>NC_138993.1:35543227-35959540 GCF_964341445.2 Mesoplodon mirus
CACCTAAGCCTCAGGAGCCGGCGCTCCGCAACGGGAGAGGCCACAACCGTGAGAGGTGCGCGTACACCCAAATAAGGAAAGACACAGGGCAAGATGATATCCCACCCAGGAACCGGAGGCGCCCTGTTTCTGGGAGAAAAGTCAACTTCCTATCCGAGCCCTGCACGAAATGACTAGAATCCTGGAAGCACAAGTGTTTGGGCACAAGCTTCCAGGCTGCCCGAGTGGAATGGTCAACACTGGGGAGAAAAAGGCCTGTGCCCTCAGGCCCCCATTTCGAGGTTGACGGGAAGCATCAGTACCTATTGTTTCGAAAAATTCAAAAGAGACACATGGTACTCAGGGGGCCCTTCCCTAAAGCAGCTTCTCCATACAGCGTGTTCTGCGTTGTAGGGCGTGGCCTAAAGGAAAGAATGCCGTGGGTCAGCCTAGGGGCCCGTGCACCTTCCAAAAGCCGGCTGTGTTCCACGAAGAACTGATCTTTAGTTGCAGTGGAACCCAACCCGAGTTTCTCCTTGAGGTAGGGTGACTGCAGGTGACAGGACCTAGAAGGACTGCTAAGCAGAGTGTCTCTCTCAGTATCGCTCTGACAGGGCAATGAGGCCGACCGGCATTGAATGCTGGAAGTGCTACAACCGTGTTACTGAATCCGTCTGTGACCGGAGGCAGTCTAGCTCTCCGACGCACGAGTTCAATATGTTGCCCTACACTCAGCTACGGAGGGGTGCAGCTAAGGATCTTCGCGACTGGATGAGGCTCACCAGGCCACTAGGAGCCTGCAGTGACTCAGCGTTCTTAGGCAGAATCGTGTGCGGACGCGAGGGTCCTAGGAGGCCTTTACAGCTTACTGCCTTTAAAGTAAAGCAGAGCTGCGACGTGGGTCTCATAGGAGCTGCCGCACGCCTCCCCTTCTGCATGGCAGAGCAGGGCCACACGTCGAGGCGAGTGTTCATGCTGAGTTTCCCTTTCGCTATAAAGCAGGGCAGGGGAAGCTCCCAGCCAGGAAGTCGTAGTACCCTATTTCTTTGGAGGCAACTCAGTTTCTACTCAGTGCCACGCCTGCCCTGACTAGTAAGCCGGCAAACGCACTATTCCCCGGAAGCGTCAAGGGCTCACGCAGGGCGCTTTCCAGCGGGGAAAACAAGGCTTGTGACATCAGGCCCCCCATTCGAGGTTGACGCACTGCGTAAGGACCTGTTATGCTGCCGAAGTCAGAAGAGACACAAGCTACCCACTGACCCCTTCCCGAAATCAACTTTTGTAGGCAGGGTGTTCGGCTTGTAGGGAACTGCCTAAATTTTCGAAAGCCCCAGATCGGCCTAGGGGCCTGGGCATCTCCCAAAAGCCTGCTGTGTTCCACGAAGAACTGTGCGTCAGTTGCAGTGGAACCCAGCCTGACTTTTTCCTTGGGTAAGGTGACTGCAGGTTTGAGGTCCGAGAAGGAGCGCTAAGCAGAGTGTTTTCCGAGGTAGAGCTCAGGTAAGGCAAGGGGAGCCAACTTCCTTGTCATGTTGCGCTGGATACAACCTTGTTTCAGAAGCTCTTGGAGAGCTGAGGAAATCTGCCTCTCCCAAGGAAGAGGGCAGTGTGTTGCCCTACACTCGGCATAAACAGGCGTACACCTAAGGGCCTTCGGGGCTGGATGAGGCTCAAGCGGGCCCCAGGAGCCTGGCGGTACTCAGTGTTCTTGCACTGACTCGGGTGCTGACACGACGTTCTTAGGACTCCTTAAAGGGGTACTACCGAAAACTTAAAGCAGAACAGCAAGGAATGCCTCGGGAAGGGTGCTGCACGCCTTCCAATCGGCACGGCCCACCAGGGCGATTTTCGAGTCTCGTGGGGACACTGAGTTTCCCTTTCGCCCTAGAGCAGGGCAGGGAAGCTTCCTCAGGAACTGGAAGCAGCCTGCTTCTTTCGAGAAAGCTCATTTGCCTCTCGCAGGCATGCCCGCAGGGACTAAACTCCCGGCAGCAAGAGTGTTTTTGACCTGCTGGACTGGCTAGGAACGTCTCTCTGAAGCTGTGGCAGAGCTGAGGATCTCCAGCTCTCCCAGGGAAGAGTGCAGTGTGTTGCGCTTCGCTCAGGAAACACAGGGGTGCGCTGAGGGACCTACGGGGCTGGGTGCTGCTCCACAGGCCCACTGGAGCCCGGCTCCCTGAGCGTTCCTGTAAGGAAACTGGTGCTAACGTGCTAGGAGTCCGGAAAGGCCTACCCTCGTGAAACTAAAGTAGCACAGCCCAAATGCCTCATGGAAGCTGCTGCCCACCAATCTTTCTGCACGGAAACCCAGGGCCGTAGTGAAAAGCCAGTGTTTGCGTTTCGGGTTCCCTTTAGCTCTAAAGCAGGGTCAGGCTTTCTTTGTGGAACTGTAGTTGAAAGTCAGCCTGCCGATGCAGGAGACACGGGTTCGTACCCCGATCCGGGAAGGTCCCACCCGCTGCCCTAGTGCCGCACCCGGGAGCCTTAGCCGCTGCACCTAAGCCTCAGGAGCCGGCGCTCCGCAACGGGAGAGGCCACAACCGTGAGAGGTGCGCGTACACCCAAATAAGGAAAGACACAGGGCAAGATGATATCCCACCCAGGAACCGGAGGCGCCCTGTTTCTGGGAGAAAAGTCAACTTCCTATCCGAGCCCTGCACGAAATGACTAGAATCCTGGAAGCACAAGTGTTTGGGCACAAGCTTCCAGGCTGCCCGAGTGGAATGGTCAACACTGGGGAGAAAAAGGCCTGTGCCCTCAGGCCCCCATTTCGAGGTTGACGGGAAGCATCAGTACCTATTGTTTCGAAAAATTCAAAAGAGACACATGGTACTCAGGGGGCCCTTCCCTAAAGCAGCTTCTCCATACAGCGTGTTCTGCGTTGTAGGGCGTGGCCTAAAGGAAAGAATGCCGTGGGTCAGCCTAGGGGCCCGTGCACCTTCCAAAAGCCGGCTGTGTTCCACGAAGAACTGATCTTTAGTTGCAGTGGAACCCAACCCGAGTTTCTCCTTGAGGTAGGGTGACTGCAGGTGACAGGACCTAGAAGGACTGCTAAGCAGAGTGTCTCTCTCAGTATCGCTCTGACAGGGCAATGAGGCCGACCGGCATTGAATGCTGGAAGTGCTACAACCGTGTTACTGAATCCGTCTGTGACCGGAGGCAGTCTAGCTCTCCGACGCACGAGTTCAATAGGTTGCCCTACACTCAGCTACGGAGGGGTGCAGCTAAGGATCTTCGCGACTGGATGAGGCTCACCAGGCCACTAGGAGCCTGCAGTGACTCAGCGTTCTTAGGCAGAATCGTGTGCGGACGCGAGGGTCCTAGGAGGCCTTTACAGCTTACTGCCTTTAAAGTAAAGCAGAGCTGCGACGTGGGTCTCATAGGAGCTGCCGCACGCCTCCCCTTCTGCATGGCAGAGCAGGGCCACACGTCGAGGCGAGTGTTCATGCTGAGTTTCCCTTTCGCTATAAAGCAGGGCAGGGGAAGCTCCCAGCCAGGAAGTCGTAGTACCCTATTTCTTTGGAGGCAACTCAGTTTCTACTCAGTGCCACGCCTGCCCTGACTAGTAAGCCGGCAAACGCACTATTCCCCGGAAGCGTCAAGGGCTCACGCAGGGCGCTTTCCAGCGGGGAAAACAAGGCTTGTGACATCAGGCCCCCCATTCGAGGTTGACGCACTGCGTAAGGACCTGTTATGCTGACGAAGTCAGAAGAGACACAAGCTACCCACTGACCCCTTCCCGAAATCAACTTTTGTAGGCAGGGTGTTCGGCTTGTAGGGAACTGCCTAAATTTTCGAAAGCCCCAGATCGGCCTAGGGGCCTGGGCATCTCCCAAAAGCCTGCTGTGTTCCACGAAGAACTGTGCGTCAGTTGCAGTGGAACCCAGCCTGACTTTTTCCTTGGGTAAGGTGACTGCAGGTTTGAGGTCCGAGAAGGAGCGCTAAGCAGAGTGTTTTCCGAGGTAGAGCTCAGGTAAGGCAAGGGGAGCCAACTTCCTTGTCATGTTGCGCTGGATACAACCTTGTTTCAGAAGCTCTTGGAGAGCTGAGGAAATCTGCCTCTCCCAAGGAAGAGGGCAGTGTGTTGCCCTACACTCGGCATAAACAGGCGTACACCTAAGGGCCTTCGGGGCTGGATGAGGCTCAAGCGGGCCCCAGGAGCCTGGCGGTACTCAGTGTTCTTGCACTGACTCGGGTGCTGACACGACGTTCTTAGGACTCCTTAAAGGGGTACTACCGAAAACTTAAAGCAGAACAGCAAGGAATGCCTCGGGAAGGGTGCTGCACGCCTTCCAATCGGCACGGCCCACCAGGGCGATTTTCGAGTCTCGTGGGGACACTGAGTTTCCCTTTCGCCCTAGAGCAGGGCAGGGAAGCTTCCTCAGGAACTGGAAGCAGCCTGCTTCTTTCGAGAAAGCTCATTTGCCTCTCGCAGGCATGCCCGCAGGGACTAAACTCCCGGCAGCAAGAGTGTTTTTGACCTGCTGGACTGGCTAGGAACGTCTCTCTGAAGCTGTGGCAGAGCTGAGGATCTCCAGCTCTCCCAGGGAAGAGTGCAGTGTGTTGCGCTTCGCTCAGGAAACACAGGGGTGCGCTGAAGGACCTACGGGGCTGGGTGCTGCTCCACAGGCCCACTGGAGCCCGGCTCCCTGAGCGTTCCTGTAAGGAAACTGGTGCTAACGTGCTAGGAGTCCGGAAAGGCCTACCCTCGTGAAACTGAAGTAGCACAGCCCAAATGCCTCATGGAAGCTGCTGCCCACCAATCTTTCTGCACGGAAACCCAGGGCCGTAGTGAAAAGCCAGTGTTTGCGTTTCGGGTTCCCTTTAGCTCTAAAGCAGGGTCAGGCTTTCTTTGTGGAACTGTAGTTGAAAGTCAGCCTGCCGATGCAGGAGACACGGGTTCGTACCCCGATCCGGGAAGGTCCCACCCGCTGCCCTAGTGCCGCACCCGGGAGCCTTAGCCGCTGCACCTAAGCCTCAGGAGCCGGCGCTCCGCAACGGGAGAGGCCACAACCGTGAGAGGTGCGCGTACACCCAAATAAGGAAAGACACAGGGCAAGATGATATCCCACCCAGGAACCGGAGGCGCCCTGTTTCTGGGAGAAAAGTCAACTTCCTATCCGAGCCCTGCACGAAATGACTAGAATCCTGGAAGCACAAGTGTTTGGGCACAAGCTTCCAGGCTGCCCGAGTGGAATGGTCAACACTGGGGAGAAAAAGGCCTGTGCCCTCAGGCCCCCATTTCGAGGTTGACGGGAAGCATCAGTACCTATTGTTTCGAAAAATTCAAAAGAGACACATGGTACTCAGGGGGCCCTTCCCTAAAGCAGCTTCTCCATACAGCGTGTTCTGCGTTGTAGGGCGTGGCCTAAAGGAAAGAATGCCGTGGGTCAGCCTAGGGGCCCGTGCACCTTCCAAAAGCCGGCTGTGTTCCACGAAGAACTGATCTTTAGTTGCAGTGGAACCCAACCCGAGTTTCTCCTTGAGGTAGGGTGACTGCAGGTGACAGGACCTAGAAGGACTGCTAAGCAGAGTGTCTCTCTCAGTATCGCTCTGACAGGGCAATGAGGCCGACCGGCATTGAATGCTGGAAGTGCTACAACCGTGTTACTGAATCCGTCTGTGACCGGAGGCAGTCTAGCTCTCCGACGCACGAGTTCAATATGTTGCCCTACACTCAGCTACGGAGGGGTGCAGCTAAGGATCTTCGCGACTGGATGAGGCTCACCAGGCCACTAGGAGCCTGCAGTGACTCAGCGTTCTTAGGCAGAATCGTGTGCGGACGCGAGGGTCCTAGGAGGCCTTTACAGCTTACTGCCTTTAAAGTAAAGCAGAGCTGCGACGTGGGTCTCATAGGAGCTGCCGCACGCCTCCCCTTCTGCATGGCAGAGCAGGGCCACACGTCGAGGCGAGTGTTCATGCTGAGTTTCCCTTTCGCTATAAAGCAGGGCAGGGGAAGCTCCCAGCCAGGAAGTCGTAGTACCCTATTTCTTTGGAGGCAACTCAGTTTCTACTCAGTGCCACGCCTGCCCTGACTAGTAAGCCGGCAAACGCACTATTCCCCGGAAGCGTCAAGGGCTCACGCAGGGCGCTTTCCAGCGGGGAAAACAAGGCTTGTGACATCAGGCCCCCCATTCGAGGTTGACGCACTGCGTAAGGACCTGTTATGCTGCCGAAGTCAGAAGAGACACAAGCTACCCACTGACCCCTTCCCGAAATCAACTTTTGTAGGCAGGGTGTTCGGCTTGTAGGGAACTGCCTAAATTTTCGAAAGCCCCAGATCGGCCTAGGGGCCTGGGCATCTCCCAAAAGCCTGCTGTGTTCCACGAAGAACTGTGCGTCAGTTGCAGTGGAACCCAGCCTGACTTTTTCCTTGGGTAAGGTGACTGCAGGTTTGAGGTCCGAGAAGGAGCGCTAAGCAGAGTGTTTTCCGAGGTAGAGCTCAGGTAAGGCAAGGGGAGCCAACTTCCTTGTCATGTTGCGCTGGATACAACCTTGTTTCAGAAGCTCTTGGAGAGCTGAGGAAATCTGCCTCTCCCAAGGAAGAGGGCAGTGTGTTGCCCTACACTCGGCATAAACAGGCGTACACCTAAGGGCCTTCGGGGCTGGATGAGGCTCAAGCGGGCCCCAGGAGCCTGGCGGTACTCAGTGTTCTTGCACTGACTCGGGTGCTGACACGACGTTCTTAGGACTCCTTAAAGGGGTACTACCGAAAACTTAAAGCAGAACAGCAAGGAATGCCTCGGGAAGGGTGCTGCACGCCTTCCAATCGGCACGGCCCACCAGGGCGATTTTCGAGTCTCGTGGGGACACTGAGTTTCCCTTTCGCCCTAGAGCAGGGCAGGGAAGCTTCCTCAGGAACTGGAAGCAGCCTGCTTCTTTCGAGAAAGCTCATTTGCCTCTCGCAGGCATGCCCGCAGGGACTAAACTCCCGGCAGCAAGAGTGTTTTTGACCTGCTGGACTGGCTAGGAACGTCTCTCTGAAGCTGTGGCAGAGCTGAGGATCTCCAGCTCTCCCAGGGAAGAGTGCAGTGTGTTGCGCTTCGCTCAGGAAACACAGGGGTGCGCTGAAGGACCTACGGGGCTGGGTGCTGCTCCACAGGCCCACTGGAGCCCGGCTCCCTGAGCGTTCCTGTAAGGAAACTGGTGCTAACGTGCTAGGAGTCCGGAAAGGCCTACCCTCGTGAAACTAAAGTAGCACAGCCCAAATGCCTCATGGAAGCTGCTGCCCACCAATCTTTCTGCACGGAAACCCAGGGCCGTAGTGAAAAGCCAGTGTTTGCGTTTCGGGTTCCCTTTAGCTCTAAAGCAGGGTCAGGCTTTCTTTGTGGAACTGTAGTTGAAAGTCAGCCTGCCGATGCAGGAGACACGGGTTCGTACCCCGATCCGGGAAGGTCCCACCCGCTGCCCTAGTGCCGCACCCGGGAGCCTTAGCCGCTGCACCTAAGCCTCAGGAGCCGGCGCTCCGCAACGGGAGAGGCCACAACCGTGAGAGGTGCGCGTACACCCAAATAAGGAAAGACACAGGGCAAGATGATATCCCACCCAGGAACCGGAGGCGCCCTGTTTCTGGGAGAAAAGTCAACTTCCTATCCGATCCCTGCACGAAATGACTAGAATCCTGGAAGCACAAGTGTTTGGGCACAAGCTTCCAGGCTGCCCGAGTGGAATGGTCAACACTGGGGAGAAAAAGGCCTGTGCCCTCAGGCCCCCATTTCGAGGTTGACGGGAAGCATCAGTACCTATTGTTTCGAAAAATTCAAAAGAGACACATGGTACTCAGGGGGCCCTTCCCTAAAGCAGCTTCTCCATACAGCGTGTTCTGCGTTGTAGGGCGTGGCCTAAAGGAAAGAATGCCGTGGGTCAGCCTAGGGGCCCGTGCACCTTCCAAAAGCCGGCTGTGTTCCACGAAGAACTGATCTTTAGTTGCAGTGGAACCCAACCCGAGTTTCTCCTTGAGGTAGGGTGACTGCAGGTGACAGGACCTAGAAGGACTGCTAAGCAGAGTGTCTCTCTCAGTATCGCTCTGACAGGGCAATGAGGCCGACCGGCATTGAATGCTGGAAGTGCTACAACCGTGTTACTGAATCCGTCTGTGACCGGAGGCAGTCTAGCTCTCCGACGCACGAGTTCAATATGTTGCCCTACACTCAGCTACGGAGGGGTGCAGCTAAGGATCTTCGCGACTGGATGAGGCTCACCAGGCCACTAGGAGCCTGCAGTGACTCAGCGTTCTTAGGCAGAATCGTGTGCGGACGCGAGGGTCCTAGGAGGCCTTTACAGCTTACTGCCTTTAAAGTAAAGCAGAGCTGCGACGTGGGTCTCATAGGAGCTGCCGCACGCCACCCCTTCTGCATGGCAGAGCAGGGCCACACGTCGAGGCGAGTGTTCATGCTGAGTTTCCCTTTCGCTATAAAGCAGGGCAGGGGAAGCTCCCAGCCAGGAAGTCGTAGTACCCTATTTCTTTGGAGGCAACTCAGTTTCTACTCAGTGCCACGCCTGCCCTGACTAGTAAGCCGGCAAACGCACTATTCCCCGGAAGCGTCAAGGGCTCACGCAGGGCGCTTTCCAGCGGGGAAAACAAGGCTTGTGACATCAGGCCCCCCATTCGAGGTTGACGCACTGCGTAAGGACCTGTTATGCTGCCGAAGTCAGAAGAGACACAAGCTACCCACTGACCCCTTCCCGAAATCAACTTTTGTAGGCAGGGTGTTCGGCTTGTAGGGAACTGCCTAAATTTTCGAAAGCCCCAGATCGGCCTAGGGGCCTGGGCATCTCCCAAAAGCCTGCTGTGTTCCACGAAGAACTGTGCGTCAGTTGCAGTGGAACCCAGCCTGACTTTTTCCTTGGGTAAGGTGACTGCAGGTTTGAGGTCCGAGAAGGAGCGCTAAGCAGAGTGTTTTTCGAGGTAGAGCTCAGGTAAGGCAAGGGGAGCCAACTTCCTTGTCATGTTGCGCTGGATACAACCTTGTTTCAGAAGCTCTTGGAGAGCTGAGGAAATCTGCCTCTCCCAAGGAAGAGGGCAGTGTGTTGCCCTACACTCGGCATAAACAGGCGTACACCTAAGGGCCTTCGGGGCTGGATGAGGCTCAAGCGGGCCCCAGGAGCCTGGCGGTACTCAGTGTTCTCGCACTGACTCGGGTGCTGACACGACGTTCTTAGGACTCCTTAAAGGGGTACTACCGAAAACTTAAAGCAGAACAGCAAGGAATGCCTCGGGAAGGGTGCTGCACGCCTTCCAATCGGCACGGCCCACCAGGGCGATTTTCGAGTCTCGTGGGGACACTGAGTTTCCCTTTCGCCCTAGAGCAGGGCAGGGAAGCTTCCTCGGGAACTGGAAGCAGCCTGCTTCTTTCGAGAAAGCTCATTTGCCTCTCGCAGGCATGCCCGCAGGGACTAAACTCCCGGCAGCAAGAGTGTTTTTGACCTGCTGGACTGGCTAGGAACGTCTCTCTGAAGCTGTGGCAGAGCTGAGGATCTCCAGCTCTCCCAGGGAAGAGTGCAGTGTGTTGCGCTTCGCTCAGGAAACACAGGGGTGCGCTGAGGGACCTACGGGGCTGGGTGCTGCTCCACAGGCCCACTGGAGCCCGGCTCCCTGAGCGTTCCTGTAAGGAAACTGGTGCTAACGTGCTAGGAGTCCGGAAAGGCCTACCCTCGTGAAACTAAAGTAGCACAGCCCAAATGCCTCATGGAAGCTGCTGCCCACCAATCTTTCTGCACGGAAACCCAGGGCCGTAGTGAAAAGCCAGTGTTTGCGTTTCGGGTTCCCTTTAGCTCTAAAGCAGGGTCAGGCTTTCTTTGTGGAACTGTAGTTGAAAGTCAGCCTGCCGATGCAGGAGACACGGGTTCGTACCCCGATCCGGGAAGGTCCCACCCGCTGCCCTAGTGCCGCACCCGGGAGCCTTAGCCGCTGCACCTAAGCCTCAGGAGCCGGCGCTCCGCAACGGGAGAGGCCACAACCGTGAGAGGTGCGCGTACACCCAAATAAGGAAAGACACAGGGCAAGATGATATCCCACCCAGGAACCGGAGGCGCCCTGTTTCTGGGAGAAAAGTCAACTTCCTATCCGATCCCTGCACGAAATGACTAGAATCCTGGAAGCACAAGTGTTTGGGCACAAGCTTCCAGGCTGCCCGAGTGGAATGGTCAACACTGGGGAGAAAAAGGCCTGTGCCCTCAGGCCCCCATTTCGAGGTTGACGGGAAGCATCAGTACCTATTGTTTCGAAAAATTCAAAAGAGACACATGGTACTCAGGGGGCCCTTCCCTAAAGCAGCTTCTCCATACAGCGTGTTCTGCGTTGTAGGGCGTGGCCTAAAGGAAAGAATGCCGTGGGTCAGCCTAGGGGCCCGTGCACCTTCCAAAAGCCGGCTGTGTTCCACGAAGAACTGATCTTTAGTTGCAGTGGAACCCAACCCGAGTTTCTCCTTGAGGTAGGGTGACTGCAGGTGACAGGACCTAGAAGGACTGCTAAGCAGAGTGTCTCTCTCAGTATCGCTCTGACAGGGCAATGAGGCCGACCGGCATTGAATGCTGGAAGTGCTACAACCGTGTTACTGAATCCGTCTGTGACCGGAGGCAGTCTAGCTCTCCGACGCACGAGTTCAATATGTTGCCCTACACTCAGCTACGGAGGGGTGCAGCTAAGGATCTTCGCGACTGGATGAGGCTCACCAGGCCACTAGGAGCCTGCAGTGACTCAGCGTTCTTAGGCAGAATCGTGTGCGGACGCGAGGGTCCTAGGAGGCCTTTACAGCTTACTGCCTTTAAAGTAAAGCAGAGCTGCGACGTGGGTCTCATAGGAGCTGCCGCACGCCACCCCTTCTGCATGGCAGAGCAGGGCCACACGTCGAGGCGAGTGTTCATGCTGAGTTTCCCTTTCGCTATAAAGCAGGGCAGGGGAAGCTCCCAGCCAGGAAGTCGTAGTACCCTATTTCTTTGGAGGCAACTCAGTTTCTACTCAGTGCCACGCCTGCCCTGACTAGTAAGCCGGCAAACGCACTATTCCCCGGAAGCGTCAAGGGCTCACGCAGGGCGCTTTCCAGCGGGGAAAACAAGGCTTGTGACATCAGGCCCCCCATTCGAGGTTGACGCACTGCGTAAGGACCTGTTATGCTGCCGAAGTCAGAAGAGACACAAGCTACCCACTGACCCCTTCCCGAAATCAACTTTTGTAGGCAGGGTGTTCGGCTTGTAGGGAACTGCCTAAATTTTCGAAAGCCCCAGATCGGCCTAGGGGCCTGGGCATCTCCCAAAAGCCTGCTGTGTTCCACGAAGAACTGTGCGTCAGTTGCAGTGGAACCCAGCCTGACTTTTTCCTTGGGTAAGGTGACTGCAGGTTTGAGGTCCGAGAAGGAGCGCTAAGCAGAGTGTTTTTCGAGGTAGAGCTCAGGTAAGGCAAGGGGAGCCAACTTCCTTGTCATGTTGCGCTGGATACAACCTTGTTTCAGAAGCTCTTGGAGAGCTGAGGAAATCTGCCTCTCCCAAGGAAGAGGGCAGTGTGTTGCCCTACACTCGGCATAAACAGGCGTACACCTAAGGGCCTTCGGGGCTGGATGAGGCTCAAGCGGGCCCCAGGAGCCTGGCGGTACTCAGTGTTCTCGCACTGACTCGGGTGCTGACACGACGTTCTTAGGACTCCTTAAAGGGGTACTACCGAAAACTTAAAGCAGAACAGCAAGGAATGCCTCGGGAAGGGTGCTGCACGCCTTCCAATCGGCACGGCCCACCAGGGCGATTTTCGAGTCTCGTGGGGACACTGAGTTTCCCTTTCGCCCTAGAGCAGGGCAGGGAAGCTTCCTCGGGAACTGGAAGCAGCCTGCTTCTTTCGAGAAAGCTCATTTGCCTCTCGCAGGCATGCCCGCAGGGACTAAACTCCCGGCAGCAAGAGTGTTTTTGACCTGCTGGACTGGCTAGGAACGTCTCTCTGAAGCTGTGGCAGAGCTGAGGATCTCCAGCTCTCCCAGGGAAGAGTGCAGTGTGTTGCGCTTCGCTCAGGAAACACAGGGGTGCGCTGAGGGACCTACGGGGCTGGGTGCTGCTCCACAGGCCCACTGGAGCCCGGCTCCCTGAGTGTTCCTGTAAGGAAACTGGTGCTAACGTGCTAGGCGTCCGGAAAGGCCTACCCTCGTGAAACTGAAGTAGCACAGCCAAAATGCCTCATGGAAGCTGCTGCCCACCAATCTTTCTGCACGGAAACCCAGGGCCGTAGTGAAAAGCCAGTGTTTGCGTTTCGGGTTCCCTTTAGCTCTAAAGCAGGGTCAGGCTTTCTTTGTGGAACTGTAGTTGAAAGTCAGCCTGCCGATGCAGGAGACACGGGTTCGTACCCCGATCCGGGAAGGTCCCACCCGCTGCCCTAGTGCCGCACCCGGGAGCCTTAGCCGCTGCACCTAAGCCTCAGGAGCCGGCGCTCCGCAACGGGAGAGGCCACAACCGTGAGAGGTGCGCGTACACCCAAATAAGGAAAGACACAGGGCAAGATGATATCCCACCCAGGAACCGGAGGCGCCCTGTTTCTGGGAGAAAAGTCAACTTCCTATCCGAGCCCTGCACGAAATGACTAGAATCCTGGAAGCACAAGTGTTTGGGCACAAGCTTCCAGGCTGCCCGAGTGGAATGGTCAACACTGGGGAGAAAAAGGCCTGTGCCCTCAGGCCCCCATTTCGAGGTTGACGGGAAGCATCAGTACCTATTGTTTCGAAAAATTCAAAAGAGACACATGGTACTCAGGGGGCCCTTCCCTAAAGCAGCTTCTCCATACAGCGTGTTCTGCGTTGTAGGGCGTGGCCTAAAGGAAAGAATGCCGTGGGTCAGCCTAGGGGCCCGTGCACCTTCCAAAAGCCGGCTGTGTTCCACGAAGAACTGATCTTTAGTTGCAGTGGAACCCAACCCGAGTTTCTCCTTGAGGTAGGGTGACTGCAGGTGACAGGACCTAGAAGGACTGCTAAGCAGAGTGTCTCTCTCAGTATCGCTCTGACAGGGCAATGAGGCCGACCGGCATTGAATGCTGGAAGTGCTACAACCGTGTTACTGAATCCGTCTGTGACCGGAGGCAGTCTAGCTCTCCGACGCACGAGTTCAATATGTTGCCCTACACTCAGCTACGGAGGGGTGCAGCTAAGGATCTTCGCGACTGGATGAGGCTCACCAGGCCACTAGGAGCCTGCAGTGACTCAGCGTTCTTAGGCAGAATCGTGTGCGGACGCGAGGGTCCTAGGAGGCCTTTACAGCTTACTGCCTTTAAAGTAAAGCAGAGCTGCGACGTGGGTCTCATAGGAGCTGCCGCACGCCTCCCCTTCTGCATGGCAGAGCAGGGCCACCCGTCGAGGCGAGTGTTCATGCTGAGTTTCCCTTTCGCTATAAAGCAGGGCAGGGGAAGCTCCCAGCCAGGAAGTCGTAGTACCCTATTTCTTTGGAGGCAACTCAGTTTCTACTCAGTGCCACGCCTGCCCTGACTAGTAAGCCGGCAAACGCACTATTCCCCGGAAGCGTCAAGGGCTCACGCAGGGCGCTTTCCAGCGGGGAAAACAAGGCTTGTGACATCAGGCCCCCCATTCGAGGTTGACGCACTGCGTAAGGACCTGTTATGCTGCCGAAGTCAGAAGAGACACAAGCTACCCACTGACCCCTTCCCGAAATCAACTTTTGTAGGCAGGGTGTTCGGCTTGTAGGGAACTGCCTAAATTTTCGAAAGCCCCAGATCGGCCTAGGGGCCTGGGCATCTCCCAAAAGCCTGCTGTGTTCCACGAAGAACTGTGCGTCAGTTGCAGTGGAACCCAGCCTGACTTTTTCCTTGGGTAAGGTGACTGCAGGTTTGAGGTCCGAGAAGGAGCGCTAAGCAGAGTGTTTTCCGAGGTAGAGCTCAGGTAAGGCAAGGGGAGCCAACTTCCTTGTCATGTTGCGCTGGATACAACCTTGTTTCAGAAGCTCTTGGAGAGCTGAGGAAATCTGCCTCTCCCAAGGAAGAGGGCAGTGTGTTGCCCTACACTCGGCATAAACAGGCGTACACCTAAGGGCCTTCGGGGCTGGATGAGGCTCAAGCGGGCCCCAGGAGCCTGGCGGTACTCAGTGTTCTTGCACTGACTCGGGTGCTGACACGACGTTCTTAGGACTCCTTAAAGGGGTACTACCGAAAACTTAAAGCAGAACAGCAAGGAATGCCTCGGGAAGGGTGCTGCACGCCTTCCAATCGGCACGGCCCACCAGGGCGATTTTCGAGTCTCGTGGGGACACTGAGTTTCCCTTTCGCCCTAGAGCAGGGCAGGGAAGCTTCCTCAGGAACTGGAAGCAGCCTGCTTCTTTCGAGAAAGCTCATTTGCCTCTCGCAGGCATGCCCGCAGGGACTAAACTCCCGGCAGCAAGAGTGTTTTTGACCTGCTGGACTGGCTAGGAACGTCTCTCTGAAGCTGTGGCAGAGCTGAGGATCTCCAGCTCTCCCAGGGAAGAGTGCAGTGTGTTGCGCTTCGCTCAGGAAACACAGGGGTGCGCTGAAGGACCTACGGGGCTGGGTGCTGCTCCACAGGCCCACTGGAGCCCGGCTCCCTGAGCGTTCCTGTAAGGAAACTGGTGCTAACGTGCTAGGAGTCCGGAAAGGCCTACCCTCGTGAAACTAAAGTAGCACAGCCCAAATGCCTCATGGAAGCTGCTGCCCACCAATCTTTCTGCACGGAAACCCAGGGCCGTAGTGAAAAGCCAGTGTTTGCGTTTCGGGTTCCCTTTAGCTCTAAAGCAGGGTCAGGCTTTCTTTGTGGAACTGTAGTTGAAAGTCAGCCTGCCGATGCAGGAGACACGGGTTCGTACCCCGATCCGGGAAGGTCCCACCCGCTGCCCTAGTGCCGCACCCGGGAGCCTTAGCCGCTGCACCTAAGCCTCAGGAGCCGGCGCTCCGCAACGGGAGAGGCCACAACCGTGAGAGGTGCGCGTACACCCAAATAAGGAAAGACACAGGGCAAGATGATATCCCACCCAGGAACCGGAGGCGCCCTGTTTCTGGGAGAAAAGTCAACTTCCTATCCGATCCCTGCACGAAATGACTAGAATCCTGGAAGCACAAGTGTTTGGGCACAAGCTTCCAGGCTGCCCGAGTGGAATGGTCAACACTGGGGAGAAAAAGGCCTGTGCCCTCAGGCCCCCATTTCGAGGTTGACGGGAAGCATCAGTACCTATTGTTTCGAAAAATTCAAAAGAGACACATGGTACTCAGGGGGCCCTTCCCTAAAGCAGCTTCTCCATACAGCGTGTTCTGCGTTGTAGGGCGTGGCCTAAAGGAAAGAATGCCGTGGGTCAGCCTAGGGGCCCGTGCACCTTCCAAAAGCCGGCTGTGTTCCACGAAGAACTGATCTTTAGTTGCAGTGGAACCCAACCCGAGTTTCTCCTTGAGGTAGGGTGACTGCAGGTGACAGGACCTAGAAGGACTGCTAAGCAGAGTGTCTCTCTCAGTATCGCTCTGACAGGGCAATGAGGCCGACCGGCATTGAATGCTGGAAGTGCTACAACCGTGTTACTGAATCCGTCTGTGACCGGAGGCAGTCTAGCTCTCCGACGCACGAGTTCAATATGTTGCCCTACACTCAGCTACGGAGGGGTGCAGCTAAGGATCTTCGCGACTGGATGAGGCTCACCAGGCCACTAGGAGCCTGCAGTGACTCAGCGTTCTTAGGCAGAATCGTGTGCGGACGCGAGGGTCCTAGGAGGCCTTTACAGCTTACTGCCTTTAAAGTAAAGCAGAGCTGCGACGTGGGTCTCATAGGAGCTGCCGCACGCCACCCCTTCTGCATGGCAGAGCAGGGCCACACGTCGAGGCGAGTGTTCATGCTGAGTTTCCCTTTCGCTATAAAGCAGGGCAGGGGAAGCTCCCAGCCAGGAAGTCGTAGTACCCTATTTCTTTGGAGGCAACTCAGTTTCTACTCAGTGCCACGCCTGCCCTGACTAGTAAGCCGGCAAACGCACTATTCCCCGGAAGCGTCAAGGGCTCACGCAGGGCGCTTTCCAGCGGGGAAAACAAGGCTTGTGACATCAGGCCCCCCATTCGAGGTTGACGCACTGCGTAAGGACCTGTTATGCTGCCGAAGTCAGAAGAGACACAAGCTACCCACTGACCCCTTCCCGAAATCAACTTTTGTAGGCAGGGTGTTCGGCTTGTAGGGAACTGCCTAAATTTTCGAAAGCCCCAGATCGGCCTAGGGGCCTGGGCATCTCCCAAAAGCCTGCTGTGTTCCACGAAGAACTGTGCGTCAGTTGCAGTGGAACCCAGCCTGACTTTTTCCTTGGGTAAGGTGACTGCAGGTTTGAGGTCCGAGAAGGAGCGCTAAGCAGAGTGTTTTTCGAGGTAGAGCTCAGGTAAGGCAAGGGGAGCCAACTTCCTTGTCATGTTGCGCTGGATACAACCTTGTTTCAGAAGCTCTTGGAGAGCTGAGGAAATCTGCCTCTCCCAAGGAAGAGGGCAGTGTGTTGCCCTACACTCGGCATAAACAGGCGTACACCTAAGGGCCTTCGGGGCTGGATGAGGCTCAAGCGGGCCCCAGGAGCCTGGCGGTACTCAGTGTTCTCGCACTGACTCGGGTGCTGACACGACGTTCTTAGGACTCCTTAAAGGGGTACTACCGAAAACTTAAAGCAGAACAGCAAGGAATGCCTCGGGAAGGGTGCTGCACGCCTTCCAATCGGCACGGCCCACCAGGGCGATTTTCGAGTCTCGTGGGGACACTGAGTTTCCCTTTCGCCCTAGAGCAGGGCAGGGAAGCTTCCTCGGGAACTGGAAGCAGCCTGCTTCTTTCGAGAAAGCTCATTTGCCTCTCGCAGGCATGCCCGCAGGGACTAAACTCCCGGCAGCAAGAGTGTTTTTGACCTGCTGGACTGGCTAGGAACGTCTCTCTGAAGCTGTGGCAGAGCTGAGGATCTCCAGCTCTCCCAGGGAAGAGTGCAGTGTGTTGCGCTTCGCTCAGGAAACACAGGGGTGCGCTGAGGGACCTACGGGGCTGGGTGCTGCTCCACAGGCCCACTGGAGCCCGGCTCCCTGAGTGTTCCTGTAAGGAAACTGGTGCTAACGTGCTAGGCGTCCGGAAAGGCCTACCCTCGTGAAACTGAAGTAGCACAGCCAAAATGCCTCATGGAAGCTGCTGCCCACCAATCTTTCTGCACGGAAACCCAGGGCCGTAGTGAAAAGCCAGTGTTTGCGTTTCGGGTTCCCTTTAGCTCTAAAGCAGGGTCAGGCTTTCTTTGTGGAACTGTAGTTGAAAGTCAGCCTGCCGATGCAGGAGACACGGGTTCGTACCCCGATCCGGGAAGGTCCCACCCGCTGCCCTAGTGCCGCACCCGGGAGCCTTAGCCGCTGCACCTAAGCCTCAGGAGCCGGCGCTCCGCAACGGGAGAGGCCACAACCGTGAGAGGTGCGCGTACACCCAAATAAGGAAAGACACAGGGCAAGATGATATCCCACCCAGGAACCGGAGGCGCCCTGTTTCTGGGAGAAAAGTCAACTTCCTATCCGAGCCCTGCACGAAATGACTAGAATCCTGGAAGCACAAGTGTTTGGGCACAAGCTTCCAGGCTGCCCGAGTGGAATGGTCAACACTGGGGAGAAAAAGGCCTGTGCCCTCAGGCCCCCATTTCGAGGTTGACGGGAAGCATCAGTACCTATTGTTTCGAAAAATTCAAAAGAGACACATGGTACTCAGGGGGCCCTTCCCTAAAGCAGCTTCTCCATACAGCGTGTTCTGCGTTGTAGGGCGTGGCCTAAAGGAAAGAATGCCGTGGGTCAGCCTAGGGGCCCGTGCACCTTCCAAAAGCCGGCTGTGTTCCACGAAGAACTGATCTTTAGTTGCAGTGGAACCCAACCCGAGTTTCTCCTTGAGGTAGGGTGACTGCAGGTGACAGGACCTAGAAGGACTGCTAAGCAGAGTGTCTCTCTCAGTATCGCTCTGACAGGGCAATGAGGCCGACCGGCATTGAATGCTGGAAGTGCTACAACCGTGTTACTGAATCCGTCTGTGACCGGAGGCAGTCTAGCTCTCCGACGCACGAGTTCAATATGTTGCCCTACACTCAGCTACGGAGGGGTGCAGCTAAGGATCTTCGCGACTGGATGAGGCTCACCAGGCCACTAGGAGCCTGCAGTGACTCAGCGTTCTTAGGCAGAATCGTGTGCGGACGCGAGGGTCCTAGGAGGCCTTTACAGCTTACTGCCTTTAAAGTAAAGCAGAGCTGCGACGTGGGTCTCATAGGAGCTGCCGCACGCCTCCCCTTCTGCATGGCAGAGCAGGGCCACCCGTCGAGGCGAGTGTTCATGCTGAGTTTCCCTTTCGCTATAAAGCAGGGCAGGGGAAGCTCCCAGCCAGGAAGTCGTAGTACCCTATTTCTTTGGAGGCAACTCAGTTTCTACTCAGTGCCACGCCTGCCCTGACTAGTAAGCCGGCAAACGCACTATTCCCCGGAAGCGTCAAGGGCTCACGCAGGGCGCTTTCCAGCGGGGAAAACAAGGCTTGTGACATCAGGCCCCCCATTCGAGGTTGACGCACTGCGTAAGGACCTGTTATGCTGCCGAAGTCAGAAGAGACACAAGCTACCCACTGACCCCTTCCCGAAATCAACTTTTGTAGGCAGGGTGTTCGGCTTGTAGGGAACTGCCTAAATTTTCGAAAGCCCCAGATCGGCCTAGGGGCCTGGGCATCTCCCAAAAGCCTGCTGTGTTCCACGAAGAACTGTGCGTCAGTTGCAGTGGAACCCAGCCTGACTTTTTCCTTGGGTAAGGTGACTGCAGGTTTGAGGTCCGAGAAGGAGCGCTAAGCAGAGTGTTTTCCGAGGTAGAGCTCAGGTAAGGCAAGGGGAGCCAACTTCCTTGTCATGTTGCGCTGGATACAACCTTGTTTCAGAAGCTCTTGGAGAGCTGAGGAAATCTGCCTCTCCCAAGGAAGAGGGCAGTGTGTTGCCCTACACTCGGCATAAACAGGCGTACACCTAAGGGCCTTCGGGGCTGGATGAGGCTCAAGCGGGCCCCAGGAGCCTGGCGGTACTCAGTGTTCTTGCACTGACTCGGGTGCTGACACGACGTTCTTAGGACTCCTTAAAGGGGTACTACCGAAAACTTAAAGCAGAACAGCAAGGAATGCCTCGGGAAGGGTGCTGCACGCCTTCCAAACGGCACGGCCCACCAGGGCGATTTTCGAGTCTCGTGGGGACACTGAGTTTCCCTTTCGCCCTAGAGCAGGGCAGGGAAGCTTCCTCAGGAACTGGAAGCAGCCTGCTTCTTTCGAGAAAGCTCATTTGCCTCTCGCAGGCATGCCCGCAGGGACTAAACTCCCGGCAGCAAGAGTGTTTTTGACCTGCTGGACTGGCTAGGAACGTCTCTCTGAAGCTGTGGCAGAGCTGAGGATCTCCAGCTCTCCCAGGGAAGAGTGCAGTGTGTTGCGCTTCGCTCAGGAAACACAGGGGTGCGCTGAAGGACCTACGGGGCTGGGTGCTGCTCCACAGGCCCACTGGAGCCCGGCTCCCTTAGCGTTCCTGTAAGGAAACTGGTGCTAACGTGCTAGGAGTCCGGAAAGGCCTACCCTCGTGAAACTAAAGTAGCACAGCCCAAATGCCTCATGGAAGCTGCTGCCCACCAATCTTTCTGCACGGAAACCCAGGGCCGTAGTGAAAAGCCAGTGCTTGCGTTTCGGGTTCCCTTTAGCTCTAAAGCAGGGTCAGGCTTTCTTTGTGGAACTGTAGTTGAAAGTCAGCCTGCCGATGCAGGAGACACGGGTTCGTACCCCGATCCGGGAAGGTCCCACCCGCTGCCCTAGTGCCGCACCCGGGAGCCTTAGCCGCTGCACCTAAGCCTCAGGAGCCGGCGCTCCGCAACGGGAGAGGCCACAACCGTGAGAGGTGCGCGTACACCCAAATAAGGAAAGACACAGGGCAAGATGATATCCCACCCAGGAACCGGAGGCGCCCTGTTTCTGGGAGAAAAGTCAACTTCCTATCCGAGCCCTGCACGAAATGACTAGAATCCTGGAAGCACAAGTGTTTGGGCACAAGCTTCCAGGCTGCCCGAGTGGAATGGTCAACACTGGGGAGAAAAAGGCCTGTGCCCTCAGGCCCCCATTTCGAGGTTGACGGGAAGCATCAGTACCTATTGTTTCGACAAATTCAAAAGAGACACATGGTACTCAGGGGGCCCTTCCCTAAATCAGCTTCTCCATACAGCGTGTTCTGCGTTGTAGGGCGTGGCCTAAAGGAAAGAATGCCGTGGGTCAGCCTAGGGGCCCGTGCACCTTCCAAAAGCCGGCTGTGTTCCACGAAGAACTGATCTTTAGTTGCAGTGGAACCCAACCCGAGTTTCTCCTTGAGGTAGGGTGACTGCAGGTGACAGGACCTAGAAGGACTGCTAAGCAGAGTGTCTCTCTCAGTATCGCTCTGACAGGGCAATGAGGCCGACCGGCATTGAATGCTGGAAGTGCTACAACCGTGTTACTGAATCCGTCTGTGACCGGAGGCAGTCTAGCTCTCCGACGCACGAGTTCAATATGTTGCCCTACACTCAGCTACGGAGGGGTGCAGCTAAGGATCTTCGCGACTGGATGAGGCTCACCAGGCCACTAGGAGCCTGCAGTGACTCAGCGTTCTTAGGCAGAATCGTGTGCGGACGCGAGGGTCCTAGGAGGCCTTTACAGCTTACTGCCTTTAAAGTAAAGCAGAGCTGCGACGTGGGTCTCATAGGAGCTGCCGCACGCCTCCCCTTCTGCATGGCAGAGCAGGGCCACACGTCGAGGCGAGTGTTCATGCTGAGTTTCCCTTTCGCTATAAAGCAGGGCAGGGGAAGCTCCCAGCCAGGAAGTCGTAGTACCCTATTTCTTTGGAGGCAACTCAGTTTCTACTCAGTGCCACGCCTGCCCTGACTAGTAAGCCGGCAAACGCACTATTCCCCGGAAGCGTCAAGGGCTCACGCAGGGCGCTTTCCAGCGGGGAAAACAAGGCTTGTGACATCAGGCCCCCCATTCGAGGTTGACGCACTGCGTAAGGACCTGTTATGCTGCCGAAGTCAGAAGAGACACAAGCTACCCACTGACCCCTTCCCGAAATCAACTTTTGTAGGCAGGGTGTTCGGCTTGTAGGGAACTGCCTAAATTTTCGAAAGCCCCAGATCGGCCTAGGGGCCTGGGCATCTCCCAAAAGCCTGCTGTGTTCCACGAAGAACTGTGCGTCAGTTGCAGTGGAACCCAGCCTGACTTTTTCCTTGGGTAAGGTGACTGCAGGTTTGAGGTCCGAGAAGGAGCGCTAAGCAGAGTGTTTTTCGAGGTAGAGCTCAGGTAAGGCAAGGGGAGCCAACTTGCTTGTCATGTTGCGCTGGATACAACCTTGTTTCAGAAGCTCTTGGAGAGCTGAGGAAATCTGCCTCTCCCAAGGAAGAGGGCAGTGTGTTGCCCTACACTCGGCATAAACAGGCGTACACCTAAGGGCCTTCGGGGCTGGATGAGGCTCAAGCGGGCCCCAGGAGCCTGGCGGTACTCAGTGTTCTTGCACTGACTCGGGTGCTGACACGACGTTCTTAGGACTCCTTAAAGGGGTACTACCGAAAACTTAAAGCAGAACAGCAAGGAATGCCTCGGGAAGGGTGCTGCACGCCTTCCAATCGGCACGGCCCACCAGGGCGATTTTCGAGTCTCGTGGGGACACTGAGTTTCCCTTTCGCCCTAGAGCAGGGCAGGGAAGCTTCCTCAGGAACTGGAAGCAGCCTGCTTCTTTCGAGAAAGCTCATTTGCCTCTCGCAGGCATGCCCGCAGGGACTAAACTCCCGGCAGCAAGAGTGTTTTTGACCTGCTGGACTGGCTAGGAACGTCTCTCTGAAGCTGTGGCAGAGCTGAGGATCTCCAGCTCTCCCAGGGAAGAGTGCAGTGTGTTGCGCTTCGCTCAGGAAACACAGGGGTGCGCTGAAGGACCTACGGGGCTGGGTGCTGCTCCACAGGCCCACTGGAGCCCGGCTCCCTGAGTGTTCCTGTAAGGAAACTGGTGCTAACGTGCTAGGAGTCCGGAAAGGCCTACCCTCGTGAAACTAAAGTAGCACAGCCCAAATGCCTCATGGAAGCTGCTGCCCACCAATCTTTCTGCACGGAAACCCAGGGCCGTAGTGAAAAGCCAGTGTTTGCGTTTCGGGTTCCCTTTAGCTCTAAAGCAGGGTCAGGCTTTCTTTGTGGAACTGTAGTTGAAAGTCAGCCTGCCGATGCAGGAGACACGGGTTCGTACCCCGATCCGGGAAGGTCCCACCCGCTGCCCTAGTGCCGCACCCGGGAGCCTTAGCCGCTGCACCTAAGCCTCAGGAGCCGGCGCTCCGCAACGGGAGAGGCCACAACCGTGAGAGGTGCGCGTACACCCAAATAAGGAAAGACACAGGGCAAGATGATATCCCACCCAGGAACCGGAGGCGCCCTGTTTCTGGGAGAAAAGTCAACTTCCTATCCGAGCCCTGCACGAAATGACTAGAATCCTGGAAGCACAAGTGTTTGGGCACAAGCTTCCAGGCTGCCCGAGTGGAATGGTCAACACTGGGGAGAAAAAGGCCTGTGCCCTCAGGCCCCCATTTCGAGGTTGACGGGAAGCATCAGTACCTATTGTTTCGAAAAATTCAAAAGAGACACATGGTACTCAGGGGGCCCTTCCCTAAAGCAGCTTCTCCATACAGCGTGTTCTGCGTTGTAGGGCGTGGCCTAAAGGAAAGAATGCCGTGGGTCAGCCTAGGGGCCCGTGCACCTTCCAAAAGCCGGCTGTGTTCCACGAAGAACTGATCTTTAGTTGCAGTGGAACCCAACCCGAGTTTCTCCTTGAGGTAGGGTGACTGCAGGTGACAGGACCTAGAAGGACTGCTAAGCAGAGTGTCTCTCTCAGTATCGCTCTGACAGGGCAATGAGGCCGACCGGCATTGAATGCTGGAAGTGCTACAACCGTGTTACTGAATCCGTCTGTGACCGGAGGCAGTCTAGCTCTCCGACGCACGAGTTCAATATGTTGCCCTACACTCAGCTACGGAGGGGTGCAGCTAAGGATCTTCGCGACTGGATGAGGCTCACCAGGCCACTAGGAGCCTGCAGTGACTCAGCGTTCTTAGGCAGAATCGTGTGCGGACGCGAGGGTCCTAGGAGGCCTTTACAGCTTACTGCCTTTAAAGTAAAGCAGAGCTGCGACGTGGGTCTCATAGGAGCTGCCGCACGCCTCCCCTTCTGCATGGCAGAGCAGGGCCACACGTCGAGGCGAGTGTTCATGCTGAGTTTCCCTTTCGCTATAAAGCAGGGCAGGGGAAGCTCCCAGCCAGGAAGTCGTAGTACCCTATTTCTTTGGAGGCAACTCAGTTTCTACTCAGTGCCACGCCTGCCCTGACTAGTAAGCCGGCAAACGCACTATTCCCCGGAAGCGTCAAGGGCTCACGCAGGGCGCTTTCCAGCGGGGAAAACAAGGCTTGTGACATCAGGCCCCCCATTCGAGGTTGACGCACTGCGTAAGGACCTGTTATGCTGCCGAAGTCAGAAGAGACACAAGCTACCCACTGACCCCTTCCCGAAATCAACTTTTGTAGGCAGGGTGTTCGGCTTGTAGGGAACTGCCTAAATTTTCGAAAGCCCCAGATCGGCCTAGGGGCCTGGGCATCTCCCAAAAGCCTGCTGTGTTCCACGAAGAACTGTGCGTCAGTTGCAGTGGAACCCAGCCTGACTTTTTCCTTGGGTAAGGTGACTGCAGGTTTGAGGTCCGAGCAGGAGCGCTAAGCAGAGTGTTTTTCGAGGTAGAGCTCAGGTAAGGCAAGGGGAGCCAACTTGCTTGTCATGTTGCGCTGGATACAACCTTGTTTCAGAAGCTCTTGGAGAGCTGAGGAAATCTGCCTCTCCCAAGGAAGAGGGCAGTGTGTTGCCCTACACTCGGCATAAACAGGCGTACACCTAAGGGCCTTCGGGGCTGGATGAGGCTCAAGCGGGCCCCAGGAGCCTGGCGGTACTCAGTGTTCTTGCACTGACTCGGGTGCTGACACGACGTTCTTAGGACTCCTTAAAGGGGTACTACCGAAAACTTAAAGCAGAACAGCAAGGAATGCCTCGGGAAGGGTGCTGCACGCCTTCCAATCGGCACGGCCCACCAGGGCGATTTTCGAGTCTCGTGGGGACACTGAGTTTCCCTTTCGCCCTAGAGCAGGGCAGGGAAGCTTCCTCAGGAACTGGAAGCAGCCTGCTTCTTTCGAGAAAGCTCATTTGCCTCTCGCAGGCATGCCCGCAGGGACTAAACTCCCGGCAGCAAGAGTGTTTTTGACCTGCTGGACTGGCTAGGAACGTCTCTCTGAAGCTGTGGCAGAGCTGAGGATCTCCAGCTCTCCCAGGGAAGAGTGCAGTGTGTTGCGCTTCGCTCAGGAAACACAGGGGTGCGCTGAAGGACCTACGGGGCTGGGTGCTGCTCCACAGGCCCACTGGAGCCCGGCTCCCTGAGTGTTCCTGTAAGGAAACTGGTGCTAACGTGCTAGGAGTCCGGAAAGGCCTACCCTCGTGAAACTAAAGTAGCACAGCCCAAATGCCTCATGGAAGCTGCTGCCCACCAATCTTTCTGCACGGAAACCCAGGGCCGTAGTGAAAAGCCAGTGTTTGCGTTTCGGGTTCCCTTTAGCTCTAAAGCAGGGTCAGGCTTTCTTTGTGGAACTGTAGTTGAAAGTCAGCCTGCCGATGCAGGAGACACGGGTTCGTACCCCGATCCGGGAAGGTCCCACCCGCTGCCCTAGTGCCGCACCCGGGAGCCTTAGCCGCTGCACCTAAGCCTCAGGAGCCGGCGCTCCGCAACGGGAGAGGCCACAACCGTGAGAGGTGCGCGTACACCCAAATAAGGAAAGACACAGGGCAAGATGATATCCCACCCAGGAACCGGAGGCGCCCTGTTTCTGGGAGAAAAGTCAACTTCCTATCCGAGCCCTGCACGAAATGACTAGAATCCTGGAAGCACAAGTGTTTGGGCACAAGCTTCCAGGCTGCCCGAGTGGAATGGTCAACACTGGGGAGAAAAAGGCCTGTGCCCTCAGGCCCCCATTTCGAGGTTGACGGGAAGCATCAGTACCTATTGTTTCGAAAAATTCAAAAGAGACACATGGTACTCAGGGGGCCCTTCCCTAAAGCAGCTTCTCCATACAGCGTGTTCTGCGTTGTAGGGCGTGGCCTAAAGGAAAGAATGCCGTGGGTCAGCCTAGGGGCCCGTGCACCTTCCAAAAGCCGGCTGTGTTCCACGAAGAACTGATCTTTAGTTGCAGTGGAACCCAACCCGAGTTTCTCCTTGAGGTAGGGTGACTGCAGGTGACAGGACCTAGAAGGACTGCTAAGCAGAGTGTCTCTCTCAGTATCGCTCTGACAGGGCAATGAGGCCGACCGGCATTGAATGCTGGAAGTGCTACAACCGTGTTACTGAATCCGTCTGTGACCGGAGGCAGTCTAGCTCTCCGACGCACGAGTTCAATATGTTGCCCTACACTCAGCTACGGAGGGGTGCAGCTAAGGATCTTCGCGACTGGATGAGGCTCACCAGGCCACTAGGAGCCTGCAGTGACTCAGCGTTCTTAGGCAGAATCGTGTGCGGACGCGAGGGTCCTAGGAGGCCTTTACAGCTTACTGCCTTTAAAGTAAAGCAGAGCTGCGACGTGGGTCTCATAGGAGCTGCCGCACGCCTCCCCTTCTGCATGGCAGAGCAGGGCCACACGTCGAGGCGAGTGTTCATGCTGAGTTTCCCTTTCGCTATAAAGCAGGGCAGGGGAAGCTCCCAGCCAGGAAGTCGTAGTACCCTATTTCTTTGGAGGCAACTCAGTTTCTACTCAGTGCCACGCCTGCCCTGACTAGTAAGCCGGCAAACGCACTATTCCCCGGAAGCGTCAAGGGCTCACGCAGGGCGCTTTCCAGCGGGGAAAACAAGGCTTGTGACATCAGGCCCCCCATTCGAGGTTGACGCACTGCGTAAGGACCTGTTATGCTGCCGAAGTCAGAAGAGACACAAGCTACCCACTGACCCCTTCCCGAAATCAACTTTTGTAGGCAGGGTGTTCGGCTTGTAGGGAACTGCCTAAATTTTCGAAAGCCCCAGATCGGCCTAGGGGCCTGGGCATCTCCCAAAAGCCTGCTGTGTTCCACGAAGAACTGTGCGTCAGTTGCAGTGGAACCCAGCCTGACTTTTTCCTTGGGTAAGGTGACTGCAGGTTTGAGGTCCGAGAAGGAGCGCTAAGCAGAGTGTTTTTCGAGGTAGAGCTCAGGTAAGGCAAGGGGAGCCAACTTGCTTGTCATGTTGCGCTGGATACAACCTTGTTTCAGAAGCTCTTGGAGAGCTGAGGAAATCTGCCTCTCCCAAGGAAGAGGGCAGTGTGTTGCCCTACACTCGGCATAAACAGGCGTACACCTAAGGGCCTTCGGGGCTGGATGAGGCTCAAGCGGGCCCCAGGAGCCTGGCGGTACTCAGTGTTCTTGCACTGACTCGGGTGCTGACACGACGTTCTTAGGACTCCTTAAAGGGGTACTACCGAAAACTTAAAGCAGAACAGCAAGGAATGCCTCGGGAAGGGTGCTGCACGCCTTCCAATCGGCACGGCCCACCAGGGCGATTTTCGAGTCTCGTGGGGACACTGAGTTTCCCTTTCGCCCTAGAGCAGGGCAGGGAAGCTTCCTCAGGAACTGGAAGCAGCCTGCTTCTTTCGAGAAAGCTCATTTGCCTCTCGCAGGCATGCCCGCAGGGACTAAACTCCCGGCAGCAAGAGTGTTTTTGACCTGCTGGACTGGCTAGGAACGTCTCTCTGAAGCTGTGGCAGAGCTGAGGATCTCCAGCTCTCCCAGGGAAGAGTGCAGTGTGTTGCGCTTCGCTTAGGAAACACAGGGGTGCGCTGAAGGACCTACGGGGCTGGGTGCTGCTCCACAGGCCCACTGGAGCCCGGCTCCCTGAGTGTTCCTGTAAGGAAACTGGTGCTAACGTGCTAGGAGTCCGGAAAGGCCTACCCTCGTGAAACTAAAGTAGCACAGCCCAAATGCCTCATGGAAGCTGCTGCCCACCAATCTTTCTGCACGGAAACCCAGGGCCGTAGTGAAAAGCCAGTGTTTGCGTTTCGGGTTCCCTTTAGCTCTAAAGCAGGGTCAGGCTTTCTTTGTGGAACTGTAGTTGAAAGTCAGCCTGCCGATGCAGGAGACACGGGTTCGTACCCCGATCCGGGAAGGTCCCACCCGCTGCCCTAGTGCCGCACCCGGGAGCCTTAGCCGCTGCACCTAAGCCTCAGGAGCCGGCGCTCCGCAACGGGAGAGGCCACAACCGTGAGAGGTGCGCGTACACCCAAATAAGGAAAGACACAGGGCAAGATGATATCCCACCCAGGAACCGGAGGCGCCCTGTTTCTGGGAGAAAAGTCAACTTCCTATCCGAGCCCTGCACGAAATGACTAGAATCCTGGAAGCACAAGTGTTTGGGCACAAGCTTCCAGGCTGCCCGAGTGGAATGGTCAACACTGGGGAGAAAAAGGCCTGTGCCCTCAGGCCCCCATTTCGAGGTTGACGGGAAGCATCAGTACCTATTGTTTCGAAAAATTCAAAAGAGACACATGGTACTCAGGGGGCCCTTCCCTAAAGCAGCTTCTCCATACAGCGTGTTCTGCGTTGTAGGGCGTGGCCTAAAGGAAAGAATGCCGTGGGTCAGCCTAGGGGCCCGTGCACCTTCCAAAAGCCGGCTGTGTTCCACGAAGAACTGATCTTTAGTTGCAGTGGAACCCAACCCGAGTTTCTCCTTGAGGTAGGGTGACTGCAGGTGACAGGACCTAGAAGGACTGCTAAGCAGAGTGTCTCTCTCAGTATCGCTCTGACAGGGCAATGAGGCCGACCGGCATTGAATGCTGGAAGTGCTACAACCGTGTTACTGAATCCGTCTGTGACCGGAGGCAGTCTAGCTCTCCGACGCACGAGTTCAATATGTTGCCCTACACTCAGCTACGGAGGGGTGCAGCTAAGGATCTTCGCGACTGGATGAGGCTCACCAGGCCACTAGGAGCCTGCAGTGACTCAGCGTTCTTAGGCAGAATCGTGTGCGGACGCGAGGGTCCTAGGAGGCCTTTACAGCTTACTGCCTTTAAAGTAAAGCAGAGCTGCGACGTGGGTCTCATAGGAGCTGCCGCACGCCTCCCCTTCTGCATGGCAGAGCAGGGCCACACGTCGAGGCGAGTGTTCATGCTGAGTTTCCCTTTCGCTATAAAGCAGGGCAGGGGAAGCTCCCAGCCAGGAAGTCGTAGTACCCTATTTCTTTGGAGGCAACTCAGTTTCTACTCAGTGCCACGCCTGCCCTGACTAGTAAGCCGGCAAACGCACTATTCCCCGGAAGCGTCAAGGGCTCACGCAGGGCGCTTTCCAGCGGGGAAAACAAGGCTTGTGACATCAGGCCCCCCATTCGAGGTTGACGCACTGCGTAAGGACCTGTTATGCTGACGAAGTCAGAAGAGACACAAGCTACCCACTGACCCCTTCCCGAAATCAACTTTTGTAGGCAGGGTGTTCGGCTTGTAGGGAACTGCCTAAATTTTCGAAAGCCCCAGATCGGCCTAGGGGCCTGGGCATCTCCCAAAAGCCTGCTGTGTTCCACGAAGAACTGTGCGTCAGTTGCAGTGGAACCCAGCCTGACTTTTTCCTTGGGTAAGGTGACTGCAGGTTTGAGGTCCGAGCAGGAGCGCTAAGCAGAGTGTTTTTCGAGGTAGAGCTCAGGTAAGGCAAGGGGAGCCAACTTGCTTGTCATGTTGCGCTGGATACAACCTTGTTTCAGAAGCTCTTGGAGAGCTGAGGAAATCTGCCTCTCCCAAGGAAGAGGGCAGTGTGTTGCCCTACACTCGGCATAAACAGGCGTACACCTAAGGGCCTTCGGGGCTGGATGAGGCTCAAGCGGGCCCCAGGAGCCTGGCGGTACTCAGTGTTCTTGCACTGACTCGGGTGCTGACACGACGTTCTTAGGACTCCTTAAAGGGGTACTACCGAAAACTTAAAGCAGAACAGCAAGGAATGCCTCGGGAAGGGTGCTGCACGCCTTCCAATCGGCACGGCCCACCAGGGCGATTTTCGAGTCTCGTGGGGACACTGAGTTTCCCTTTCGCCCTAGAGCAGGGCAGGGAAGCTTCCTCAGGAACTGGAAGCAGCCTGCTTCTTTCGAGAAAGCTCATTTGCCTCTCGCAGGCATGCCCGCAGGGACTAAACTCCCGGCAGCAAGAGTGTTTTTGACCTGCTGGACTGGCTAGGAACGTCTCTCTGAAGCTGTGGCAGAGCTGAGGATCTCCAGCTCTCCCAGGGAAGAGTGCAGTGTGTTGCGCTTCGCTCAGGAAACACAGGGGTGCGCTGAAGGACCTACGGGGCTGGGTGCTGCTCCACAGGCCCACTGGAGCCCGGCTCCCTGAGTGTTCCTGTAAGGAAACTGGTGCTAACGTGCTAGGAGTCCGGAAAGGCCTACCCTCGTGAAACTAAAGTAGCACAGCCCAAATGCCTCATGGAAGCTGCTGCCCACCAATCTTTCTGCACGGAAACCCAGGGCCGTAGTGAAAAGCCAGTGTTTGCGTTTCGGGTTCCCTTTAGCTCTAAAGCAGGGTCAGGCTTTCTTTGTGGAACTGTAGTTGAAAGTCAGCCTGCCGATGCAGGAGACACGGGTTCGTACCCCGATCCGGGAAGGTCCCACCCGCTGCCCTAGTGCCGCACCCGGGAGCCTTAGCCGCTGCACCTAAGCCTCAGGAGCCGGCGCTCCGCAACGGGAGAGGCCACAACCGTGAGAGGTGCGCGTACACCCAAATAAGGAAAGACACAGGGCAAGATGATATCCCACCCAGGAACCGGAGGCGCCCTGTTTCTGGGAGAAAAGTCAACTTCCTATCCGAGCCCTGCACGAAATGACTAGAATCCTGGAAGCACAAGTGTTTGGGCACAAGCTTCCAGGCTGCCCGAGTGGAATGGTCAACACTGGGGAGAAAAAGGCCTGTGCCCTCAGGCCCCCATTTCGAGGTTGACGGGAAGCATCAGTACCTATTGTTTCGAAAAATTCAAAAGAGACACATGGTACTCAGGGGGCCCTTCCCTAAAGCAGCTTCTCCATACAGCGTGTTCTGCGTTGTAGGGCGTGGCCTAAAGGAAAGAATGCCGTGGGTCAGCCTAGGGGCCCGTGCACCTTCCAAAAGCCGGCTGTGTTCCACGAAGAACTGATCTTTAGTTGCAGTGGAACCCAACCCGAGTTTCTCCTTGAGGTAGGGTGACTGCAGGTGACAGGACCTAGAAGGACTGCTAAGCAGAGTGTCTCTCTCAGTATCGCTCTGACAGGGCAATGAGGCCGACCGGCATTGAATGCTGGAAGTGCTACAACCGTGTTACTGAATCCGTCTGTGACCGGAGGCAGTCTAGCTCTCCGACGCACGAGTTCAATATGTTGCCCTACACTCAGCTACGGAGGGGTGCAGCTAAGGATCTTCGCGACTGGATGAGGCTCACCAGGCCACTAGGAGCCTGCAGTGACTCAGCGTTCTTAGGCAGAATCGTGTGCGGACGCGAGGGTCCTAGGAGGCCTTTACAGCTTACTGCCTTTAAAGTAAAGCAGAGCTGCGACGTGGGTCTCATAGGAGCTGCCGCACGCCTCCCCTTCTGCATGGCAGAGCAGGGCCACACGTCGAGGCGAGTGTTCATGCTGAGTTTCCCTTTCGCTATAAAGCAGGGCAGGGGAAGCTCCCAGCCAGGAAGTCGTAGTACCCTATTTCTTTGGAGGCAACTCAGTTTCTACTCAGTGCCACGCCTGCCCTGACTAGTAAGCCGGCAAACGCACTATTCCCCGGAAGCGTCAAGGGCTCACGCAGGGCGCTTTCCAGCGGGGAAAACAAGGCTTGTGACATCAGGCCCCCCATTCGAGGTTGACGCACTGCGTAAGGACCTGTTATGCTGCCGAAGTCAGAAGAGACACAAGCTACCCACTGACCCCTTCCCGAAATCAACTTTTGTAGGCAGGGTGTTCGGCTTGTAGGGAACTGCCTAAATTTTCGAAAGCCCCAGATCGGCCTAGGGGCCTGGGCATCTCCCAAAAGCCTGCTGTGTTCCACGAAGAACTGTGCGTCAGTTGCAGTGGAACCCAGCCTGACTTTTTCCTTGGGTAAGGTGACTGCAGGTTTGAGGTCCGAGAAGGAGCGCTAAGCAGAGTGTTTTTCGAGGTAGAGCTCAGGTAAGGCAAGGGGAGCCAACTTGCTTGTCATGTTGCGCTGGATACAACCTTGTTTCAGAAGCTCTTGGAGAGCTGAGGAAATCTGCCTCTCCCAAGGAAGAGGGCAGTGTGTTGCCCTACACTCGGCATAAACAGGCGTACACCTAAGGGCCTTCGGGGCTGGATGAGGCTCAAGCGGGCCCCAGGAGCCTGGCGGTACTCAGTGTTCTTGCACTGACTCGGGTGCTGACACGACGTTCTTAGGACTCCTTAAAGGGGTACTACCGAAAACTTAAAGCAGAACAGCAAGGAATGCCTCGGGAAGGGTGCTGCACGCCTTCCAATCGGCACGGCCCACCAGGGCGATTTTCGAGTCTCGTGGGGACACTGAGTTTCCCTTTCGCCCTAGAGCAGGGCAGGGAAGCTTCCTCAGGAACTGGAAGCAGCCTGCTTCTTTCGAGAAAGCTCATTTGCCTCTCGCAGGCATGCCCGCAGGGACTAAACTCCCGGCAGCAAGAGTGTTTTTGACCTGCTGGACTGGCTAGGAACGTCTCTCTGAAGCTGTGGCAGAGCTGAGGATCTCCAGCTCTCCCAGGGAAGAGTGCAGTGTGTTGCGCTTCGCTTAGGAAACACAGGGGTGCGCTGAAGGACCTACGGGGCTGGGTGCTGCTCCACAGGCCCACTGGAGCCCGGCTCCCTGAGTGTTCCTGTAAGGAAACTGGTGCTAACGTGCTAGGAGTCCGGAAAGGCCTACCCTCGTGAAACTAAAGTAGCACAGCCCAAATGCCTCATGGAAGCTGCTGCCCACCAATCTTTCTGCACGGAAACCCAGGGCCGTAGTGAAAAGCCAGTGTTTGCGTTTCGGGTTCCCTTTAGCTCTAAAGCAGGGTCAGGCTTTCTTTGTGGAACTGTAGTTGAAAGTCAGCCTGCCGATGCAGGAGACACGGGTTCGTACCCCGATCCGGGAAGGTCCCACCCGCTGCCCTAGTGCCGCACCCGGGAGCCTTAGCCGCTGCACCTAAGCCTCAGGAGCCGGCGCTCCGCAACGGGAGAGGCCACAACCGTGAGAGGTGCGCGTACACCCAAATAAGGAAAGACACAGGGCAAGATGATATCCCACCCAGGAACCGGAGGCGCCCTGTTTCTGGGAGAAAAGTCAACTTCCTATCCGAGCCCTGCACGAAATGACTAGAATCCTGGAAGCACAAGTGTTTGGGCACAAGCTTCCAGGCTGCCCGAGTGGAATGGTCAACACTGGGGAGAAAAAGGCCTGTGCCCTCAGGCCCCCATTTCGAGGTTGACGGGAAGCATCAGTACCTATTGTTTCGAAAAATTCAAAAGAGACACATGGTACTCAGGGGGCCCTTCCCTAAAGCAGCTTCTCCATACAGCGTGTTCTGCGTTGTAGGGCATGGCCTAAAGGAAAGAATGCCGTGGGTCAGCCTAGGGGCCCGTGCACCTTCCAAAAGCCGGCTGTGTTCCACGAAGAACTGATCTTTAGTTGCAGTGGAACCCAACCCGAGTTTCTCCTTGAGGTAGGGTGACTGCAGGTGACAGGACCTAGAAGGACTGCTAAGCAGAGTGTCTCTCTCAGTATCGCTCTGACAGGGCATTGAGGCCGACCGGCATTGAATGCTGGAAGTGCTACAACCGTGTTACTGAATCCGTCTGTGACCGGAGGCAGTCTAGCTCTCCGACGCACGAGTTCAATATGTTGCCCTACACTCAGCTACGGAGGGGTGCAGCTAAGGATCTTCGCGACTGGATGAGGCTCACCAGGCCACTAGGAGCCTGCAGTGACTCAGCGTTCTTAGGCAGAATCGTGTGCGGACGCGAGGGTCCTAGGAGGCCTTTACAGCTTACTGCCTTTAAAGTAAAGCAGAGCTGCGACGTGGGTCTCATAGGAGCTGCCGCACGCCTCCCCTTCTGCATGGCAGAGCAGGGCCACACGTCGAGGCGAGTGTTCATGCTGAGTTTCCCTTTCGCTATAAAGCAGGGCAGGGGAAGCTCCCAGCCAGGAAGTCGTAGTACCCTATTTCTTTGGAGGCAACTCAGTTTCTACTCAGTGCCACGCCTGCCCTGACTAGTAAGCCGGCAAACGCACTATTCCCCGGAAGCGTCAAGGGCTCACGCAGGGCGCTTTCCAGCGGGGAAAACAAGGCTTGTGACATCAGGCCCCCCATTCGAGGTTGACGCACTGCGTAAGGACCTGTTATGCTGCCGAAGTCAGAAGAGACACAAGCTACCCACTGACCCCTTCCCGAAATCAACTTTTGTAGGCAGGGTGTTCGGCTTGTAGGGAACTGCCTAAATTTTCGAAAGCCCCAGATCGGCCTAGGGGCCTGGGCATCTCCCAAAAGCCTGCTGTGTTCCACGAAGAACTGTGCGTCAGTTGCAGTGGAACCCAGCCTGACTTTTTCCTTGGGTAAGGTGACTGCAGGTTTGAGGTCCGAGAAGGAGCGCTAAGCAGAGTGTTTTTCGAGGTAGAGCTCAGGTAAGGCAAGGGGAGCCAACTTGCTTGTCATGTTGCGCTGGATACAACCTTGTTTCAGAAGCTCTTGGAGAGCTGAGGAAATCTGCCTCTCCCAAGGAAGAGGGCAGTGTGTTGCCCTACACTCGGCATAAACAGGCGTACACCTAAGGGCCTTCGGGGCTGGATGAGGCTCAAGCGGGCCCCAGGAGCCTGGCGGTACTCAGTGTTCTTGCACTGACTCGGGTGCTGACACGACGTTCTTAGGACTCCTTAAAGGGGTACTACCGAAAACTTAAAGCAGAACAGCAAGGAATGCCTCGGGAAGGGTGCTGCACGCCTTCCAATCGGCACGGCCCACCAGGGCGATTTTCGAGTCTCGTGGGGACACTGAGTTTCCCTTTCGCCCTAGAGCAGGGCAGGGAAGCTTCCTCAGGAACTGGAAGCAGCCTGTTTCTTTCGAGAAAGCTCATTTGCCTCTCGCAGGCATGCCCGCAGGGACTAAACTCCCGGCAGCAAGAGTGTTTTTGACCTGCTGGACTGGCTAGGAACGTCTCTCTGAAGCTGTGGCAGAGCTGAGGATCTCCAGCTCTCCCAGGGAAGAGTGCAGTGTGTTGCGCTTCGCTCAGGAAACACAGGGGTGCGCTGAAGGACCTACGGGGCTGGGTGCTGCTCCACAGGCCCACTGGAGCCCGGCTCCCTGAGTGTTCCTGTAAGGAAACTGGTGCTAACGTGCTAGGAGTCCGGAAAGGCCTACCCTCGTGAAACTAAAGTAGCACAGCCCAAATGCCTCATGGAAGCTGCTGCCCACCAATCTTTCTGCACGGAAACCCAGGGCCGTAGTGAAAAGCCAGTGTTTGCGTTTCGGGTTCCCTTTAGCTCTAAAGCAGGGTCAGGCTTTCTTTGTGGAACTGTAGTTGAAAGTCAGCCTGCCGATGCAGGAGACACGGGTTCGTACCCCGATCCGGGAAGGTCCCACCCGCTGCCCTAGTGCCGCACCCGGGAGCCTTAGCCGCTGCACCTAAGCCTCAGGAGCCGGCGCTCCGCAACGGGAGAGGCCACAACCGTGAGAGGTGCGCGTACACCCAAATAAGGAAAGACACAGGGCAAGATGATATCCCACCCAGGAACCGGAGGCGCCCTGTTTCTGGGAGAAAAGTCAACTTCCTATCCGAGCCCTGCACGAAATGACTAGAATCCTGGAAGCACAAGTGTTTGGGCACAAGCTTCCAGGCTGCCCGAGTGGAATGGTCAACACTGGGGAGAAAAAGGCCTGTGCCCTCAGGCCCCCATTTCGAGGTTGACGGGAAGCATCAGTACCTATTGTTTCGAAAAATTCAAAAGAGACACATGGTACTCAGGGGGCCCTTCCCTAAAGCAGCTTCTCCATACAGCGTGTTCTGCGTTGTAGGGCGTGGCCTAAAGGAAAGAATGCCGTGGGTCAGCCTAGGGGCCCGTGCACCTTCCAAAAGCCGGCTGTGTTCCACGAAGAACTGATCTTTAGTTGCAGTGGAACCCAACCCGAGTTTCTCCTTGAGGTAGGGTGACTGCAGGTGACAGGACCTAGAAGGACTGCTAAGCAGAGTGTCTCTCTCAGTATCGCTCTGACAGGGCAATGAGGCCGACCGGCATTGAATGCTGGAAGTGCTACAACCGTGTTACTGAATCCGTCTGTGACCGGAGGCAGTCTAGCTCTCCGACGCACGAGTTCAATATGTTGCCCTACACTCAGCTACGGAGGGGTGCAGCTAAGGATCTTCGCGACTGGATGAGGCTCACCAGGCCACTAGGAGCCTGCAGTGACTCAGCGTTCTTAGGCAGAATCGTGTGCGGACGCGAGGGTCCTAGGAGGCCTTTACAGCTTACTGCCTTTAAAGTAAAGCAGAGCTGCGACGTGGGTCTCATAGGAGCTGCCGCACGCCTCCCCTTCTGCATGGCAGAGCAGGGCCACCCGTCGAGGCGAGTGTTCATGCTGAGTTTCCCTTTCGCTATAAAGCAGGGCAGGGGAAGCTCCCAGCCAGGAAGTCGTAGTACCCTATTTCTTTGGAGGCAACTCAGTTTCTACTCAGTGCCACGCCTGCCCTGACTAGTAAGCCGGCAAACGCACTATTCCCCGGAAGCGTCAAGGGCTCACGCAGGGCGCTTTCCAGCGGGGAAAACAAGGCTTGTGACATCAGGCCCCCCATTCGAGGTTGACGCACTGCGTAAGGACCTGTTATGCTGCCGAAGTCAGAAGAGACACAAGCTACCCACTGACCCCTTCCCGAAATCAACTTTTGTAGGCAGGGTGTTCGGCTTGTAGGGAACTGCCTAAATTTTCGAAAGCCCCAGATCGGCCTAGGGGCCTGGGCATCTCCCAAAAGCCTGCTGTGTTCCACGAAGAACTGTGCGTCAGTTGCAGTGGAACCCAGCCTGACTTTTTCCTTGGGTAAGGTGACTGCAGGTTTGAGGTCCGAGAAGGAGCGCTAAGCAGAGTGTTTTCCGAGGTAGAGCTCAGGTAAGGCAAGGGGAGCCAACTTCCTTGTCATGTTGCGCTGGATACAACCTTGTTTCAGAAGCTCTTGGAGAGCTGAGGAAATCTGCCTCTCCCAAGGAAGAGGGCAGTGTGTTGCCCTACACTCGGCATAAACAGGCGTACACCTAAGGGCCTTCGGGGCTGGATGAGGCTCAAGCGGGCCCCAGGAGCCTGGCGGTACTCAGTGTTCTTGCACTGACTCGGGTGCTGACACGACGTTCTTAGGACTCCTTAAAGGGGTACTACCGAAAACTTAAAGCAGAACAGCAAGGAATGCCTCGGGAAGGGTGCTGCACGCCTTCCAAACGGCACGGCCCACCAGGGCGATTTTCGAGTCTCGTGGGGACACTGAGTTTCCCTTTCGCCCTAGAGCAGGGCAGGGAAGCTTCCTCAGGAACTGGAAGCAGCCTGCTTCTTTCGAGAAAGCTCATTTGCCTCTCGCAGGCATGCCCGCAGGGACTAAACTCCCGGCAGCAAGAGTGTTTTTGACCTGCTGGACTGGCTAGGAACGTCTCTCTGAAGCTGTGGCAGAGCTGAGGATCTCCAGCTCTCCCAGGGAAGAGTGCAGTGTGTTGCGCTTCGCTCAGGAAACACAGGGGTGCGCTGAAGGACCTACGGGGCTGGGTGCTGCTCCACAGGCCCACTGGAGCCCGGCTCCCTGAGCGTTCCTGTAAGGAAACTGGTGCTAACGTGCTAGGAGTCCGGAAAGGCCTACCCTCGTGAAACTAAAGTAGCACAGCCCAAATGCCTCATGGAAGCTGCTGCCCACCAATCTTTCTGCACGGAAACCCAGGGCCGTAGTGAAAAGCCAGTGTTTGCGTTTCGGGTTCCCTTTAGCTCTAAAGCAGGGTCAGGCTTTCTTTGTGGAACTGTAGTTGAAAGTCAGCCTGCCGATGCAGGAGACACGGGTTCGTACCCCGATCCGGGAAGGTCCCACCCGCTGCCCTAGTGCCGCACCCGGGAGCCTTAGCCGCTGCACCTAAGCCTCAGGAGCCGGCGCTCCGCAACGGGAGAGGCCACAACCGTGAGAGGTGCGCGTACACCCAAATAAGGAAAGACACAGGGCAAGATGATATCCCACCCAGGAACCGGAGGCGCCCTGTTTCTGGGAGAAAAGTCAACTTCCTATCCGAGCCCTGCACGAAATGACTAGAATCCTGGAAGCACAAGTGTTTGGGCACAAGCTTCCAGGCTGCCCGAGTGGAATGGTCAACACTGGGGAGAAAAAGGCCTGTGCCCTCAGGCCCCCATTTCGAGGTTGACGGGAAGCATCAGTACCTATTGTTTCGAAAAATTCAAAAGAGACACATGGTACTCAGGGGGCCCTTCCCTAAAGCAGCTTCTCCATACAGCGTGTTCTGCGTTGTAGGGCGTGGCCTAAAGGAAAGAATGCCGTGGGTCAGCCTAGGGGCCCGTGCACCTTCCAAAAGCCGGCTGTGTTCCACGAAGAACTGATCTTTAGTTGCAGTGGAACCCAACCCGAGTTTCTCCTTGAGGTAGGGTGACTGCAGGTGACAGGACCTAGAAGGACTGCTAAGCAGAGTGTCTCTCTCAGTATCGCTCTGACAGGGCAATGAGGCCGACCGGCATTGAATGCTGGAAGTGCTACAACCGTGTTACTGAATCCGTCTGTGACCGGAGGCAGTCTAGCTCTCCGACGCACGAGTTCAATATGTTGCCCTACACTCAGCTACGGAGGGGTGCAGCTAAGGATCTTCGCGACTGGATGAGGCTCACCAGGCCACTAGGAGCCTGCAGTGACTCAGCGTTCTTAGGCAGAATCGTGTGCGGACGCGAGGGTCCTAGGAGGCCTTTACAGCTTACTGCCTTTAAAGTAAAGCAGAGCTGCGACGTGGGTCTCATAGGAGCTGCCGCACGCCTCCCCTTCTGCATGGCAGAGCAGGGCCACACGTCGAGGCGAGTGTTCATGCTGAGTTTCCCTTTCGCTATAAAGCAGGGCAGGGGAAGCTCCCAGCCAGGAAGTCGTAGTACCCTATTTCTTTGGAGGCAACTCAGTTTCTACTCAGTGCCACGCCTGCCCTGACTAGTAAGCCGGCAAACGCACTATTCCCCGGAAGCGTCAAGGGCTCACGCAGGGCGCTTTCCAGCGGGGAAAACAAGGCTTGTGACATCAGGCCCCCCATTCGAGGTTGACGCACTGCGTAAGGACCTGTTATGCTGCCGAAGTCAGAAGAGACACAAGCTACCCACTGACCCCTTCCCGAAATCAACTTTTGTAGGCAGGGTGTTCGGCTTGTAGGGAACTGCCTAAATTTTCGAAAGCCCCAGATCGGCCTAGGGGCCTGGGCATCTCCCAAAAGCCTGCTGTGTTCCACGAAGAACTGTGCGTCAGTTGCAGTGGAACCCAGCCTGACTTTTTCCTTGGGTAAGGTGACTGCAGGTTTGAGGTCCGAGAAGGAGCGCTAAGCAGAGTGTTTTTCGAGGTAGAGCTCAGGTAAGGCAAGGGGAGCCAACTTCCTTGTCATGTTGCGCTGGATACAACCTTGTTTCAGAAGCTCTTGGAGAGCTGAGGAAATCTGCCTCTCCCAAGGAAGAGGGCAGTGTGTTGCCCTACACTCGGCATAAACAGGCGTACACCTAAGGGCCTTCGGGGCTGGATGAGGCTCAAGCGGGCCCCAGGAGCCTGGCGGTACTCAGTGTTCTTGCACTGACTCGGGTGCTGACACGACGTTCTTAGGACTCCTTAAAGGGGTACTACCGAAAACTTAAAGCAGAACAGCAAGGAATGCCTCGGGAAGGGTGCTGCACGCCTTCCAATCGGCACGGCCCACCAGGGCGATTTTCGAGTCTCGTGGGGACACTGAGTTTCCCTTTCGCCCTAGAGCAGGGCAGGGAAGCTTCCTCAGGAACTGGAAGCAGCCTGCTTCTTTCGAGAAAGCTCATTTGCCTCTCGCAGGCATGCCCGCAGGGACTAAACTCCCGGCAGCAAGAGTGTTTTTGACCTGCTGGACTGGCTAGGAACGTCTCTCTGAAGCTGTGGCAGAGCTGAGGATCTCCAGCTCTCCCAGGGAAGAGTGCAGTGTGTTGCGCTTCGCTCAGGAAACACAGGGGTGCGCTGAAGGACCTACGGGGCTGGGTGCTGCTCCACAGGCCCACTGGAGCCCGGCTCCCTGAGTGTTCCTGTAAGGAAACTGGTGCTAACGTGCTAGGAGTCCGGAAAGGCCTACCCTCGTGAAACTAAAGTAGCACAGCCCAAATGCCTCATGGAAGCTGCTGCCCACCAATCTTTCTGCACGGAAACCCAGGGCCGTAGTGAAAAGCCAGTGTTTGCGTTTCGGGTTCCCTTTAGCTCTAAAGCAGGGTCAGGCTTTCTTTGTGGAACTGTAGTTGAAAGTCAGCCTGCCGATGCAGGAGACACGGGTTCGTACCCCGATCCGGGAAGGTCCCACCCGCTGCCCTAGTGCCGCACCCGGGAGCCTTAGCCGCTGCACCTAAGCCTCAGGAGCCGGCGCTCCGCAACGGGAGAGGCCACAACCGTGAGAGGTGCGCGTACACCCAAATAAGGAAAGACACAGGGCAAGATGATATCCCACCCAGGAACCGGAGGCGCCCTGTTTCTGGGAGAAAAGTCAACTTCCTATCCGAGCCCTGCACGAAATGACTAGAATCCTGGAAGCACAAGTGTTTGGGCACAAGCTTCCAGGCTGCCCGAGTGGAATGGTCAACACTGGGGAGAAAAAGGCCTGTGCCCTCAGGCCCCCATTTCGAGGTTGACGGGAAGCATCAGTACCTATTGTTTCGAAAAATTCAAAAGAGACACATGGTACTCAGGGGGCCCTTCCCTAAAGCAGCTTCTCCATACAGCGTGTTCTGCGTTGTAGGGCGTGGCCTAAAGGAAAGAATGCCGTGGGTCAGCCTAGGGGCCCGTGCACCTTCCAAAAGCCGGCTGTGTTCCACGAAGAACTGATCTTTAGTTGCAGTGGAACCCAACCCGAGTTTCTCCTTGAGGTAGGGTGACTGCAGGTGACAGGACCTAGAAGGACTGCTAAGCAGAGTGTCTCTCTCAGTATCGCTCTGACAGGGCAATGAGGCCGACCGGCATTGAATGCTGGAAGTGCTACAACCGTGTTACTGAATCCGTCTGTGACCGGAGGCAGTCTAGCTCTCCGACGCACGAGTTCAATATGTTGCCCTACACTCAGCTACGGAGGGGTGCAGCTAAGGATCTTCGCGACTGGATGAGGCTCACCAGGCCACTAGGAGCCTGCAGTGACTCAGCGTTCTTAGGCAGAATCGTGTGCGGACGCGAGGGTCCTAGGAGGCCTTTACAGCTTACTGCCTTTAAAGTAAAGCAGAGCTGCGACGTGGGTCTCATAGGAGCTGCCGCACGCCTCCCCTTCTGCATGGCAGAGCAGGGCCACCCGTCGAGGCGAGTGTTCATGCTGAGTTTCCCTTTCGCTATAAAGCAGGGCAGGGGAAGCTCCCAGCCAGGAAGTCGTAGTACCCTATTTCTTTGGAGGCAACTCAGTTTCTACTCAGTGCCACGCCTGCCCTGACTAGTAAGCCGGCAAACGCACTATTCCCCGGAAGCGTCAAGGGCTCACGCAGGGCGCTTTCCAGCGGGGAAAACAAGGCTTGTGACATCAGGCCCCCCATTCGAGGTTGACGCACTGCGTAAGGACCTGTTATGCTGCCGAAGTCAGAAGAGACACAAGCTACCCACTGACCCCTTCCCGAAATCAACTTTTGTAGGCAGGGTGTTCGGCTTGTAGGGAACTGCCTAAATTTTCGAAAGCCCCAGATCGGCCTAGGGGCCTGGGCATCTCCCAAAAGCCTGCTGTGTTCCACGAAGAACTGTGCGTCAGTTGCAGTGGAACCCAGCCTGACTTTTTCCTTGGGTAAGGTGACTGCAGGTTTGAGGTCCGAGCAGGAGCGCTAAGCAGAGTGTTTTTCGAGGTAGAGCTCAGGTAAGGCAAGGGGAGCCAACTTGCTTGTCATGTTGCGCTGGATACAACCTTGTTTCAGAAGCTCTTGGAGAGCTGAGGAAATCTGCCTCTCCCAAGGAAGAGGGCAGTGTGTTGCCCTACACTCGGCATAAACAGGCGTACACCTAAGGGCCTTCGGGGCTGGATGAGGCTCAAGCGGGCCCCAGGAGCCTGGCGGTACTCAGTGTTCTTGCACTGACTCGGGTGCTGACACGACGTTCTTAGGACTCCTTAAAGGGGTACTACCGAAAACTTAAAGCAGAACAGCAAGGAATGCCTCGGGAAGGGTGCTGCACGCCTTCCAATCGGCACGGCCCACCAGGGCGATTTTCGAGTCTCGTGGGGACACTGAGTTTCCCTTTCGCCCTAGAGCAGGGCAGGGAAGCTTCCTCAGGAACTGGAAGCAGCCTGCTTCTTTCGAGAAAGCTCATTTGCCTCTCGCAGGCATGCCCGCAGGGACTAAACTCCCGGCAGCAAGAGTGTTTTTGACCTGCTGGACTGGCTAGGAACGTCTCTCTGAAGCTGTGGCAGAGCTGAGGATCTCCAGCTCTCCCAGGGAAGAGTGCAGTGTGTTGCGCTTCGCTCAGGAAACACAGGGGTGCGCTGAAGGACCTACGGGGCTGGGTGCTGCTCCACAGGCCCACTGGAGCCCGGCTCCCTGAGTGTTCCTGTAAGGAAACTGGTGCTAACGTGCTAGGAGTCCGGAAAGGCCTACCCTCGTGAAACTAAAGTAGCACAGCCCAAATGCCTCATGGAAGCTGCTGCCCACCAATCTTTCTGCACGGAAACCCAGGGCCGTAGTGAAAAGCCAGTGTTTGCGTTTCGGGTTCCCTTTAGCTCTAAAGCAGGGTCAGGCTTTCTTTGTGGAACTGTAGTTGAAAGTCAGCCTGCCGATGCAGGAGACACGGGTTCGTACCCCGATCCGGGAAGGTCCCACCCGCTGCCCTAGTGCCGCACCCGGGAGCCTTAGCCGCTGCACCTAAGCCTCAGGAGCCGGCGCTCCGCAACGGGAGAGGCCACAACCGTGAGAGGTGCGCGTACACCCAAATAAGGAAAGACACAGGGCAAGATGATATCCCACCCAGGAACCGGAGGCGCCCTGTTTCTGGGAGAAAAGTCAACTTCCTATCCGAGCCCTGCACGAAATGACTAGAATCCTGGAAGCACAAGTGTTTGGGCACAAGCTTCCAGGCTGCCCGAGTGGAATGGTCAACACTGGGGAGAAAAAGGCCTGTGCCCTCAGGCCCCCATTTCGAGGTTGACGGGAAGCATCAGTACCTATTGTTTCGAAAAATTCAAAAGAGACACATGGTACTCAGGGGGCCCTTCCCTAAAGCAGCTTCTCCATACAGCGTGTTCTGCGTTGTAGGGCGTGGCCTAAAGGAAAGAATGCCGTGGGTCAGCCTAGGGGCCCGTGCACCTTCCAAAAGCCGGCTGTGTTCCACGAAGAACTGATCTTTAGTTGCAGTGGAACCCAACCCGAGTTTCTCCTTGAGGTAGGGTGACTGCAGGTGACAGGACCTAGAAGGACTGCTAAGCAGAGTGTCTCTCTCAGTATCGCTCTGACAGGGCAATGAGGCCGACCGGCATTGAATGCTGGAAGTGCTACAACCGTGTTACTGAATCCGTCTGTGACCGGAGGCAGTCTAGCTCTCCGACGCACGAGTTCAATATGTTGCCCTACACTCAGCTACGGAGGGGTGCAGCTAAGGATCTTCGCGACTGGATGAGGCTCACCAGGCCACTAGGAGCCTGCAGTGACTCAGCGTTCTTAGGCAGAATCGTGTGCGGACGCGAGGGTCCTAGGAGGCCTTTACAGCTTACTGCCTTTAAAGTAAAGCAGAGCTGCGACGTGGGTCTCATAGGAGCTGCCGCACGCCTCCCCTTCTGCATGGCAGAGCAGGGCCACACGTCGAGGCGAGTGTTCATGCTGAGTTTCCCTTTCGCTATAAAGCAGGGCAGGGGAAGCTCCCAGCCAGGAAGTCGTAGTACCCTATTTCTTTGGAGGCAACTCAGTTTCTACTCAGTGCCACGCCTGCCCTGACTAGTAAGCCGGCAAACGCACTATTCCCCGGAAGCGTCAAGGGCTCACGCAGGGCGCTTTCCAGCGGGGAAAACAAGGCTTGTGACATCAGGCCCCCCATTCGAGGTTGACGCACTGCGTAAGGACCTGTTATGCTGCCGAAGTCAGAAGAGACACAAGCTACCCACTGACCCCTTCCCGAAATCAACTTTTGTAGGCAGGGTGTTCGGCTTGTAGGGAACTGCCTAAATTTTCGAAAGCCCCAGATCGGCCTAGGGGCCTGGGCATCTCCCAAAAGCCTGCTGTGTTCCACGAAGAACTGTGCGTCAGTTGCAGTGGAACCCAGCCTGACTTTTTCCTTGGGTAAGGTGACTGCAGGTTTGAGGTCCGAGAAGGAGCGCTAAGCAGAGTGTTTTTCGAGGTAGAGCTCAGGTAAGGCAAGGGGAGCCAACTTCCTTGTCATGTTGCGCTGGATACAACCTTGTTTCAGAAGCTCTTGGAGAGCTGAGGAAATCTGCCTCTCCCAAGGAAGAGGGCAGTGTGTTGCCCTACACTCGGCATAAACAGGCGTACACCTAAGGGCCTTCGGGGCTGGATGAGGCTCAAGCGGGCCCCAGGAGCCTGGCGGTACTCAGTGTTCTTGCACTGACTCGGGTGCTGACACGACGTTCTTAGGACTCCTTAAAGGGGTACTACCGAAAACTTAAAGCAGAACAGCAAGGAATGCCTCGGGAAGGGTGCTGCACGCCTTCCAATCGGCACGGCCCACCAGGGCGATTTTCGAGTCTCGTGGGGACACTGAGTTTCCCTTTCGCCCTAGAGCAGGGCAGGGAAGCTTCCTCAGGAACTGGAAGCAGCCTGCTTCTTTCGAGAAAGCTCATTTGCCTCTCGCAGGCATGCCCGCAGGGACTAAACTCCCGGCAGCAAGAGTGTTTTTGACCTGCTGGACTGGCTAGGAACGTCTCTCTGAAGCTGTGGCAGAGCTGAGGATCTCCAGCTCTCCCAGGGAAGAGTGCAGTGTGTTGCGCTTCGCTCAGGAAACACAGGGGTGCGCTGAAGGACCTACGGGGCTGGGTGCTGCTCCACAGGCCCACTGGAGCCCGGCTCCCTGAGTGTTCCTGTAAGGAAACTGGTGCTAACGTGCTAGGAGTCCGGAAAGGCCTACCCTCGTGAAACTAAAGTAGCACAGCCCAAATGCCTCATGGAAGCTGCTGCCCACCAATCTTTCTGCACGGAAACCCAGGGCCGTAGTGAAAAGCCAGTGTTTGCGTTTCGGGTTCCCTTTAGCTCTAAAGCAGGGTCAGGCTTTCTTTGTGGAACTGTAGTTGAAAGTCAGCCTGCCGATGCAGGAGACACGGGTTCGTACCCCGATCCGGGAAGGTCCCACCCGCTGCCCTAGTGCCGCACCCGGGAGCCTTAGCCGCTGCACCTAAGCCTCAGGAGCCGGCGCTCCGCAACGGGAGAGGCCACAACCGTGAGAGGTGCGCGTACACCCAAATAAGGAAAGACACAGGGCAAGATGATATCCCACCCAGGAACCGGAGGCGCCCTGTTTCTGGGAGAAAAGTCAACTTCCTATCCGAGCCCTGCACGAAATGACTAGAATCCTGGAAGCACAAGTGTTTGGGCACAAGCTTCCAGGCTGCCCGAGTGGAATGGTCAACACTGGGGAGAAAAAGGCCTGTGCCCTCAGGCCCCCATTTCGAGGTTGACGGGAAGCATCAGTACCTATTGTTTCGAAAAATTCAAAAGAGACACATGGTACTCAGGGGGCCCTTCCCTAAAGCAGCTTCTCCATACAGCGTGTTCTGCGTTGTAGGGCGTGGCCTAAAGGAAAGAATGCCGTGGGTCAGCCTAGGGGCCCGTGCACCTTCCAAAAGCCGGCTGTGTTCCACGAAGAACTGATCTTTAGTTGCAGTGGAACCCAACCCGAGTTTCTCCTTGAGGTAGGGTGACTGCAGGTGACAGGACCTAGAAGGACTGCTAAGCAGAGTGTCTCTCTCAGTATCGCTCTGACAGGGCAATGAGGCCGACCGGCATTGAATGCTGGAAGTGCTACAACCGTGTTACTGAATCCGTCTGTGACCGGAGGCAGTCTAGCTCTCCGACGCACGAGTTCAATATGTTGCCCTACACTCAGCTACGGAGGGGTGCAGCTAAGGATCTTCGCGACTGGATGAGGCTCACCAGGCCACTAGGAGCCTGCAGTGACTCAGCGTTCTTAGGCAGAATCGTGTGCGGACGCGAGGGTCCTAGGAGGCCTTTACAGCTTACTGCCTTTAAAGTAAAGCAGAGCTGCGACGTGGGTCTCATAGGAGCTGCCGCACGCCTCCCCTTCTGCATGGCAGAGCAGGGCCACCCGTCGAGGCGAGTGTTCATGCTGAGTTTCCCTTTCGCTATAAAGCAGGGCAGGGGAAGCTCCCAGCCAGGAAGTCGTAGTACCCTATTTCTTTGGAGGCAACTCAGTTTCTACTCAGTGCCACGCCTGCCCTGACTAGTAAGCCGGCAAACGCACTATTCCCCGGAAGCGTCAAGGGCTCACGCAGGGCGCTTTCCAGCGGGGAAAACAAGGCTTGTGACATCAGGCCCCCCATTCGAGGTTGACGCACTGCGTAAGGACCTGTTATGCTGCCGAAGTCAGAAGAGACACAAGCTACCCACTGACCCCTTCCCGAAATCAACTTTTGTAGGCAGGGTGTTCGGCTTGTAGGGAACTGCCTAAATTTTCGAAAGCCCCAGATCGGCCTAGGGGCCTGGGCATCTCCCAAAAGCCTGCTGTGTTCCACGAAGAACTGTGCGTCAGTTGCAGTGGAACCCAGCCTGACTTTTTCCTTGGGTAAGGTGACTGCAGGTTTGAGGTCCGAGCAGGAGCGCTAAGCAGAGTGTTTTTCGAGGTAGAGCTCAGGTAAGGCAAGGGGAGCCAACTTGCTTGTCATGTTGCGCTGGATACAACCTTGTTTCAGAAGCTCTTGGAGAGCTGAGGAAATCTGCCTCTCCCAAGGAAGAGGGCAGTGTGTTGCCCTACACTCGGCATAAACAGGCGTACACCTAAGGGCCTTCGGGGCTGGATGAGGCTCAAGCGGGCCCCAGGAGCCTGGCGGTACTCAGTGTTCTTGCACTGACTCGGGTGCTGACACGACGTTCTTAGGACTCCTTAAAGGGGTACTACCGAAAACTTAAAGCAGAACAGCAAGGAATGCCTCGGGAAGGGTGCTGCACGCCTTCCAATCGGCACGGCCCACCAGGGCGATTTTCGAGTCTCGTGGGGACACTGAGTTTCCCTTTCGCCCTAGAGCAGGGCAGGGAAGCTTCCTCAGGAACTGGAAGCAGCCTGCTTCTTTCGAGAAAGCTCATTTGCCTCTCGCAGGCATGCCCGCAGGGACTAAACTCCCGGCAGCAAGAGTGTTTTTGACCTGCTGGACTGGCTAGGAACGTCTCTCTGAAGCTGTGGCAGAGCTGAGGATCTCCAGCTCTCCCAGGGAAGAGTGCAGTGTGTTGCGCTTCGCTCAGGAAACACAGGGGTGCGCTGAAGGACCTACGGGGCTGGGTGCTGCTCCACAGGCCCACTGGAGCCCGGCTCCCTGAGTGTTCCTGTAAGGAAACTGGTGCTAACGTGCTAGGAGTCCGGAAAGGCCTACCCTCGTGAAACTAAAGTAGCACAGCCCAAATGCCTCATGGAAGCTGCTGCCCACCAATCTTTCTGCACGGAAACCCAGGGCCGTAGTGAAAAGCCAGTGTTTGCGTTTCGGGTTCCCTTTAGCTCTAAAGCAGGGTCAGGCTTTCTTTGTGGAACTGTAGTTGAAAGTCAGCCTGCCGATGCAGGAGACACGGGTTCGTACCCCGATCCGGGAAGGTCCCACCCGCTGCCCTAGTGCCGCACCCGGGAGCCTTAGCCGCTGCACCTAAGCCTCAGGAGCCGGCGCTCCGCAACGGGAGAGGCCACAACCGTGAGAGGTGCGCGTACACCCAAATAAGGAAAGACACAGGGCAAGATGATATCCCACCCAGGAACCGGAGGCGCCCTGTTTCTGGGAGAAAAGTCAACTTCCTATCCGAGCCCTGCACGAAATGACTAGAATCCTGGAAGCACAAGTGTTTGGGCACAAGCTTCCAGGCTGCCCGAGTGGAATGGTCAACACTGGGGAGAAAAAGGCCTGTGCCCTCAGGCCCCCATTTCGAGGTTGACGGGAAGCATCAGTACCTATTGTTTCGAAAAATTCAAAAGAGACACATGGTACTCAGGGGGCCCTTCCCTAAAGCAGCTTCTCCATACAGCGTGTTCTGCGTTGTAGGGCGTGGCCTAAAGGAAAGAATGCCGTGGGTCAGCCTAGGGGCCCGTGCACCTTCCAAAAGCCGGCTGTGTTCCACGAAGAACTGATCTTTAGTTGCAGTGGAACCCAACCCGAGTTTCTCCTTGAGGTAGGGTGACTGCAGGTGACAGGACCTAGAAGGACTGCTAAGCAGAGTGTCTCTCTCAGTATCGCTCTGACAGGGCAATGAGGCCGACCGGCATTGAATGCTGGAAGTGCTACAACCGTGTTACTGAATCCGTCTGTGACCGGAGGCAGTCTAGCTCTCCGACGCACGAGTTCAATATGTTGCCCTACACTCAGCTACGGAGGGGTGCAGCTAAGGATCTTCGCGACTGGATGAGGCTCACCAGGCCACTAGGAGCCTGCAGTGACTCAGCGTTCTTAGGCAGAATCGTGTGCGGACGCGAGGGTCCTAGGAGGCCTTTACAGCTTACTGCCTTTAAAGTAAAGCAGAGCTGCGACGTGGGTCTCATAGGAGCTGCCGCACGCCTCCCCTTCTGCATGGCAGAGCAGGGCCACACGTCGAGGCGAGTGTTCATGCTGAGTTTCCCTTTCGCTATAAAGCAGGGCAGGGGAAGCTCCCAGCCAGGAAGTCGTAGTACCCTATTTCTTTGGAGGCAACTCAGTTTCTACTCAGTGCCACGCCTGCCCTGACTAGTAAGCCGGCAAACGCACTATTCCCCGGAAGCGTCAAGGGCTCACGCAGGGCGCTTTCCAGCGGGGAAAACAAGGCTTGTGACATCAGGCCCCCCATTCGAGGTTGACGCACTGCGTAAGGACCTGTTATGCTGCCGAAGTCAGAAGAGACACAAGCTACCCACTGACCCCTTCCCGAAATCAACTTTTGTAGGCAGGGTGTTCGGCTTGTAGGGAACTGCCTAAATTTTCGAAAGCCCCAGATCGGCCTAGGGGCCTGGGCATCTCCCAAAAGCCTGCTGTGTTCCACGAAGAACTGTGCGTCAGTTGCAGTGGAACCCAGCCTGACTTTTTCCTTGGGTAAGGTGACTGCAGGTTTGAGGTCCGAGCAGGAGCGCTAAGCAGAGTGTTTTTCGAGGTAGAGCTCAGGTAAGGCAAGGGGAGCCAACTTGCTTGTCATGTTGCGCTGGATACAACCTTGTTTCAGAAGCTCTTGGAGAGCTGAGGAAATCTGCCTCTCCCAAGGAAGAGGGCAGTGTGTTGCCCTACACTCGGCATAAACAGGCGTACACCTAAGGGCCTTCGGGGCTGGATGAGGCTCAAGCGGGCCCCAGGAGCCTGGCGGTACTCAGTGTTCTTGCACTGACTCGGGTGCTGACACGACGTTCTTAGGACTCCTTAAAGGGGTACTACCGAAAACTTAAAGCAGAACAGCAAGGAATGCCTCGGGAAGGGTGCTGCACGCCTTCCAATCGGCACGGCCCACCAGGGCGATTTTCGAGTCTCGTGGGGACACTGAGTTTCCCTTTCGCCCTAGAGCAGGGCAGGGAAGCTTCCTCAGGAACTGGAAGCAGCCTGCTTCTTTCGAGAAAGCTCATTTGCCTCTCGCAGGCATGCCCGCAGGGACTAAACTCCCGGCAGCAAGAGTGTTTTTGACCTGCTGGACTGGCTAGGAACGTCTCTCTGAAGCTGTGGCAGAGCTGAGGATCTCCAGCTCTCCCAGGGAAGAGTGCAGTGTGTTGCGCTTCGCTCAGGAAACACAGGGGTGCGCTGAAGGACCTACGGGGCTGGGTGCTGCTCCACAGGCCCACTGGAGCCCGGCTCCCTGAGTGTTCCTGTAAGGAAACTGGTGCTAACGTGCTAGGAGTCCGGAAAGGCCTACCCTCGTGAAACTAAAGTAGCACAGCCCAAATGCCTCATGGAAGCTGCTGCCCACCAATCTTTCTGCACGGAAACCCAGGGCCGTAGTGAAAAGCCAGTGTTTGCGTTTCGGGTTCCCTTTAGCTCTAAAGCAGGGTCAGGCTTTCTTTGTGGAACTGTAGTTGAAAGTCAGCCTGCCGATGCAGGAGACACGGGTTCGTACCCCGATCCGGGAAGGTCCCACCCGCTGCCCTAGTGCCGCACCCGGGAGCCTTAGCCGCTGCACCTAAGCCTCAGGAGCCGGCGCTCCGCAACGGGAGAGGCCACAACCGTGAGAGGTGCGCGTACACCCAAATAAGGAAAGACACAGGGCAAGATGATATCCCACCCAGGAACCGGAGGCGCCCTGTTTCTGGGAGAAAAGTCAACTTCCTATCCGAGCCCTGCACGAAATGACTAGAATCCTGGAAGCACAAGTGTTTGGGCACAAGCTTCCAGGCTGCCCGAGTGGAATGGTCAACACTGGGGAGAAAAAGGCCTGTGCCCTCAGGCCCCCATTTCGAGGTTGACGGGAAGCATCAGTACCTATTGTTTCGAAAAATTCAAAAGAGACACATGGTACTCAGGGGGCCCTTCCCTAAAGCAGCTTCTCCATACAGCGTGTTCTGCGTTGTAGGGCATGGCCTAAAGGAAAGAATGCCGTGGGTCAGCCTAGGGGCCCGTGCACCTTCCAAAAGCCGGCTGTGTTCCACGAAGAACTGATCTTTAGTTGCAGTGGAACCCAACCCGAGTTTCTCCTTGAGGTAGGGTGACTGCAGGTGACAGGACCTAGAAGGACTGCTAAGCAGAGTGTCTCTCTCAGTATCGCTCTGACAGGGCAATGAGGCCGACCGGCATTGAATGCTGGAAGTGCTACAACCGTGTTACTGAATCCGTCTGTGACCGGAGGCAGTCTAGCTCTCCGACGCACGAGTTCAATATGTTGCCCTACACTCAGCTACGGAGGGGTGCAGCTAAGGATCTTCGCGACTGGATGAGGCTCACCAGGCCACTAGGAGCCTGCAGTGACTCAGCGTTCTTAGGCAGAATCGTGTGCGGACGCGAGGGTCCTAGGAGGCCTTTACAGCTTACTGCCTTTAAAGTAAAGCAGAGCTGCGACGTGGGTCTCATAGGAGCTGCCGCACGCCTCCCCTTCTGCATGGCAGAGCAGGGCCACACGTCGAGGCGAGTGTTCATGCTGAGTTTCCCTTTCGCTATAAAGCAGGGCAGGGGAAGCTCCCAGCCAGGAAGTCGTAGTACCCTATTTCTTTGGAGGCAACTCAGTTTCTACTCAGTGCCACGCCTGCCCTGACTAGTAAGCCGGCAAACGCACTATTCCCCGGAAGCGTCAAGGGCTCACGCAGGGCGCTTTCCAGCGGGGAAAACAAGGCTTGTGACATCAGGCCCCCCATTCGAGGTTGACGCACTGCGTAAGTACCTGTTATGCTGACGAAGTCAGAAGAGACACAAGCTACCCACTGACCCCTTCCCGAAATCAACTTTTGTAGGCAGGGTGTTCGGCTTGTAGGGAACTGCCTAAATTTTCGAAAGCCCCAGATCGGCCTAGGGGCCTGGGCATCTCCCAAAAGCCTGCTGTGTTCCACGAAGAACTGTGCGTCAGTTGCAGTGGAACCCAGCCTGACTTTTTCCTTGGGTAAGGTGACTGCAGGTTTGAGGTCCGAGAAGGAGCGCTAAGCAGAGTGTTTTTCGAGGTAGAGCTCAGGTAAGGCAAGGGGAGCCAACTTCCTTGTCATGTTGCGCTGGATACAACCTTGTTTCAGAAGCTCTTGGAGAGCTGAGGAAATCTGCCTCTCCCAAGGAAGAGGGCAGTGTGTTGCCCTACACTCGGCATAAACAGGCGTACACCTAAGGGCCTTCGGGGCTGGATGAGGCTCAAGCGGGCCCCAGGAGCCTGGCGGTACTCAGTGTTCTTGCACTGACTCGGGTGCTGACACGACGTTCTTAGGACTCCTTAAAGGGGTACTACCGAAAACTTAAAGCAGAACAGCAAGGAATGCCTCGGGAAGGGTGCTGCACGCCTTCCAATCGGCACGGCCCACCAGGGCGATTTTCGAGTCTCGTGGGGACACTGAGTTTCCCTTTCGCCCTAGAGCAGGGCAGGGAAGCTTCCTCAGGAACTGGAAGCAGCCTGCTTCTTTCGAGAAAGCTCATTTGCCTCTCGCAGGCATGCCCGCAGGGACTAAACTCCCGGCAGCAAGAGTGTTTTTGACCTGCTGGACTGGCTAGGAACGTCTCTCTGAAGCTGTGGCAGAGCTGAGGATCTCCAGCTCTCCCAGGGAAGAGTGCAGTGTGTTGCGCTTCGCTCAGGAAACACAGGGGTGCGCTGAAGGACCTACGGGGCTGGGTGCTGCTCCACAGGCCCACTGGAGCCCGGCTCCCTGAGTGTTCCTGTAAGGAAACTGGTGCTAACGTGCTAGGAGTCCGGAAAGGCCTACCCTCGTGAAACTAAAGTAGCACAGCCCAAATGCCTCATGGAAGCTGCTGCCCACCAATCTTTCTGCACGGAAACCCAGGGCCGTAGTGAAAAGCCAGTGTTTGCGTTTCGGGTTCCCTTTAGCTCTAAAGCAGGGTCAGGCTTTCTTTGTGGAACTGTAGTTGAAAGTCAGCCTGCCGATGCAGGAGACACGGGTTCGTACCCCGATCCGGGAAGGTCCCACCCGCTGCCCTAGTGCCGCACCCGGGAGCCTTAGCCGCTGCACCTAAGCCTCAGGAGCCGGCGCTCCGCAACGGGAGAGGCCACAACCGTGAGAGGTGCGCGTACACCCAAATAAGGAAAGACACAGGGCAAGATGATATCCCACCCAGGAACCGGAGGCGCCCTGTTTCTGGGAGAAAAGTCAACTTCCTATCCGAGCCCTGCACGAAATGACTAGAATCCTGGAAGCACAAGTGTTTGGGCACAAGCTTCCAGGCTGCCCGAGTGGAATGGTCAACACTGGGGAGAAAAAGGCCTGTGCCCTCAGGCCCCCATTTCGAGGTTGACGGGAAGCATCAGTACCTATTGTTTCGAAAAATTCAAAAGAGACACATGGTACTCAGGGGGCCCTTCCCTAAAGCAGCTTCTCCATACAGCGTGTTCTGCGTTGTAGGGCGTGGCCTAAAGGAAAGAATGCCGTGGGTCAGCCTAGGGGCCCGTGCACCTTCCAAAAGCCGGCTGTGTTCCACGAAGAACTGATCTTTAGTTGCAGTGGAACCCAACCCGAGTTTCTCCTTGAGGTAGGGTGACTGCAGGTGACAGGACCTAGAAGGACTGCTAAGCAGAGTGTCTCTCTCAGTATCGCTCTGACAGGGCAATGAGGCCGACCGGCATTGAATGCTGGAAGTGCTACAACCGTGTTACTGAATCCGTCTGTGACCGGAGGCAGTCTAGCTCTCCGACGCACGAGTTCAATATGTTGCCCTACACTCAGCTACGGAGGGGTGCAGCTAAGGATCTTCGCGACTGGATGAGGCTCACCAGGCCACTAGGAGCCTGCAGTGACTCAGCGTTCTTAGGCAGAATCGTGTGCGGACGCGAGGGTCCTAGGAGGCCTTTACAGCTTACTGCCTTTAAAGTAAAGCAGAGCTGCGACGTGGGTCTCATAGGAGCTGCCGCACGCCTCCCCTTCTGCATGGCAGAGCAGGGCCACACGTCGAGGCGAGTGTTCATGCTGAGTTTCCCTTTCGCTATAAAGCAGGGCAGGGGAAGCTCCCAGCCAGGAAGTCGTAGTACCCTATTTCTTTGGAGGCAACTCAGTTTCTACTCAGTGCCACGCCTGCCCTGACTAGTAAGCCGGCAAACGCACTATTCCCCGGAAGCGTCAAGGGCTCACGCAGGGCGCTTTCCAGCGGGGAAAACAAGGCTTGTGACATCAGGCCCCCCATTCGAGGTTGACGCACTGCGTAAGGACCTGTTATGCTGCCGAAGTCAGAAGAGACACAAGCTACCCACTGACCCCTTCCCGAAATCAACTTTTGTAGGCAGGGTGTTCGGCTTGTAGGGAACTGCCTAAATTTTCGAAAGCCCCAGATCGGCCTAGGGGCCTGGGCATCTCCCAAAAGCCTGCTGTGTTCCACGAAGAACTGTGCGTCAGTTGCAGTGGAACCCAGCCTGACTTTTTCCTTGGGTAAGGTGACTGCAGGTTTGAGGTCCGAGAAGGAGCGCTAAGCAGAGTGTTTTTCGAGGTAGAGCTCAGGTAAGGCAAGGGGAGCCAACTTGCTTGTCATGTTGCGCTGGATACAACCTTGTTTCAGAAGCTCTTGGAGAGCTGAGGAAATCTGCCTCTCCCAAGGAAGAGGGCAGTGTGTTGCCCTACACTCGGCATAAACAGGCGTACACCTAAGGGCCTTCGGGGCTGGATGAGGCTCAAGCGGGCCCCAGGAGCCTGGCGGTACTCAGTGTTCTTGCACTGACTCGGGTGCTGACACGACGTTCTTAGGACTCCTTAAAGGGGTACTACCGAAAACTTAAAGCAGAACAGCAAGGAATGCCTCGGGAAGGGTGCTGCACGCCTTCCAATCGGCACGGCCCACCAGGGCGATTTTCGAGTCTCGTGGGGACACTGAGTTTCCCTTTCGCCCTAGAGCAGGGCAGGGAAGCTTCCTCAGGAACTGGAAGCAGCCTGCTTCTTTCGAGAAAGCTCATTTGCCTCTCGCAGGCATGCCCGCAGGGACTAAACTCCCGGCAGCAAGAGTGTTTTTGACCTGCTGGACTGGCTAGGAACGTCTCTCTGAAGCTGTGGCAGAGCTGAGGATCTCCAGCTCTCCCAGGGAAGAGTGCAGTGTGTTGCGCTTCGCTCAGGAAACACAGGGGTGCGCTGAGGGACCTACGGGGCTGGGTGCTGCTCCACAGGCCCACTGGAGCCCGGCTCCCTGAGTGTTCCTGTAAGGAAACTGGTGCTAACGTGCTAGGAGTCCGGAAAGGCCTACCCTCGTGAAACTGAAGTAGCACAGCCAAAATGCCTCATGGAAGCTGCTGCCCACCAATCTTTCTGCACGGAAACCCAGGGCCGTAGTGAAAAGCCAGTGTTTGCGTTTCGCGTTCCCTTTAGCTCTAAAGCAGGGTCAGGCTTTCTTTGTGGAACTGTAGTTGAAAGTCAGCCTGCCGATGCAGGAGACACGGGTTCGTACCCCGATCCGGGAAGGTCCCACCCGCTGCCCTAGTGCCGCACCCGGGAGCCTTAGCCGCTGCACCTAAGCCTCAGGAGCCGGCGCTCCGCAACGGGAGAGGCCACAACCGTGAGAGGTGCGCGTACACCCAAATAAGGAAAGACACAGGGCAAGATGATATCCCACCCAGGAACCGGAGGCGCCCTGTTTCTGGGAGAAAAGTCAACTTCCTATCCGAGCCCTGCACGAAATGACTAGAATCCTGGAAGCACAAGTGTTTGGGCACAAGCTTCCAGGCTGCCCGAGTGGAATGGTCAACACTGGGGAGAAAAAGGCCTGTGCCCTCAGGCCCCCATTTCGAGGTTGACGGGAAGCATCAGTACCTATTGTTTCGAAAAATTCAAAAGAGACACATGGTACTCAGGGGGCCCTTCCCTAAAGCAGCTTCTCCATACAGCGTGTTCTGCGTTGTAGGGCATGGCCTAAAGGAAAGAATGCCGTGGGTCAGCCTAGGGGCCCGTGCACCTTCCAAAAGCCGGCTGTGTTCCACGAAGAACTGATCTTTAGTTGCAGTGGAACCCAACCCGAGTTTCTCCTTGAGGTAGGGTGACTGCAGGTGACAGGACCTAGAAGGACTGCTAAGCAGAGTGTCTCTCTCAGTATCGCTCTGACAGGGCAATGAGGCCGACCGGCATTGAATACTGGAAGTGCTACAACCGTGTTACTGAATCCGTCTGTGACCGGAGGCAGTCTAGCTCTCCGACGCACGAGTTCAATATGTTGCCCTACACTCAGCTACGGAGGGGTGCAGCTAAGGATCTTCGCGACTGGATGAGGCTCACCAGGCCACTAGGAGCCTGCAGTGACTCAGCGTTCTTAGGCAGAATCGTGTGCGGACGCGAGGGTCCTAGGAGGCCTTTACAGCTTACTGCCTTTAAAGTAAAGCAGAGCTGCGACGTGGGTCTCATAGGAGCTGCCGCACGCCTCCCCTTCTGCATGGCAGAGCAGGGCCACACGTCGAGGCGAGTGTTCATGCTGAGTTTCCCTTTCGCTATAAAGCAGGGCAGGGGAAGCTCCCAGCCAGGAAGTCGTAGTACCCTATTTCTTTGGAGGCAACTCAGTTTCTACTCAGTGCCACGCCTGCCCTGACTAGTAAGCCGGCAAACGCACTATTCCCCGGAAGCGTCAAGGGCTGACGCAGGGCGCTTTCCAGCGGGGAAAACAAGGCTTGTGACATCAGGCCCCCCATTCGAGGTTGACGCACTGCGTAAGGACCTGTTATGCTGCCGAAGTCAGAAGAGACACAAGCTACCCACTGACCCCTTCCCGAAATCAACTTTTGTAGGCAGGGTGTTCGGCTTGTAGGGAACTGCCTAAATTTTCGAAAGCCCCAGATCGGCCTAGGGGCCTGGGCATCTCCCAAAAGCCTGCTGTGTTCCACGAAGAACTGTGCGTCAGTTGCAGTGGAACCCAGCCTGACTTTTTCCTTGGGTAAGGTGACTGCAGGTTTGAGGTCCGAGAAGGAGCGCTAAGCAGAGTGTTTTTCGAGGTAGAGCTCAGGTAAGGCAAGGGGAGCCAACTTGCTTGTCATGTTGCGCTGGATACAACCTTGTTTCAGAAGCTCTTGGAGAGCTGAGGAAATCTGCCTCTCCCAAGGAAGAGGGCAGTGTGTTGCCCTACACTCGGCATAAACAGGCGTACACCTAAGGGCCTTCGGGGCTGGATGAGGCTCAAGCGGGCCCCAGGAGCCTGGCGGTACTCAGTGTTCTTGCACTGACTCGGGTGCTGACACGACGTTCTTAGGACTCCTTAAAGGGGTACTACCGAAAACTTAAAGCAGAACAGCAAGGAATGCCTCGGGAAGGGTGCTGCACGCCTTCCAATCGGCACGGCCCACCAGGGCGATTTTCGAGTCTCGTGGGGACACTGAGTTTCCCTTTCGCCCTAGAGCAGGGCAGGGAAGCTTCCTCAGGAACTGGAAGCAGCCTGCTTCTTTCGAGAAAGCTCATTTGCCTCTCGCAGGCATGCCCGCAGGGACTAAACTCCCGGCAGCAAGAGTGTTTTTGACCTGCTGGACTGGCTAGGAACGTCTCTCTGAAGCTGTGGCAGAGCTGAGGATCTCCAGCTCTCCCAGGGAAGAGTGCAGTGTGTTGCGCTTCGCTCAGGAAACACAGGGGTGCGCTGAGGGACCTACGGGGCTGGGTGCTGCTCCACAGGCCCACTGGAGCCCGGCTCCCTGAGTGTTCCTGTAAGGAAACTGGTGCTAACGTGCTAGGAGTCCGGAAAGGCCTACCCTCGTGAAACTGAAGTAGCACAGCCAAAATGCCTCATGGAAGCTGCTGCCCACCAATCTTTCTGCACGGAAACCCAGGGCCGTAGTGAAAAGCCAGTGTTTGCGTTTCGCGTTCCCTTTAGCTCTAAAGCAGGGTCAGGCTTTCTTTGTGGAACTGTAGTTGAAAGTCAGCCTGCCGATGCAGGAGACACGGGTTCGTACCCCGATCCGGGAAGGTCCCACCCGCTGCCCTAGTGCCGCACCCGGGAGCCTTAGCCGCTGCACCTAAGCCTCAGGAGCCGGCGCTCCGCAACGGGAGAGGCCACAACCGTGAGAGGTGCGCGTACACCCAAATAAGGAAAGACACAGGGCAAGATGATATCCCACCCAGGAACCGGAGGCGCCCTGTTTCTGGGAGAAAAGTCAACTTCCTATCCGAGCCCTGCACGAAATGACTAGAATCCTGGAAGCACAAGTGTTTGGGCACAAGCTTCCAGGCTGCCCGAGTGGAATGGTCAACACTGGGGAGAAAAAGGCCTGTGCCCTCAGGCCCCCATTTCGAGGTTGATGGGAAGCATCAGTACCTATTGTTTCGAAAAATTCAAAAGAGACACATGGTACTCAGGGGGCCCTTCCCTAAAGCAGCTTCTCCATACAGCGTGTTCTGCGTTGTAGGGCGTGGCCTAAAGGAAAGAATGCCGTGGGTCAGCCTAGGGGCCCGTGCACCTTCCAAAAGCCGGCTGTGTTCCACGAAGAACTGATCTTTAGTTGCAGTGGAACCCAACCCGAGTTTCTCCTTGAGGTAGGGTGACTGCAGGTGACAGGACCTAGAAGGACTGCTAAGCAGAGTGTCTCTCTCAGTATCGCTCTGACAGGGCAATGAGGCCGACCGGCATTGAATGCTGGAAGTGCTACAACCGTGTTACTGAATCCGTCTGTGACCGGAGGCAGTCTAGCTCTCCGACGCACGAGTTCAATATGTTGCCCTACACTCAGCTACGGAGGGGTGCAGCTAAGGATCTTCGCGACTGGATGAGGCTCACCAGGCCACTAGGAGCCTGCAGTGACTCAGCGTTCTTAGGCAGAATCGTGTGCGGACGCGAGGGTCCTAGGAGGCCTTTACAGCTTACTGCCTTTAAAGTAAAGCAGAGCTGCGACGTGGGTCTCATAGGAGCTGCCGCACGCCTCCCCTTCTGCATGGCAGAGCAGGGCCACACGTCGAGGCGAGTGTTCATGCTGAGTTTCCCTTTCGCTATAAAGCAGGGCAGGGGAAGCTCCCAGCCAGGAAGTCGTAGTACCCTATTTCTTTGGAGGCAACTCAGTTTCTACTCAGTGCCACGCCTGCCCTGACTAGTAAGCCGGCAAACGCACTATTCCCCGGAAGCGTCAAGGGCTGACGCAGGGCGCTTTCCAGCGGGGAAAACAAGGCTTGTGACATCAGGCCCCCCATTCGAGGTTGACGCACTGCGTAAGGACCTGTTATGCTGCCGAAGTCAGAAGAGACACAAGCTACCCACTGACCCCTTCCCGAAATCAACTTTTGTAGGCAGGGTGTTCGGCTTGTAGGGAACTGCCTAAATTTTCGAAAGCCCCAGATCGGCCTAGGGGCCTGGGCATCTCCCAAAAGCCTGCTGTGTTCCACGAAGAACTGTGCGTCAGTTGCAGTGGAACCCAGCCTGACTTTTTCCTTGGGTAAGGTGACAGCAGGTTTGAGGTCCGAGAAGGAGCGCTAAGCAGAGTGTTTTTCGAGGTAGAGCTCAGGTAAGGCAAGGGGAGCCAACTTGCTTGTCATGTTGCGCTGGATACAACCTTGTTTCAGAAGCTCTTGGAGAGCTGAGGAAATCTGCCTCTCCCAAGGAAGAGGGCAGTGTGTTGCCCTACACTCGGCATAAACAGGCGTACACCTAAGGGCCTTCGGGGCTGGATGAGGCTCAAGCGGGCCCCAGGAGCCTGGCGGTACTCAGTGTTCTTGCACTGACTCGGGTGCTGACACGACGTTCTTAGGACTCCTTAAAGGGGTACTACCGAAAACTTAAAGCAGAACAGCAAGGAATGCCTCGGGAAGGGTGCTGCACGCCTTCCAATCGGCACGGCCCACCAGGGCGATTTTCGAGTCTCGTGGGGACACTGAGTTTCCCTTTCGCCCTAGAGCAGGGCAGGGAAGCTTCCTCAGGAACTGGAAGCAGCCTGCTTCTTTCGAGAAAGCTCATTTGCCTCTCGCAGGCATGCCCGCAGGGACTAAACTCCCGGCAGCAAGAGTGTTTTTGACCTGCTGGACTGGCTAGGAACGTCTCTCTGAAGCTGTGGCAGAGCTGAGGATCTCCAGCTCTCCCAGGGAAGAGTGCAGTGTGTTGCGCTTCGCTCAGGAAACACAGGGGTGCGCTGAGGGACCTACGGGGCTGGGTGCTGCTCCACAGGCCCACTGGAGCCCGGCTCCCTGAGTGTTCCTGTAAGGAAACTGGTGCTAACGTGCTAGGAGTCCGGAAAGGCCTACCCTCGTGAAACTGAAGTAGCACAGCCAAAATGCCTCATGGAAGCTGCTGCCCACCAATCTTTCTGCACGGAAACCCAGGGCCGTAGTGAAAAGCCAGTGTTTGCGTTTCGCGTTCCCTTTAGCTCTAAAGCAGGGTCAGGCTTTCTTTGTGGAACTGTAGTTGAAAGTCAGCCTGCCGATGCAGGAGACACGGGTTCGTACCCCGATCCGGGAAGGTCCCACCCGCTGCCCTAGTGCCGCACCCGGGAGCCTTAGCCGCTGCACCTAAGCCTCAGGAGCCGGCGCTCCGCAACGGGAGAGGCCACAACCGTGAGAGGTGCGCGTACACCCAAATAAGGAAAGACACAGGGCAAGATGATATCCCACCCAGGAACCGGAGGCGCCCTGTTTCTGGGAGAAAAGTCAACTTCCTATCCGAGCCCTGCACGAAATGACTAGAATCCTGGAAGCACAAGTGTTTGGGCACAAGCTTCCAGGCTGCCCGAGTGGAATGGTCAACACTGGGGAGAAAAAGGCCTGTGCCCTCAGGCCCCCATTTCGAGGTTGACGGGAAGCATCAGTACCTATTGTTTCGAAAAATTCAAAAGAGACACATGGTACTCAGGGGGCCCTTCCCTAAAGCAGCTTCTCCATACAGCGTGTTCTGCGTTGTAGGGCGTGGCCTAAAGGAAAGAATGCCGTGGGTCAGCCTAGGGGCCCGTGCACCTTCCAAAAGCCGGCTGTGTTCCACGAAGAACTGATCTTTAGTTGCAGTGGAACCCAACCCGAGTTTCTCCTTGAGGTAGGGTGACTGCAGGTGACAGGACCTAGAAGGACTGCTAAGCAGAGTGTCTCTCTCAGTATCGCTCTGACAGGGCAATGAGGCCGACCGGCATTGAATGCTGGAAGTGCTACAACCGTGTTACTGAATCCGTCTGTGACCGGAGGCAGTCTAGCTCTCCGACGCACGAGTTCAATATGTTGCCCTACACTCAGCTACGGAGGGGTGCAGCTAAGGATCTTCGCGACTGGATGAGGCTCACCAGGCCACTAGGAGCCTGCAGTGACTCAGCGTTCTTAGGCAGAATCGTGTGCGGACGCGAGGGTCCTAGGAGGCCTTTACAGCTTACTGCCTTTAAAGTAAAGCAGAGCTGCGACGTGGGTCTCATAGGATCTGCCGCACGCCTCCCCTTCTGCATGGCAGAGCAGGGCCACACGTCGAGGCGAGTGTTCATGCTGAGTTTCCCTTTCGCTATAAAGCAGGGCAGGGGAAGCTCCCAGCCAGGAAGTCGTAGTACCCTATTTCTTTGGAGGCAACTCAGTTTCTACTCAGTGCCACGCCTGCCCTGACTAGTAAGCCGGCAAATGCACTATTCCCCGGAAGCGTCAAGGGCTGACGCAGGGCGCTTTCCAGCGGGGAAAACAAGGCTTGTGACATCAGGCCCCCCATTCGAGGTTGACGCACTGCGTAAGGACCTGTTATGCTGCCGAAGTCAGAAGAGACACAAGCTACCCACTGACCCCTTCCCGAAATCAACTTTTGTAGGCAGGGTGTTCGGCTTGTAGGGAACTGCCTAAATTTTCGAAAGCCCCAGATCGGCCTAGGGGCCTGGGCATCTCCCAAAAGCCTGCTGTGTTCCACGAAGAACTGTGCGTCAGTTGCAGTGGAACCCAGCCTGACTTTTTCCTTGGGTAAGGTGACTGCAGGTTTGAGGTCCGAGAAGGAGCGCTAAGCAGAGTGTTTTTCGAGGTAGAGCTCAGGTAAGGCAAGGGGAGCCAACTTGCTTGTCATGTTGCGCTGGATACAACCTTGTTTCAGAAGCTCTTGGAGAGCTGAGGAAATCTGCCTCTCCCAAGGAAGAGGGCAGTGTGTTGCCCTACACTCGGCATAAACAGGCGTACACCTAAGGGCCTTCGGGGCTGGATGAGGCTCAAGCGGGCCCCAGGAGCCTGGCGGTACTCAGTGTTCTTGCACTGACTCGGGTGCTGACACGACGTTCTTAGGACTCCTTAAAGGGGTACTACCGAAAACTTAAAGCAGAACAGCAAGGAATGCCTCGGGAAGGGTGCTGCACGCCTTCCAATCGGCACGGCCCACCAGGGCGATTTTCGAGTCTCGTGGGGACACTGAGTTTCCCTTTCGCCCTAGAGCAGGGCAGGGAAGCTTCCTCAGGAACTGGAAGCAGCCTGCTTCTTTCGAGAAAGCTCATTTGCCTCTCGCAGGCATGCCCGCAGGGACTAAACTCCCGGCAGCAAGAGTGTTTTTGACCTGCTGGACTGGCTAGGAACGTCTCTCTGAAGCTGTGGCAGAGCTGAGGATCTCCAGCTCTCCCAGGGAAGAGTGCAGTGTGTTGCGCTTCGCTCAGGAAACACAGGGGTGCGCTGAGGGACCTACGGGGCTGGGTGCTGCTCCACAGGCCCACTGGAGCCCGGCTCCCTGAGTGTTCCTGTAAGGAAACTGGTGCTAACGTGCTAGGAGTCCGGAAAGGCCTACCCTCGTGAAACTGAAGTAGCACAGCCAAAATGCCTCATGGAAGCTGCTGCCCACCAATCTTTCTGCACGGAAACCCAGGGCCGTAGTGAAAAGCCAGTGTTTGCGTTTCGCGTTCCCTTTAGCTCTAAAGCAGGGTCAGGCTTTCTTTGTGGAACTGTAGTTGAAAGTCAGCCTGCCGATGCAGGAGACACGGGTTCGTACCCCGATCCGGGAAGGTCCCACCCGCTGCCCTAGTGCCGCACCCGGGAGCCTTAGCCGCTGCACCTAAGCCTCAGGAGCCGGCGCTCCGCAACGGGAGAGGCCACAACCGTGAGAGGTGCGCGTACACCCAAATAAGGAAAGACACAGGGCAAGATGATATCCCACCCAGGAACCGGAGGCGCCCTGTTTCTGGGAGAAAAGTCAACTTCCTATCCGAGCCCTGCACGAAATGACTAGAATCCTGGAAGCACAAGTGTTTGGGCACAAGCTTCCAGGCTGCCCGAGTGGAATGGTCAACACTGGGGAGAAAAAGGCCTGTGCCCTCAGGCCCCCATTTCGAGGTTGACGGGAAGCATCAGTACCTATTGTTTCGAAAAATTCAAAAGAGACACATGGTACTCAGGGGGCCCTTCCCTAAAGCAGCTTCTCCATACAGCGTGTTCTGCGTTGTAGGGCGTGGCCTAAAGGAAAGAATGCCGTGGGTCAGCCTAGGGGCCCGTGCACCTTCCAAAAGCCGGCTGTGTTCCACGAAGAACTGATCTTTAGTTGCAGTGGAACCCAACCCGAGTTTCTCCTTGAGGTAGGGTGACTGCAGGTGACAGGACCTAGAAGGACTGCTAAGCAGAGTGTCTCTCTCAGTATCGCTCTGACAGGGCAATGAGGCCGACCGGCATTGAATGCTGGAAGTGCTACAACCGTGTTACTGAATCCGTCTGTGACCGGAGGCAGTCTAGCTCTCCGACGCACGAGTTCAATATGTTGCCCTACACTCAGCTACGGAGGGGTGCAGCTAAGGATCTTCGCGACTGGATGAGGCTCACCAGGCCACTAGGAGCCTGCAGTGACTCAGCGTTCTTAGGCAGAATCGTGTGCGGACGCGAGGGTCCTAGGAGGCCTTTACAGCTTACTGCCTTTAAAGTAAAGCAGAGCTGCGACGTGGGTCTCATAGGAGCTGCCGCACGCCTCCCCTTCTGCATGGCAGAGCAGGGCCACACGTCGAGGCGAGTGTTCATGCTGAGTTTCCCTTTCGCTATAAAGCAGGGCAGGGGAAGCTCCCAGCCAGGAAGTCGTAGTACCCTATTTCTTTGGAGGCAACTCAGTTTCTACTCAGTGCCACGCCTGCCCTGACTAGTAAGCCGGCAAACGCACTATTCCCCGGAAGCGTCAAGGGCTGACGCAGGGCGCTTTCCAGCGGGGAAAACAAGGCTTGTGACATCAGGCCCCCCATTCGAGGTTGACGCACTGCGTAAGGACCTGTTATGCTGCCGAAGTCAGAAGAGACACAAGCTACCCACTGACCCCTTCCCGAAATCAACTTTTGTAGGCAGGGTGTTCGGCTTGTAGGGAACTGCCTAAATTTTCGAAAGCCCCAGATCGGCCTAGGGGCCTGGGCATCTCCCAAAAGCCTGCTGTGTTCCACGAAGAACTGTGCGTCAGTTGCAGTGGAACCCAGCCTGACTTTTTCCTTGGGTAAGGTGACTGCAGGTTTGAGGTCCGAGAAGGAGCGCTAAGCAGAGTGTTTTTCGAGGTAGAGCTCAGGTAAGGCAAGGGGAGCCAACTTGCTTGTCATGTTGCGCTGGATACAACCTTGTTTCAGAAGCTCTTGGAGAGCTGAGGAAATCTGCCTCTCCCAAGGAAGAGGGCAGTGTGTTGCCCTACACTCGGCATAAACAGGCGTACACCTAAGGGCCTTCGGGGCTGGATGAGGCTCAAGCGGGCCCCAGGAGCCTGGCGGTACTCAGTGTTCTTGCACTGACTCGGGTGCTGACACGACGTTCTTAGGACTCCTTAAAGGGGTACTACCGAAAACTTAAAGCAGAACAGCAAGGAATGCCTCGGGAAGGGTGCTGCACGCCTTCCAATCGGCACGGCCCACCAGGGCGATTTTCGAGTCTCGTGGGGACACTGAGTTTCCCTTTCGCCCTAGAGCAGGGCAGGGAAGCTTCCTCAGGAACTGGAAGCAGCCTGCTTCTTTCGAGAAAGCTCATTTGCCTCTCGCAGGCATGCCCGCAGGGACTAAACTCCCGGCAGCAAGAGTGTTTTTGACCTTCTGGACTGGCTAGGAACGTCTCTCTGAAGCTGTGGCAGAGCTGAGGATCTCCAGCTCTCCCAGGGAAGAGTGCAGTGTGTTGCGCTTCGCTCAGGAAACACAGGGGTGCGCTGAGGGACCTACGGGGCTGGGTGCTGCTCCACAGGCCCACTGGAGCCCGGCTCCCTGAGTGTTCCTGTAAGGAAACTGGTGCTAACGTGCTAGGAGTCCGGAAAGGCCTACCCTCGTGAAACTGAAGTAGCACAGCCAAAATGCCTCATGGAAGCTGCTGCCCACCAATCTTTCTGCACGGAAACCCAGGGCCGTAGTGAAAAGCCAGTGTTTGCGTTTCGCGTTCCCTTTAGCTCTAAAGCAGGGTCAGGCTTTCTTTGTGGAACTGTAGTTGAAAGTCAGCCTGCCGATGCAGGAGACACGGGTTCGTACCCCGATCCGGGAAGGTCCCACCCGCTGCCCTAGTGCCGCACCCGGGAGCCTTAGCCGCTGCACCTAAGCCTCAGGAGCCGGCGCTCCGCAACGGGAGAGGCCACAACCGTGAGAGGTGCGCGTACACCCAAATAAGGAAAGACACAGGGCAAGATGATATCCCACCCAGGAACCGGAGGCGCCCTGTTTCTGGGAGAAAAGTCAACTTCCTATCCGAGCCCTGCACGAAATGACTAGAATCCTGGAAGCACAAGTGTTTGGGCACAAGCTTCCAGGCTGCCCGAGTGGAATGGTCAACACTGGGGAGAAAAAGGCCTGTGCCCTCAGGCCCCCATTTCGAGGTTGATGGGAAGCATCAGTACCTATTGTTTCGAAAAATTCAAAAGAGACACATGGTACTCAGGGGGCCCTTCCCTAAAGCAGCTTCTCCATACAGCGTGTTCTGCGTTGTAGGGCGTGGCCTAAAGGAAAGAATGCCGTGGGTCAGCCTAGGGGCCCGTGCACCTTCCAAAAGCCGGCTGTGTTCCACGAAGAACTGATCTTTAGTTGCAGTGGAACCCAACCCGAGTTTCTCCTTGAGGTAGGGTGACTGCAGGTGACAGGACCTAGAAGGACTGCTAAGCAGAGTGTCTCTCTCAGTATCGCTCTGACAGGGCAATGAGGCCGACCGGCATTGAATGCTGGAAGTGCTACAACCGTGTTACTGAATCCGTCTGTGACCGGAGGCAGTCTAGCTCTCCGACGCACGAGTTCAATATGTTGCCCTACACTCAGCTACGGAGGGGTGCAGCTAAGGATCTTCGCGACTGGATGAGGCTCACCAGGCCACTAGGAGCCTGCAGTGACTCAGCGTTCTTAGGCAGAATCGTGTGCGGACGCGAGGGTCCTAGGAGGCCTTTACAGCTTACTGCCTTTAAAGTAAAGCAGAGCTGCGACGTGGGTCTCATAGAAGCTGCCGCACGCCTCCCCTTCTGCATGGCAGAGCAGGGCCACCCGTCGAGGCGAGTGTTCATGCTGAGTTTCCCTTTCGCTATAAAGCAGGGCAGGGGAAGCTCCCAGCCAGGAAGTCGTAGTACCCTATTTCTTTGGAGGCAACTCAGTTTCTACTCAGTGCCACGCCTGCCCTGACTAGTAAGCCGGCAAACGCACTATTCCCCGGAAGCGTCAAGGGCTGACGCAGGGCGCTTTCCAGCGGGGAAAACAAGGCTTGTGACATCAGGCCCCCCATTCGAGGTTGACGCACTGCGTAAGGACCTGTTATGCTGCCGAAGTCAGAAGAGACACAAGCTACCCACTGACCCCTTCCCGAAATCAACTTTTGTAGGCAGGGTGTTCGGCTTGTAGGGAACTGCCTAAATTTTCGAAAGCCCCAGATCGGCCTAGGGGCCTGGGCATCTTCCAAAAGCCTGCTGTGTTCCACGAAGAACTGTGCGTCAGTTGCAGTGGAACCCAGCCTGACTTTTTCCTTGGGTAAGGTGACTGCAGGTTTGAGGTCCGAGCAGGAGCGCTAAGCAGAGTGTTTTTCGAGGTAGAGCTCAGGTAAGGCAAGGGGAGCCAACTTGCTTGTCATGTTGCGCTGGATACAACCTTGTTTCAGAAGCTCTTGGAGAGCTGAGGAAATCTGCCTCTCCCAAGGAAGAGGGCAGTGTGTTGCCCTACACTCGGCATAAACAGGCGTACACCTAAGGGCCTTCGGGGCTGGATGAGGCTCAAGCGGGCCCCAGGAGCCTGGCGGTACTCAGTGTTCTTGCACTGACTCGGGTGCTGACACGACGTTCTTAGGACTCCTTAAAGGGGTACTACCGAAAACTTAAAGCAGAACAGCAAGGAATGCCTCGGGAAGGGTGCTGCACGCCTTCCAATCGGCACGGCCCACCAGGGCGATTTTCGAGTCTCGTGGGGACACTGAGTTTCCCTTTCGCCCTAGAGCAGGGCAGGGAAGCTTCCTCAGGAACTGGAAGCAGCCTGCTTCTTTCGAGAAAGCTCATTTGCCTCTCGCAGGCATGCCCGCAGGGACTAAACTCCCGGCAGCAAGAGTGTTTTTGACCTGCTGGACTGGCTAGGAACGTCTCTCTGAAGCTGTGGCAGAGCTGAGGATCTCCAGCTCTCCCAGGGAAGAGTGCAGTGTGTTGCGCTTCGCTCAGGAAACACAGGGGTGCGCTGAAGGACCTACGGGGCTGGGTGCTGCTCCACAGGCCCACTGGAGCCCGGCTCCCTGAGTGTTCCTGTAAGGAAACTGCTGCTAACGTGCTAGGAGTCCGGAAAGGCCTACCCTCGTGAAACTAAAGTAGCACAGCCCAAATGCCTCATGGAAGCTGCTGCCCACCAATCTTTCCGCACGGAAACCCAGGGCCGTAGTGAAAAGCCAGTGTTTGCGTTTCGGGTTCCCTTTAGCTCTAAAGCAGGGTCAGGCTTTCTTTGTGGAACTGTAGTTGAAAGTCAGCCTGCCGATGCAGGAGACACGGGTTCGTACCCCGATCCGGGAAGGTCCCACCCGCTGCCCTAGTGCCGCACCCGGGAGCCTTAGCCGCTGCACCTAAGCCTCAGGAGCCGGCGCTCCGCAACGGGAGAGGCCACAACCGTGAGAGGTGCGCGTACACCCAAATAAGGAAAGACACAGGGCAAGATGATATCCCACCCAGGAACCGGAGGCGCCCTGTTTCTGGGAGAAAAGTCAACTTCCTATCCGAGCCCTGCACGAAATGACTAGAATCCTGGAAGCACAAGTGTTTGGGCACAAGCTTCCAGGCTGCCCGAGTGGAATGGTCAACACTGGGGAGAAAAAGGCCTGTGCCCTCAGGCCCCCATTTCGAGGTTGGCGGGAAGCATCAGTACCTATTGTTTCGAAAAATTCAAAAGAGACACATGGTACTCAGGGGGCCCTTCCCTAAAGCAGCTTCTCCATACAGCGTGTTCTGCGTTGTAGGGCGTGGCCTAAAGGAAAGAATGCCGTGGGTCAGCCTAGGGGCCCGTGCACCTTCCAAAAGCCGGCTGTGTTCCACGAAGAACTGATCTTTAGTTGCAGTGGAACCCAACCCGAGTTTCTCCTTGAGGTAGGGTGACTGCAGGTGACAGGACCTAGAAGGACTGCTAAGCAGAGTGTCTCTCTCAGTATCGCTCTGACAGGGCAATGAGGCCGACCGGCATTGAATGCTGGAAGTGCTACAACCGTGTTACTGAATCCGTCTGTGACCGGAGGCAGTCTAGCTCTCCGACGCACGAGTTCAATATGTTGCCCTACACTCAGCTACGGAGGGGTGCAGCTAAGGATCTTCGCGACTGGATGAGGCTCACCAGGCCACTAGGAGCCTGCAGTGACTCAGCGTTCTTAGGCAGAATCGTGTGCGGACGCGAGGGTCCTAGGAGGCCTTTACAGCTTACTGCCTTTAAAGTAAAGCAGAGCTGCGACGTGGGTCTCATAGAAGCTGCCGCACGCCTCCCCTTCTGCATGGCAGAGCAGGGCCACCCGTCGAGGCGAGTGTTCATGCTGAGTTTCCCTTTCGCTATAAAGCAGGGCAGGGGAAGCTCCCAGCCAGGAAGTCGTAGTACCCTATTTCTTTGGAGGCAACTCAGTTTCTACTCAGTGCCACGCCTGCCCTGACTAGTAAGCCGGCAAACGCACTATTCCCCGGAAGCGTCAAGGGCTCACGCAGGGCGCTTTCCAGCGGGGAAAACAAGGCTTGTGACATCAGGCCCCCCATTCGAGGTTGACGCACTGCGTAAGGACCTGTTATGCTGCCGAAGTCAGAAGAGACACAAGCTACCCACTGACCCCTTCCCGAAATCAACTTTTGTAGGCAGGGTGTTCGGCTTGTAGGGAACTGCCTAAATTTTCGAAAGCCCCAGATCGGCCTAGGGGCCTGGGCATCTCCCAAAAGCCTGCTGTGTTCCACGAAGAACTGTGCGTCAGTTGCAGTGGAACCCAGCCTGACTTTTTCCTTGGGTAAGGTGACTGCAGGTTTGAGGTCCGAGAAGGAGCGCTAAGCAGAGTGTTTTTCGAGGTAGAGCTCAGGTAAGGCAAGGGGAGCCAACTTGCTTGTCATGTTGCGCTGGATACAACCTTGTTTCAGAAGCTCTTGGAGAGCTGAGGAAATCTGCCTCTCCCAAGGAAGAGGGCAGTGTGTTGCCCTACACTCGGCATAAACAGGCGTACACCTAAGGGCCTTCGGGGCTGGATGAGGCTCAAGCGGGCCCCAGGAGCCTGGCGGTACTCAGTGTTCTTGCACTGACTCGGGTGCTGACACGACGTTCTTAGGACTCCTTAAAGGGGTACTACCGAAAACTTAAAGCAGAACAGCAAGGAATGCCTCGGGAAGGGTGCTGCACGCCTTCCAATCGGCACGGCCCACCAGGGCGATTTTCGAGTCTCGTGGGGACACTGAGTTTCCCTTTCGCCCTAGAGCAGGGCAGGGAAGCTTCCTCAGGAACTGGAAGCAGCCTGCTTCTTTCGAGAAAGCTCATTTGCCTCTCGCAGGCATGCCCGCAGGGACTAAACTCCCGGCAGCAAGAGTGTTTTTGACCTGCTGGACTGGCTAGGAACGTCTCTCTGAAGCTGTGGCAGAGCTGAGGATCTCCAGCTCTCCCAGGGAAGAGTGCAGTGTGTTGCGCTTCGCTCAGGAAACACAGGGGTGCGCTGAAGGACCTACGGGGCTGGGTGCTGCTCCACAGGCCCACTGGAGCCCGGCTCCCTGAGTGTTCCTGTAAGGAAACTGGTGCTAACGTGCTAGGAGTCCGGAAAGGCCTACCCTCGTGAAACTAAAGTAGCACAGCCCAAATGCCTCATGGAAGCTGCTGCCCACCAATCTTTCCGCACGGAAACCCAGGGCCGTAGTGAAAAGCCAGTGTTTGCGTTTCGGGTTCCCTTTAGCTCTAAAGCAGGGTCAGGCTTTCTTTGTGGAACTGTAGTTGAAAGTCAGCCTGCCGATGCAGGAGACACGGGTTCGTACCCCGATCCGGGAAGGTCCCACCCGCTGCCCTAGTGCCGCACCCGGGAGCCTTAGCCGCTGCACCTAAGCCTCAGGAGCCGGCGCTCCGCAACGGGAGAGGCCACAACCGTGAGAGGTGCGCGTACACCCAAATAAGGAAAGACACAGGGCAAGATGATATCCCACCCAGGAACCGGAGGCGCCCTGTTTCTGGGAGAAAAGTCAACTTCCTATCCGAGCCCTGCACGAAATGACTAGAATCCTGGAAGCACAAGTGTTTGGGCACAAGCTTCCAGGCTGCCCGAGTGGAATGGTCAACACTGGGGAGAAAAAGGCCTGTGCCCTCAGGCCCCCATTTCGAGGTTGACGGGAAGCATCAGTACCTATTGTTTCGAAAAATTCAAAAGAGACACATGGTACTCAGGGGGCCCTTCCCTAAAGCAGCTTCTCCATACAGCGTGTTCTGCGTTGTAGGGCGTGGCCTAAAGGAAAGAATGCCGTGGGTCAGCCTAGGGGCCCGTGCACCTTCCAAAAGCCGGCTGTGTTCCACGAAGAACTGATCTTTAGTTGCAGTGGAACCCAACCCGAGTTTCTCCTTGAGGTAGGGTGACTGCAGGTGACAGGACCTAGAAGGACTGCTAAGCAGAGTGTCTCTCTCAGTATCGCTCTGACAGGGCAATGAGGCCGACCGGCATTGAATGCTGGAAGTGCTACAACCGTGTTACTGAATCCGTCTGTGACCGGAGGCAGTCTAGCTCTCCGACGCACGAGTTCAATATGTTGCCCTACACTCAGCTACGGAGGGGTGCAGCTAAGGATCTTCGCGACTGGATGAGGCTCACCAGGCCACTAGGAGCCTGCAGTGACTCAGCGTTCTTAGGCAGAATCGTGTGCGGACGCGAGGGTCCTAGGAGGCCTTTACAGCTTACTGCCTTTAAAGTAAAGCAGAGCTGCGACGTGGGTCTCATAGAAGCTGCCGCACGCCTCCCCTTCTGCATGGCAGAGCAGGGCCACCCGTCGAGGCGAGTGTTCATGCTGAGTTTCCCTTTCGCTATAAAGCAGGGCAGGGGAAGCTCCCAGCCAGGAAGTCGTAGTACCCTATTTCTTTGGAGGCAACTCAGTTTCTACTCAGTGCCACGCCTGCCCTGACTAGTAAGCCGGCAAACGCACTATTCCCCGGAAGCGTCAAGGGCTCACGCAGGGCGCTTTCCAGCGGGGAAAACAAGGCTTGTGACATCAGGCCCCCCATTCGAGGTTGACGCACTGCGTAAGGACCTGTTATGCTGCCGAAGTCAGAAGAGACACAAGCTACCCACTGACCCCTTCCCGAAATCAACTTTTGTAGGCAGGGTGTTCGGCTTGTAGGGAACTGCCTAAATTTTCGAAAGCCCCAGATCGGCCTAGGGGCCTGGGCATCTTCCAAAAGCCTGCTGTGTTCCACGAAGAACTGTGCGTCAGTTGCAGTGGAACCCAGCCTGACTTTTTCCTTGGGTAAGGTGACTGCAGGTTTGAGGTCCGAGCAGGAGCGCTAAGCAGAGTGTTTTTCGAGGTAGAGCTCAGGTAAGGCAAGGGGAGCCAACTTGCTTGTCATGTTGCGCTGGATACAACCTTGTTTCAGAAGCTCTTGGAGAGCTGAGGAAATCTGCCTCTCCCAAGGAAGAGGGCAGTGTGTTGCCCTACACTCGGCATAAACAGGCGTACACCTAAGGGCCTTCGGGGCTGGATGAGGCTCAAGCGGGCCCCAGGAGCCTGGCGGTACTCAGTGTTCTTGCACTGACTCGGGTGCTGACACGACGTTCTTAGGACTCCTTAAAGGGGTACTACCGAAAACTTAAAGCAGAACAGCAAGGAATGCCTCGGGAAGGGTGCTGCACGCCTTCCAATCGGCACGGCCCACCAGGGCGATTTTCGAGTCTCGTGGGGACACTGAGTTTCCCTTTCGCCCTAGAGCAGGGCAGGGAAGCTTCCTCAGGAACTGGAAGCAGCCTGCTTCTTTCGAGAAAGCTCATTTGCCTCTCGCAGGCATGCCCGCAGGGACTAAACTCCCGGCAGCAAGAGTGTTTTTGACCTGCTGGACTGGCTAGGAACGTCTCTCTGAAGCTGTGGCAGAGCTGAGGATCTCCAGCTCTCCCAGGGAAGAGTGCAGTGTGTTGCGCTTCGCTCAGGAAACACAGGGGTGCGCTGAAGGACCTACGGGGCTGGGTGCTGCTCCACAGGCCCACTGGAGCCCGGCTCCCTGAGTGTTCCTGTAAGGAAACTGCTGCTAACGTGCTAGGAGTCCGGAAAGGCCTACCCTCGTGAAACTAAAGTAGCACAGCCCAAATGCCTCATGGAAGCTGCTGCCCACCAATCTTTCCGCACGGAAACCCAGGGCCGTAGTGAAAAGCCAGTGTTTGCGTTTCGGGTTCCCTTTAGCTCTAAAGCAGGGTCAGGCTTTCTTTGTGGAACTGTAGTTGAAAGTCAGCCTGCCGATGCAGGAGACACGGGTTCGTACCCCGATCCGGGAAGGTCCCACCCGCTGCCCTAGTGCCGCACCCGGGAGCCTTAGCCGCTGCACCTAAGCCTCAGGAGCCGGCGCTCCGCAACGGGAGAGGCCACAACCGTGAGAGGTGCGCGTACACCCAAATAAGGAAAGACACAGGGCAAGATGATATCCCACCCAGGAACCGGAGGCGCCCTGTTTCTGGGAGAAAAGTCAACTTCCTATCCGAGCCCTGCACGAAATGACTAGAATCCTGGAAGCACAAGTGTTTGGGCACAAGCTTCCAGGCTGCCCGAGTGGAATGGTCAACACTGGGGAGAAAAAGGCCTGTGCCCTCAGGCCCCCATTTCGAGGTTGACGGGAAGCATCAGTACCTATTGTTTCGAAAAATTCAAAAGAGACACATGGTACTCAGGGGGCCCTTCCCTAAAGCAGCTTCTCCATACAGCGTGTTCTGCGTTGTAGGGCGTGGCCTAAAGGAAAGAATGCCGTGGGTCAGCCTAGGGGCCCGTGCACCTTCCAAAAGCCGGCTGTGTTCCACGAAGAACTGATCTTTAGTTGCAGTGGAACCCAACCCGAGTTTCTCCTTGAGGTAGGGTGACTGCAGGTGACAGGACCTAGAAGGACTGCTAAGCAGAGTGTCTCTCTCAGTATCGCTCTGACAGGGCAATGAGGCCGACCGGCATTGAATGCTGGAAGTGCTACAACCGTGTTACTGAATCCGTCTGTGACCGGAGGCAGTCTAGCTCTCCGACGCACGAGTTCAATATGTTGCCCTACACTCAGCTACGGAGGGGTGCAGCTAAGGATCTTCGCGACTGGATGAGGCTCACCAGGCCACTAGGAGCCTGCAGTGACTCAGCGTTCTTAGGCAGAATCGTGTGCGGACGCGAGGGTCCTAGGAGGCCTTTACAGCTTACTGCCTTTAAAGTAAAGCAGAGCTGCGACGTGGGTCTCATAGAAGCTGCCGCACGCCTCCCCTTCTGCATGGCAGAGCAGGGCCACCCGTCGAGGCGAGTGTTCATGCTGAGTTTCCCTTTCGCTATAAAGCAGGGCAGGGGAAGCTCCCAGCCAGGAAGTCGTAGTACCCTATTTCTTTCGAGGCAACTCAGTTTCTACTCAGTGCCACGCCTGCCCTGACTAGTAAGCCGGCAAACGCACTATTCCCCGGAAGCGTCAAGGGCTCACGCAGGGCGCTTTCCAGCGGGGAAAACAAGGCTTGTGACATCAGGCCCCCCATTCGAGGTTGACGCACTGCGTAAGGACCTGTTATGCTGCCGAAGTCAGAAGAGACACAAGCTACCCACTGACCCCTTCCCGAAATCAACTTTTGTAGGCAGGGTGTTCGGCTTGTAGGGAACTGCCTAAATTTTCGAAAGCCCCAGATCGGCCTAGGGGCCTGGGCATCTCCCAAAAGCCTGCTGTGTTCCACGAAGAACTGTGCGTCAGTTGCAGTGGAACCCAGCCTGACTTTTTCCTTGGGTAAGGTGACTGCAGGTTTGAGGTCCGAGAAGGAGCGCTAAGCAGAGTGTTTTTCGAGGTAGAGCTCAGGTAAGGCAAGGGGAGCCAACTTGCTTGTCATGTTGCGCTGGATACAACCTTGTTTCAGAAGCTCTTGGAGAGCTGAGGAAATCTGCCTCTCCCAAGGAAGAGGGCAGTGTGTTGCCCTACACTCGGCATAAACAGGCGTACACCTAAGGGCCTTCGGGGCTGGATGAGGCTCAAGCGGGCCCCAGGAGCCTGGCGGTACTCAGTGTTCTTGCACTGACTCGGGTGCTGACACGACGTTCTTAGGACTCCTTAAAGGGGTACTACCGAAAACTTAAAGCAGAACAGCAAGGAATGCCTCGGGAAGGGTGCTGCACGCCTTCCAATCGGCACGGCCCACCAGGGCGATTTTCGAGTCTCGTGGGGACACTGAGTTTCCCTTTCGCCCTAGAGCAGGGCAGGGAAGCTTCCTCAGGAACTGGAAGCAGCCTGCTTCTTTCGAGAAAGCTCATTTGCCTCTCGCAGGCATGCCCGCAGGGACTAAACTCCCGGCAGCAAGAGTGTTTTTGACCTGCTGGACTGGCTAGGAACGTCTCTCTGAAGCTGTGGCAGAGCTGAGGATCTCCAGCTCTCCCAGGGAAGAGTGCAGTGTGTTGCGCTTCGCTCAGGAAACACAGGGGTGCGCTGAGGGACCTACGGGGCTGGGTGCTGCTCCACAGGCCCACTGGAGCCCGGCTCCCTGAGTGTTCCTGTAAGGAAACTGGTGCTAACGTGCTAGGAGTCCGGAAAGGCCTACCCTCGTGAAACTAAAGTAGCACAGCCCAAATGCCTCATGGAAGCTGCTGCCCACCAATCTTTCCGCACGGAAACCCAGGGCCGTAGTGAAAAGCCAGTGTTTGCGTTTCGGGTTCCCTTTAGCTCTAAAGCAGGGTCAGGCTTTCTTTGTGGAACTGTAGTTGAAAGTCAGCCTGCCGATGCAGGAGACACGGGTTCGTACCCCGATCCGGGAAGGTCCCACCCGCTGCCCTAGTGCCGCACCCGGGAGCCTTAGCCGCTGCACCTAAGCCTCAGGAGCCGGCGCTCCGCAACGGGAGAGGCCACAACCGTGAGAGGTGCGCGTACACCCAAATAAGGAAAGACACAGGGCAAGATGATATCCCACCCAGGAACCGGAGGCGCCCTGTTTCTGGGAGAAAAGTCAACTTCCTATCCGAGCCCTGCACGAAATGACTAGAATCCTGGAAGCACAAGTGTTTGGGCACAAGCTTCCAGGCTGCCCGAGTGGAATGGTCAACACTGGGGAGAAAAAGGCCTGTGCCCTCAGGCCCCCATTTCGAGGTTGACGGGAAGCATCAGTACCTATTGTTTCGAAAAATTCAAAAGAGACACATGGTACTCAGGGGGCCCTTCCCTAAAGCAGCTTCTCCATACAGCGTGTTCTGCGTTGTAGGGCGTGGCCTAAAGGAAAGAATGCCGTGGGTCAGCCTAGGGGCCCGTGCACCTTCCAAAAGCCGGCTGTGTTCCACGAAGAACTGATCTTTAGTTGCAGTGGAACCCAACCCGAGTTTCTCCTTGAGGTAGGGTGACTGCAGGTGACAGGACCTAGAAGGACTGCTAAGCAGAGTGTCTCTCTCAGTATCGCTCTGACAGGGCAATGAGGCCGACCGGCATTGAATGCTGGAAGTGCTACAACCGTGTTACTGAATCCGTCTGTGACCGGAGGCAGTCTAGCTCTCCGACGCACGAGTTCAATATGTTGCCCTACGCTCAGCTACGGAGGGGGGCAGCTAAGGATCTTCGCGACTGGATGAGGCTCACCAGGCCACTAGGAGCCTGCAGTGACTCAGCGTTCTTAGGCAGAATCGTGTGCGGACGCGAGGGTCCTAGGAGGCCTTTACAGCTTACTGCCTTTAAAGTAAAGCAGAGCTGCGACGTGGGTCTCATAGAAGCTGCCGCACGCCTCCCCTTCTGCATGGCAGAGCAGGGCCACCCGTCGAGGCGAGTGTTCATGCTGAGTTTCCCTTTCGCTATAAAGCAGGGCAGGGGAAGCTCCCAGCCAGGAAGTCGTAGTACCCTATTTCTTTGGAGGCAACTCAGTTTCTACTCAGTGCCACGCCTGCCCTGACTAGTAAGCCGGCAAACGCACTATTCCCCGGAAGCGTCAAGGGCTCACGCAGGGCGCTTTCCAGCGGGGAAAACAAGGCTTGTGACATCAGGCCCCCCATTCGAGGTTGACGCACTGCGTAAGGACCTGTTATGCTGCCGAAGTCAGAAGAGACACAAGCTACCCACTGACCCCTTCCCGAAATCAACTTTTGTAGGCAGGGTGTTCGGCTTGTAGGGAACTGCCTAAATTTTCGAAAGCCCCAGATCGGCCTAGGGGCCTGGGCATCTTCCAAAAGCCTGCTGTGTTCCACGAAGAACTGTGCGTCAGTTGCAGTGGAACCCAGCCTGACTTTTTCCTTGGGTAAGGTGACTGCAGGTTTGAGGTCCGAGCAGGAGCGCTAAGCAGAGTGTTTTTCGAGGTAGAGCTCAGGTAAGGCAAGGGGAGCCAACTTGCTTGTCATGTTGCGCTGGATACAACCTTGTTTCAGAAGCTCTTGGAGAGCTGAGGAAATCTGCCTCTCCCAAGGAAGAGGGCAGTGTGTTGCCCTACACTCGGCATAAACAGGCGTACACCTAAGGGCCTTCGGGGCTGGATGAGGCTCAAGCGGGCCCCAGGAGCCTGGCGGTACTCAGTGTTCTTGCACTGACTCGGGTGCTGACACGACGTTCTTAGGACTCCTTAAAGGGGTACTACCGAAAACTTAAAGCAGAACAGCAAGGAATGCCTCGGGAAGGGTGCTGCACGCCTTCCAATCGGCACGGCCCACCAGGGCGATTTTCGAGTCTCGTGGGGACACTGAGTTTCCCTTTCGCCCTAGAGCAGGGCAGGGAAGCTTCCTCAGGAACTGGAAGCAGCCTGCTTCTTTCGAGAAGGCTCATTTGCCTCTCGCAGGCATGCCCGCAGGGACTAAACTCCCGGCAGCAAGAGTGTTTTTGACCTGCTGGACTGGCTAGGAACGTCTCTCTGAAGCTGTGGCAGAGCTGAGGATCTCCAGCTCTCCCAGGGAAGAGTGCAGTGTGTTGCGCTTCGCTCAGGAAACACAGGGGTGCGCTGAAGGACCTACGGGGCTGGGTGCTGCTCCACAGGCCCACTGGAGCCCGGCTCCCTGAGTGTTCCTGTAAGGAAACTGCTGCTAACGTGCTAGGAGTCCGGAAAGGCCTACCCTCGTGAAACTAAAGTAGCACAGCCCAAATGCCTCATGGAAGCTGCTGCCCACCAATCTTTCCGCACGGAAACCCAGGGCCGTAGTGAAAAGCCAGTGTTTGCGTTTCGGGTTCCCTTTAGCTCTAAAGCAGGGTCAGGCTTTCTTTGTGGAACTGTAGTTGAAAGTCAGCCTGCCGATGCAGGAGACACGGGTTCGTACCCCGATCCGGGAAGGTCCCACCCGCTGCCCTAGTGCCGCACCCGGGAGCCTTAGCCGCTGCACCTAAGCCTCAGGAGCCGGCGCTCCGCAACGGGAGAGGCCACAACCGTGAGAGGTGCGCGTACACCCAAATAAGGAAAGACACAGGGCAAGATGATATCCCACCCAGGAACCGGAGGCGCCCTGTTTCTGGGAGAAAAGTCAACTTCCTATCCGAGCCCTGCACGAAATGACTAGAATCCTGGAAGCACAAGTGTTTGGGCACAAGCTTCCAGGCTGCCCGAGTGGAATGGTCAACACTGGGGAGAAAAAGGCCTGTGCCCTCAGGCCCCCATTTCGAGGTTGACGGGAAGCATCAGTACCTATTGTTTCGAAAAATTCAAAAGAGACACATGGTACTCAGGGGGCCCTTCCCTAAAGCAGCTTCTCCATACAGCGTGTTCTGCGTTGTAGGGCGTGGCCTAAAGGAAAGAATGCCGTGGGTCAGCCTAGGGGCCCGTGCACCTTCCAAAAGCCGGCTGTGTTCCACGAAGAACTGATCTTTAGTTGCAGTGGAACCCAACCCGAGTTTCTCCTTGAGGTAGGGTGACTGCAGGTGACAGGACCTAGAAGGACTGCTAAGCAGAGTGTCTCTCTCAGTATCGCTCTGACAGGGCAATGAGGCCGACCGGCATTGAATGCTGGAAGTGCTACAACCGTGTTACTGAATCCGTCTGTGACCGGAGGCAGTCTAGCTCTCCGACGCACGAGTTCAATATGTTGCCCTACACTCAGCTACGGAGGGGTGCAGCTAAGGATCTTCGCGACTGGATGAGGCTCACCAGGCCACTAGGAGCCTGCAGTGACTCAGCGTTCTTAGGCAGAATCGTGTGCGGACGCGAGGGTCCTAGGAGGCCTTTACAGCTTACTGCCTTTAAAGTAAAGCAGAGCTGCGACGTGGGTCTCATAGAAGCTGCCGCACGCCTCCCCTTCTGCATGGCAGAGCAGGGCCACCCGTCGAGGCGAGTGTTCATGCTGAGTTTCCCTTTCGCTATAAAGCAGGGCAGGGGAAGCTCCCAGCCAGGAAGTCGTAGTACCCTATTTCTTTGGAGGCAACTCAGTTTCTACTCAGTGCCACGCCTGCCCTGACTAGTAAGCCGGCAAACGCACTATTCCCCGGAAGCGTCAAGGGCTGACGCAGGGCGCTTTCCAGCGGGGAAAACAAGGCTTGTGACATCAGGCCCCCCATTCGAGGTTGACGCACTGCGTAAGGACCTGTTATGCTGCCGAAGTCAGAAGAGACACAAGCTACCCACTGACCCCTTCCCGAAATCAACTTTTGTAGGCAGGGTGTTCGGCTTGTAGGGAACTGCCTAAATTTTCGAAAGCCCCAGATCGGCCTAGGGGCCTGGGCATCTTCCAAAAGCCTGCTGTGTTCCACGAAGAACTGTGCGTCAGTTGCAGTGGAACCCAGCCTGACTTTTTCCTTGGGTAAGGTGACTGCAGGTTTGAGGTCCGAGCAGGAGCGCTAAGCAGAGTGTTTTTCGAGGTAGAGCTCAGGTAAGGCAAGGGGAGCCAACTTGCTTGTCATGTTGCGCTGGATACAACCTTGTTTCAGAAGCTCTTGGAGAGCTGAGGAAATCTGCCTCTCCCAAGGAAGAGGGCAGTGTGTTGCCCTACACTCGGCATAAACAGGCGTACACCTAAGGGCCTTCGGGGCTGGATGAGGCTCAAGCGGGCCCCAGGAGCCTGGCGGTACTCAGTGTTCTTGCACTGACTCGGGTGCTGACACGACGTTCTTAGGACTCCTTAAAGGGGTACTACCGAAAACTTAAAGCAGAACAGCAAGGAATGCCTCGGGAAGGGTGCTGCACGCCTTCCAATCGGCACGGCCCACCAGGGCGATTTTCGAGTCTCGTGGGGACACTGAGTTTCCCTTTCGCCCTAGAGCAGGGCAGGGAAGCTTCCTCAGGAACTGGAAGCAGCCTGCTTCTTTCGAGAAAGCTCATTTGCCTCTCGCAGGCATGCCCGCAGGGACTAAACTCCCGGCAGCAAGAGTGTTTTTGACCTGCTGGACTGGCTAGGAACGTCTCTCTGAAGCTGTGGCAGAGCTGAGGATCTCCAGCTCTCCCAGGGAAGAGTGCAGTGTGTTGCGCTTCGCTCAGGAAACACAGGGGTGCGCTGAAGGACCTACGGGGCTGGGTGCTGCTCCACAGGCCCACTGGAGCCCGGCTCCCTGAGTGTTCCTGTAAGGAAACTGGTGCTAACGTGCTAGGAGTCCGGAAAGGCCTACCCTCGTGAAACTAAAGTAGCACAGCCCAAATGCCTCATGGAAGCTGCTGCCCACCAATCTTTCCGCACGGAAACCCAGGGCCGTAGTGAAAAGCCAGTGTTTGCGTTTCGGGTTCCCTTTAGCTCTAAAGCAGGGTCAGGCTTTCTTTGTGGAACTGTAGTTGAAAGTCAGCCTGCCGATGCAGGAGACACGGGTTCGTACCCCGATCCGGGAAGGTCCCACCCGCTGCCCTAGTGCCGCACCCGGGAGCCTTAGCCGCTGCACCTAAGCCTCAGGAGCCGGCGCTCCGCAACGGGAGAGGCCACAACCGTGAGAGGTGCGCGTACACCCAAATAAGGAAAGACACAGGGCAAGATGATATCCCACCCAGGAACCGGAGGCGCCCTGTTTCTGGGAGAAAAGTCAACTTCCTATCCGAGCCCTGCACGAAATGACTAGAATCCTGGAAGCACAAGTGTTTGGGCACAAGCTTCCAGGCTGCCCGAGTGGAATGGTCAACACTGGGGAGAAAAAGGCCTGTGCCCTCAGGCCCCCATTTCGAGGTTGACGGGAAGCATCAGTACCTATTGTTTCGAAAAATTCAAAAGAGACACATGGTACTCAGGGGGCCCTTCCCTAAAGCAGCTTCTCCATACAGCGTGTTCTGCGTTGTAGGGCGTGGCCTAAAGGAAAGAATGCCGTGGGTCAGCCTAGGGGCCCGTGCACCTTCCAAAAGCCGGCTGTGTTCCACGAAGAACTGATCTTTAGTTGCAGTGGAACCCAACCCGAGTTTCTCCTTGAGGTAGGGTGACTGCAGGTGACAGGACCTAGAAGGACTGCTAAGCAGAGTGTCTCTCTCAGTATCGCTCTGACAGGGCAATGAGGCCGACCGGCATTGAATGCTGGAAGTGCTACAACCGTGTTACTGAATCCGTCTGTGACCGGAGGCAGTCTAGCTCTCCGACGCACGAGTTCAATATGTTGCCCTACACTCAGCTACGGAGGGGTGCAGCTAAGGATCTTCGCGACTGGATGAGGCTCACCAGGCCACTAGGAGCCTGCAGTGACTCAGCGTTCTTAGGCAGAATCGTGTGCGGACGCGAGGGTCCTAGGAGGCCTTTACAGCTTACTGCCTTTAAAGTAAAGCAGAGCTGCGACGTGGGTCTCATAGAAGCTGCCGCACGCCTCCCCTTCTGCATGGCAGAGCAGGGCCACCCGTCGAGGCGAGTGTTCATGCTGAGTTTCCCTTTCGCTATAAAGCAGGGCAGGGGAAGCTCCCAGCCAGGAAGTCGTAGTACCCTATTTCTTTGGAGGCAACTCAGTTTCTACTCAGTGCCACGCCTGCCCTGACTAGTAAGCCGGCAAACGCACTATTCCCCGGAAGCGTCAAGGGCTCACGCAGGGCGCTTTCCAGCGGGGAAAACAAGGCTTGTGACATCAGGCCCCCCATTCGAGGTTGACGCACTGCGTAAGGACCTGTTATGCTGCCGAAGTCAGAAGAGACACAAGCTACCCACTGACCCCTTCCCGAAATCAACTTTTGTAGGCAGGGTGTTCGGCTTGTAGGGAACTGCCTAAATTTTCGAAAGCCCCAGATCGGCCTAGGGGCCTGGGCATCTCCCAAAAGCCTGCTGTGTTCCACGAAGAACTGTGCGTCAGTTGCAGTGGAACCCAGCCTGACTTTTTCCTTGGGTAAGGTGACTGCAGGTTTGAGGTCCGAGAAGGAGCGCTAAGCAGAGTGTTTTTCGAGGTAGAGCTCAGGTAAGGCAAGGGGAGCCAACTTGCTTGTCATGTTGCGCTGGATACAACCTTGTTTCAGAAGCTCTTGGAGAGCTGAGGAAATCTGCCTCTCCCAAGGAAGAGGGCAGTGTGTTGCCCTACACTCGGCATAAACAGGCGTACACCTAAGGGCCTTCGGGGCTGGATGAGGCTCAAGCGGGCCCCAGGAGCCTGGCGGTACTCAGTGTTCTTGCACTGACTCGGGTGCTGACACGACGTTCTTAGGACTCCTTAAAGGGGTACTACCGAAAACTTAAAGCAGAACAGCAAGGAATGCCTCGGGAAGGGTGCTGCACGCCTTCCAATCGGCACGGCCCACCAGGGCGATTTTCGAGTCTCGTGGGGACACTGAGTTTCCCTTTCGCCCTAGAGCAGGGCAGGGAAGCTTCCTCAGGAACTGGAAGCAGCCTGCTTCTTTCGAGAAAGCTCATTTGCCTCTCGCAGGCATGCCCGCAGGGACTAAACTCCCGGCAGCAAGAGTGTTTTTGACCTGCTGGACTGGCTAGGAACGTCTCTCTGAAGCTGTGGCAGAGCTGAGGATCTCCAGCTCTCCCAGGGAAGAGTGCAGTGTGTTGCGCTTCGCTCAGGAAACACAGGGGTGCGCTGAAGGACCTACGGGGCTGGGTGCTGCTCCACAGGCCCACTGGAGCCCGGCTCCCTGAGTGTTCCTGTAAGGAAACTGGTGCTAACGTGCTAGGAGTCCGGAAAGGCCTACCCTCGTGAAACTAAAGTAGCACAGCCCAAATGCCTCATGGAAGCTGCTGCCCACCAATCTTTCCGCACGGAAACCCAGGGCCGTAGTGAAAAGCCAGTGTTTGCGTTTCGGGTTCCCTTTAGCTCTAAAGCAGGGTCAGGCTTTCTTTGTGGAACTGTAGTTGAAAGTCAGCCTGCCGATGCAGGAGACACGGGTTCGTACCCCGATCCGGGAAGGTCCCACCCGCTGCCCTAGTGCCGCACCCGGGAGCCTTAGCCGCTGCACCTAAGCCTCAGGAGCCGGCGCTCCGCAACGGGAGAGGCCACAACCGTGAGAGGTGCGCGTACACCCAAATAAGGAAAGACACAGGGCAAGATGATATCCCACCCAGGAACCGGAGGCGCCCTGTTTCTGGGAGAAAAGTCAACTTCCTATCCGAGCCCTGCACGAAATGACTAGAATCCTGGAAGCACAAGTGTTTGGGCACAAGCTTCCAGGCTGCCCGAGTGGAATGGTCAACACTGGGGAGAAAAAGGCCTGTGCCCTCAGGCCCCCATTTCGAGGTTGGCGGGAAGCATCAGTACCTATTGTTTCGAAAAATTCAAAAGAGACACATGGTACTCAGGGGGCCCTTCCCTAAAGCAGCTTCTCCATACAGCGTGTTCTGCGTTGTAGGGCGTGGCCTAAAGGAAAGAATGCCGTGGGTCAGCCTAGGGGCCCGTGCACCTTCCAAAAGCCGGCTGTGTTCCACGAAGAACTGATCTTTAGTTGCAGTGGAACCCAACCCGAGTTTCTCCTTGAGGTAGGGTGACTGCAGGTGACAGGACCTAGAAGGACTGCTAAGCAGAGTGTCTCTCTCAGTATCGCTCTGACAGGGCAATGAGGCCGACCGGCATTGAATGCTGGAAGTGCTACAACCGTGTTACTGAATCCGTCTGTGACCGGAGGCAGTCTAGCTCTCCGACGCACGAGTTCAATATGTTGCCCTACACTCAGCTACGGAGGGGTGCAGCTAAGGATCTTCGCGACTGGATGAGGCTCACCAGGCCACTAGGAGCCTGCAGTGACTCAGCGTTCTTAGGCAGAATCGTGTGCGGACGCGAGGGTCCTAGGAGGCCTTTACAGCTTACTGCCTTTAAAGTAAAGCAGAGCTGCGACGTGGGTCTCATAGAAGCTGCCGCACGCCTCCCCTTCTGCATGGCAGAGCAGGGCCACCCGTCGAGGCGAGTGTTCATGCTGAGTTTCCCTTTCGCTATAAAGCAGGGCAGGGGAAGCTCCCAGCCAGGAAGTCGTAGTACCCTATTTCTTTGGAGGCAACTCAGTTTCTACTCAGTGCCACGCCTGCCCTGACTAGTAAGCCGGCAAACGCACTATTCCCCGGAAGCGTCAAGGGCTGACGCAGGGCGCTTTCCAGCGGGGAAAACAAGGCTTGTGACATCAGGCCCCCCATTCGAGGTTGACGCACTGCGTAAGGACCTGTTATGCTGCCGAAGTCAGAAGAGACACAAGCTACCCACTGACCCCTTCCCGAAATCAACTTTTGTAGGCAGGGTGTTCGGCTTGTAGGGAACTGCCTAAATTTTCGAAAGCCCCAGATCGGCCTAGGGGCCTGGGCATCTCCCAAAAGCCTGCTGTGTTCCACGAAGAACTGTGCGTCAGTTGCAGTGGAACCCAGCCTGACTTTTTCCTTGGGTAAGGTGACTGCAGGTTTGAGGTCCGAGAAGGAGCGCTAAGCAGAGTGTTTTTCGAGGTAGAGCTCAGGTAAGGCAAGGGGAGCCAACTTGCTTGTCATGTTGCGCTGGATACAACCTTGTTTCAGAAGCTCTTGGAGAGCTGAGGAAATCTGCCTCTCCCAAGGAAGAGGGCAGTGTGTTGCCCTACACTCGGCATAAACAGGCGTACACCTAAGGGCCTTCGGGGCTGGATGAGGCTCAAGCGGGCCCCAGGAGCCTGGCGGTACTCAGTGTTCTTGCACTGACTCGGGTGCTGACACGACGTTCTTAGGACTCCTTAAAGGGGTACTACCGAAAACTTAAAGCAGAACAGCAAGGAATGCCTCGGGAAGGGTGCTGCACGCCTTCCAATCGGCACGGCCCACCAGGGCGATTTTCGAGTCTCGTGGGGACACTGAGTTTCCCTTTCGCCCTAGAGCAGGGCAGGGAAGCTTCCTCAGGAACTGGAAGCAGCCTGCTTCTTTCGAGAAAGCTCATTTGCCTCTCGCAGGCATGCCCGCAGGGACTAAACTCCCGGCAGCAAGAGTGTTTTTGACCTGCTGGACTGGCTAGGAACGTCTCTCTGAAGCTGTGGCAGAGCTGAGGATCTCCAGCTCTCCCAGGGAAGAGTGCAGTGTGTTGCGCTTCGCTCAGGAAACACAGGGGTGCGCTGAGGGACCTACGGGGCTGGGTGCTGCTCCACAGGCCCACTGGAGCCCGGCTCCCTGAGTGTTCCTGTAAGGAAACTGGTGCTAACGTGCTAGGAGTCCGGAAAGGCCTACCCTCGTGAAACTGAAGTAGCACAGCCCAAATGCCTCATGGAAGCTGCTGCCCACCAATCTTTCCGCACGGAAACCCAGGGCCGTAGTGAAAAGCCAGTGTTTGCGTTTCGGGTTCCCTTTAGCTCTAAAGCAGGGTCAGGCTTTCTTTGTGGAACTGTAGTTGAAAGTCAGCCTGCCGATGCAGGAGACACGGGTTCGTACCCCGATCCGGGAAGGTCCCACCCGCTGCCCTAGTGCCGCACCCGGGAGCCTTAGCCGCTGCACCTAAGCCTCAGGAGCCGGCGCTCCGCAACGGGAGAGGCCACAACCGTGAGAGGTGCGCGTACACCCAAATAAGGAAAGACACAGGGCAAGATGATATCCCACCCAGGAACCGGAGGCGCCCTGTTTCTGGGAGAAAAGTCAACTTCCTATCCGAGCCCTGCACGAAATGACTAGAATCCTGGAAGCACAAGTGTTTGGGCACAAGCTTCCAGGCTGCCCGAGTGGAATGGTCAACACTGGGGAGAAAAAGGCCTGTGCCCTCAGGCCCCCATTTCGAGGTTGACGGGAAGCATCAGTACCTATTGTTTCGAAAAATTCAAAAGAGACACATGGTACTCAGGGGGCCCTTCCCTAAAGCAGCTTCTCCATACAGCGTGTTCTGCGTTGTAGGGCGTGGCCTAAAGGAAAGAATGCCGTGGGTCAGCCTAGGGGCCCGTGCACCTTCCAAAAGCCGGCTGTGTTCCACGAAGAACTGATCTTTAGTTGCAGTGGAACCCAACCCGAGTTTCTCCTTGAGGTAGGGTGACTGCAGGTGACAGGACCTAGAAGGACTGCTAAGCAGAGTGTCTCTCTCAGTATCGCTCTGACAGGGCAATGAGGCCGACCGGCATTGAATGCTGGAAGTGCTACAACCGTGTTACTGAATCCGTCTGTGACCGGAGGCAGTCTAGCTCTCCGACGCACGAGTTCAATATGTTGCCCTACACTCAGCTACGGAGGGGTGCAGCTAAGGATCTTCGCGACTGGATGAGGCTCACCAGGCCACTAGGAGCCTGCAGTGACTCAGCGTTCTTAGGCAGAATCGTGTGCGGACGCGAGGGTCCTAGGAGGCCTTTACAGCTTACTGCCTTTAAAGTAAAGCAGAGCTGCGACGTGGGTCTCATAGAAGCTGCCGCACGCCTCCCCTTCTGCATGGCAGAGCAGGGCCACCCGTCGAGGCGAGTGTTCATGCTGAGTTTCCCTTTCGCTATAAAGCAGGGCAGGGGAAGCTCCCAGCCAGGAAGTCGTAGTACCCTATTTCTTTGGAGGCAACTCAGTTTCTACTCAGTGCCACGCCTGCCCTGACTAGTAAGCCGGCAAACGCACTATTCCCCGGAAGCGTCAAGGGCTCACGCAGGGCGCTTTCCAGCGGGGAAAACAAGGCTTGTGACATCAGGCCCCCCATTCGAGGTTGACGCACTGCGTAAGGACCTGTTATGCTGCCGAAGTCAGAAGAGACACAAGCTACCCACTGACCCCTTCCCGAAATCAACTTTTGTAGGCAGGGTGTTCGGCTTGTAGGGAACTGCCTAAATTTTCGAAAGCCCCAGATCGGCCTAGGGGCCTGGGCATCTCCCAAAAGCCTGCTGTGTTCCACGAAGAACTGTGCGTCAGTTGCAGTGGAACCCAGCCTGACTTTTTCCTTGGGTAAGGTGACTGCAGGTTTGAGGTCCGAGAAGGAGCGCTAAGCAGAGTGTTTTTCGAGGTAGAGCTCAGGTAAGGCAAGGGGAGCCAACTTGCTTGTCATGTTGCGCTGGATACAACCTTGTTTCAGAAGCTCTTGGAGAGCTGAGGAAATCTGCCTCTCCCAAGGAAGAGGGCAGTGTGTTGCCCTACACTCGGCATAAACAGGCGTACACCTAAGGGCCTTCGGGGCTGGATGAGGCTCAAGCGGGCCCCAGGAGCCTGGCGGTACTCAGTGTTCTTGCACTGACTCGGGTGCTGACACGACGTTCTTAGGACTCCTTAAAGGGGTACTACCGAAAACTTAAAGCAGAACAGCAAGGAATGCCTCGGGAAGGGTGCTGCACGCCTTCCAATCGGCACGGCCCACCAGGGCGATTTTCGAGTCTCGTGGGGACACTGAGTTTCCCTTTCGCCCTAGAGCAGGGCAGGGAAGCTTCCTCAGGAACTGGAAGCAGCCTGCTTCTTTCGAGAAAGCTCATTTGCCTCTCGCAGGCATGCCCGCAGGGACTAAACTCCTGGCAGCAAGAGTGTTTTTGACCTGCTGGACTGGCTAGGAACGTCTCTCTGAAGCTGTGGCAGAGCTGAGGATCTCCAGCTCTCCCAGGGAAGAGTGCAGTGTGTTGCGCTTCGCTCAGGAAACACAGGGGTGCGCTGAAGGACCTACGGGGCTGGGTGCTGCTCCACAGGCCCACTGGAGCCCGGCTCCCTGAGTGTTCCTGTAAGGAAACTGGTGCTAACGTGCTAGGAGTCCGGAAAGGCCTACCCTCGTGAAACTAAAGTAGCACAGCCCAAATGCCTCATGGAAGCTGCTGCCCACCAATCTTTCCGCACGGAAACCCAGGGCCGTAGTGAAAAGCCAGTGTTTGCGTTTCGGGTTCCCTTTAGCTCTAAAGCAGGGTCAGGCTTTCTTTGTGGAACTGTAGTTGAAAGTCAGCCTGCCGATGCAGGAGACACGGGTTCGTACCCCGATCCGGGAAGGTCCCACCCGCTGCCCTAGTGCCGCACCCGGGAGCCTTAGCCGCTGCACCTAAGCCTCAGGAGCCGGCGCTCCGCAACGGGAGAGGCCACAACCGTGAGAGGTGCGCGTACACCCAAATAAGGAAAGACACAGGGCAAGATGATATCCCACCCAGGAACCGGAGGCGCCCTGTTTCTGGGAGAAAAGTCAACTTCCTATCCGAGCCCTGCACGAAATGACTAGAATCCTGGAAGCACAAGTGTTTGGGCACAAGCTTCCAGGCTGCCCGAGTGGAATGGTCAACACTGGGGAGAAAAAGGCCTGTGCCCTCAGGCCCCCATTTCGAGGTTGACGGGAAGCATCAGTACCTATTGTTTCGAAAAATTCAAAAGAGACACATGGTACTCAGGGGGCCCTTCCCTAAAGCAGCTTCTCCATACAGCGTGTTCTGCGTTGTAGGGCGTGGCCTAAAGGAAAGAATGCCGTGGGTCAGCCTAGGGGCCCGTGCACCTTCCAAAAGCCGGCTGTGTTCCACGAAGAACTGATCTTTAGTTGCAGTGGAACCCAACCCGAGTTTCTCCTTGAGGTAGGGTGACTGCAGGTGACAGGACCTAGAAGGACTGCTAAGCAGAGTGTCTCTCTCAGTATCGCTCTGACAGGGCAATGAGGCCGACCGGCATTGAATGCTGGAAGTGCTACAACCGTGTTACTGAATCCGTCTGTGACCGGAGGCAGTCTAGCTCTCCGACGCACGAGTTCAATATGTTGCCCTACACTCAGCTACGGAGGGGTGCAGCTAAGGATCTTCGCGACTGGATGAGGCTCACCAGGCCACTAGGAGCCTGCAGTGACTCAGCGTTCTTAGGCAGAATCGTGTGCGGACGCGAGGGTCCTAGGAGGCCTTTACAGCTTACTGCCTTTAAAGTAAAGCAGAGCTGCGACGTGGGTCTCATAGAAGCTGCCGCACGCCTCCCCTTCTGCATGGCAGAGCAGGGCCACCCGTCGAGGCGAGTGTTCATGCTGAGTTTCCCTTTCGCTATAAAGCAGGGCAGGGGAAGCTCCCAGCCAGGAAGTCGTAGTACCCTATTTCTTTGGAGGCAACTCAGTTTCTACTCAGTGCCACGCCTGCCCTGACTAGTAAGCCGGCAAACGCACTATTCCCCGGAAGCGTCAAGGGCTGACGCAGGGCGCTTTCCAGCGGGGAAAACAAGGCTTGTGACATCAGGCCCCCCATTCGAGGTTGACGCACTGCGTAAGGACCTGTTATGCTGCCGAAGTCAGAAGAGACACAAGCTACCCACTGACCCCTTCCCGAAATCAACTTTTGTAGGCAGGGTGTTCGGCTTGTAGGGAACTGCCTAAATTTTCGAAAGCCCCAGATCGGCCTAGGGGCCTGGGCATCTTCCAAAAGCCTGCTGTGTTCCACGAAGAACTGTGCGTCAGTTGCAGTGGAACCCAGCCTGACTTTTTCCTTGGGTAAGGTGACTGCAGGTTTGAGGTCCGAGCAGGAGCGCTAAGCAGAGTGTTTTTCGAGGTAGAGCTCAGGTAAGGCAAGGGGAGCCAACTTGCTTGTCATGTTGCGCTGGATACAACCTTGTTTCAGAAGCTCTTGGAGAGCTGAGGAAATCTGCCTCTCCCAAGGAAGAGGGCAGTGTGTTGCCCTACACTCGGCATAAACAGGCGTACACCTAAGGGCCTTCGGGGCTGGATGAGGCTCAAGCGGGCCCCAGGAGCCTGGCGGTACTCAGTGTTCTTGCACTGACTCGGGTGCTGACACGACGTTCTTAGGACTCCTTAAAGGGGTACTACCGAAAACTTAAAGCAGAACAGCAAGGAATGCCTCGGGAAGGGTGCTGCACGCCTTCCAATCGGCACGGCCCACCAGGGCGATTTTCGAGTCTCGTGGGGACACTGAGTTTCCCTTTCGCCCTAGAGCAGGGCAGGGAAGCTTCCTCAGGAACTGGAAGCAGCCTGCTTCTTTCGAGAAAGCTCATTTGCCTCTCGCAGGCATGCCCGCAGGGACTAAACTCCCGGCAGCAAGAGTGTTTTTGACCTGCTGGACTGGCTAGGAACGTCTCTCTGAAGCTGTGGCAGAGCTGAGGATCTCCAGCTCTCCCAGGGAAGAGTGCAGTGTGTTGCGCTTCGCTCAGGAAACACAGGGGTGCGCTGAAGGACCTACGGGGCTGGGTGCTGCTCCACAGGCCCACTGGAGCCCGGCTCCCTGAGTGTTCCTGTAAGGAAACTGGTGCTAACGTGCTAGGAGTCCGGAAAGGCCTACCCTCGTGAAACTAAAGTAGCACAGCCCAAATGCCTCATGGAAGCTGCTGCCCACCAATCTTTCCGCACGGAAACCCAGGGCCGTAGTGAAAAGCCAGTGTTTGCGTTTCGGGTTCCCTTTAGCTCTAAAGCAGGGTCAGGCTTTCTTTGTGGAACTGTAGTTGAAAGTCAGCCTGCCGATGCAGGAGACACGGGTTCGTACCCCGATCCGGGAAGGTCCCACCCGCTGCCCTAGTGCCGCACCCGGGAGCCTTAGCCGCTGCACCTAAGCCTCAGGAGCCGGCGCTCCGCAACGGGAGAGGCCACAACCGTGAGAGGTGCGCGTACACCCAAATAAGGAAAGACACAGGGCAAGATGATATCCCACCCAGGAACCGGAGGCGCCCTGTTTCTGGGAGAAAAGTCAACTTCCTATCCGAGCCCTGCACGAAATGACTAGAATCCTGGAAGCACAAGTGTTTGGGCACAAGCTTCCAGGCTGCCCGAGTGGAATGGTCAACACTGGGGAGAAAAAGGCCTGTGCCCTCAGGCCCCCATTTCGAGGTTGACGGGAAGCATCAGTACCTATTGTTTCGAAAAATTCAAAAGAGACACATGGTACTCAGGGGGCCCTTCCCTAAAGCAGCTTCTCCATACAGCGTGTTCTGCGTTGTAGGGCGTGGCCTAAAGGAAAGAATGCCGTGGGTCAGCCTAGGGGCCCGTGCACCTTCCAAAAGCCGGCTGTGTTCCACGAAGAACTGATCTTTAGTTGCAGTGGAACCCAACCCGAGTTTCTCCTTGAGGTAGGGTGACTGCAGGTGACAGGACCTAGAAGGACTGCTAAGCAGAGTGTCTCTCTCAGTATCGCTCTGACAGGGCAATGAGGCCGACCGGCATTGAATGCTGGAAGTGCTACAACCGTGTTACTGAATCCGTCTGTGACCGGAGGCAGTCTAGCTCTCCGACGCACGAGTTCAATATGTTGCCCTACACTCAGCTACGGAGGGGTGCAGCTAAGGATCTTCGCGACTGGATGAGGCTCACCAGGCCACTAGGAGCCTGCAGTGACTCAGCGTTCTTAGGCAGAATCGTGTGCGGACGCGAGGGTCCTAGGAGGCCTTTACAGCTTACTGCCTTTAAAGTAAAGCAGAGCTGCGACGTGGGTCTCATAGAAGCTGCCGCACGCCTCCCCTTCTGCATGGCAGAGCAGGGCCACCCGTCGAGGCGAGTGTTCATGCTGAGTTTCCCTTTCGCTATAAAGCAGGGCAGGGGAAGCTCCCAGCCAGGAAGTCGTAGTACCCTATTTCTTTGGAGGCAACTCAGTTTCTACTCAGTGCCACGCCTGCCCTGACTAGTAAGCCGGCAAACGCACTATTCCCCGGAAGCGTCAAGGGCTCACGCAGGGCGCTTTCCAGCGGGGAAAACAAGGCTTGTGACATCAGGCCCCCCATTCGAGGTTGACGCACTGCGTAAGGACCTGTTATGCTGCCGAAGTCAGAAGAGACACAAGCTACCCACTGACCCCTTCCCGAAATCAACTTTTGTAGGCAGGGTGTTCGGCTTGTAGGGAACTGCCTAAATTTTCGAAAGCCCCAGATCGGCCTAGGGGCCTGGGCATCTTCCAAAAGCCTGCTGTGTTCCACGAAGAACTGTGCGTCAGTTGCAGTGGAACCCAGCCTGACTTTTTCCTTGGGTAAGGTGACTGCAGGTTTGAGGTCCGAGAAGGAGCGCTAAGCAGAGTGTTTTTCGAGGTAGAGCTCAGGTAAGGCAAGGGGAGCCAACTTCCTTGTCATGTTGCGCTGGATACAACCTTGTTTCAGAAGCTCTTGGAGAGCTGAGGAAATCTGCCTCTCCCAAGGAAGAGGGCAGTGTGTTGCCCTACACTCGGCATAAACAGGCGTACACCTAAGGGCCTTCGGGGCTGGATGAGGCTCAAGCGGGCCCCAGGAGCCTGGCGGTACTCAGTGTTCTTGCACTGACTCGGGTGCTGACACGACGTTCTTAGGACTCCTTAAAGGGGTACTACCGAAAACTTAAAGCAGAACAGCAAGGAATGCCTCGGGAAGGGTGCTGCACGCCTTCCAATCGGCACGGCCCACCAGGGCGATTTTCGAGTCTCGTGGGGACACTGAGTTTCCCTTTCGCCCTAGAGCAGGGCAGGGAAGCTTCCTCAGGAACTGGAAGCAGCCTGCTTCTTTCGAGAAAGCTCATTTGCCTCTCGCAGGCATGCCCGCAGGGACTAAACTCCCGGCAGCAAGAGTGTTTTTGACCTGCTGGACTGGCTAGGAACGTCTCTCTGAAGCTGTGGCAGAGCTGAGGATCTCCAGCTCTCCCAGGGAAGAGTGCAGTGTGTTGCGCTTCGCTCAGGAAACACAGGGGTGCGCTGAAGGACCTACGGGGCTGGGTGCTGCTCCACAGGCCCACTGGAGCCCGGCTCCCTGAGTGTTCCTGTAAGGAAACTGGTGCTAACGTGCTAGGAGTCCGGAAAGGCCTACCCTCGTGAAACTAAAGTAGCACAGCCCAAATGCCTCATGGAAGCTGCTGCCCACCAATCTTTCCGCACGGAAACCCAGGGCCGTAGTGAAAAGCCAGTGTTTGCGTTTCGGGTTCCCTTTAGCTCTAAAGCAGGGTCAGGCTTTCTTTGTGGAACTGTAGTTGAAAGTCAGCCTGCCGATGCAGGAGACACGGGTTCGTACCCCGATCCGGGAAGGTCCCACCCGCTGCCCTAGTGCCGCACCCGGGAGCCTTAGCCGCTGCACCTAAGCCTCAGGAGCCGGCGCTCCGCAACGGGAGAGGCCACAACCGTGAGAGGTGCGCGTACACCCAAATAAGGAAAGACACAGGGCAAGATGATATCCCACCCAGGAACCGGAGGCGCCCTGTTTCTGGGAGAAAAGTCAACTTCCTATCCGAGCCCTGCACGAAATGACTAGAATCCTGGAAGCACAAGTGTTTGGGCACAAGCTTCCAGGCTGCCCGAGTGGAATGGTCAACACTGGGGAGAAAAAGGCCTGTGCCCTCAGGCCCCCATTTCGAGGTTGGCGGGAAGCATCAGTACCTATTGTTTCGAAAAATTCAAAAGAGACACATGGTACTCAGGGGGCCCTTCCCTAAAGCAGCTTCTCCATACAGCGTGTTCTGCGTTGTAGGGCGTGGCCTAAAGGAAAGAATGCCGTGGGTCAGCCTAGGGGCCCGTGCACCTTCCAAAAGCCGGCTGTGTTCCACGAAGAACTGATCTTTAGTTGCAGTGGAACCCAACCCGAGTTTCTCCTTGAGGTAGGGTGACTGCAGGTGACAGGACCTAGAAGGACTGCTAAGCAGAGTGTCTCTCTCAGTATCGCTCTGACAGGGCAATGAGGCCGACCGGCATTGAATGCTGGAAGTGCTACAACCGTGTTACTGAATCCGTCTGTGACCGGAGGCAGTCTAGCTCTCCGACGCACGAGTTCAATATGTTGCCCTACACTCAGCTACGGAGGGGTGCAGCTAAGGATCTTCGCGACTGGATGAGGCTCACCAGGCCACTAGGAGCCTGCAGTGACTCAGCGTTCTTAGGCAGAATCGTGTGCGGACGCGAGGGTCCTAGGAGGCCTTTACAGCTTACTGCCTTTAAAGTAAAGCAGAGCTGCGACGTGGGTCTCATAGAAGCTGCCGCACGCCTCCCCTTCTGCATGGCAGAGCAGGGCCACCCGTCGAGGCGAGTGTTCATGCTGAGTTTCCCTTTCGCTATAAAGCAGGGCAGGGGAAGCTCCCAGCCAGGAAGTCGTAGTACCCTATTTCTTTGGAGGCAACTCAGTTTCTACTCAGTGCCACGCCTGCCCTGACTAGTAAGCCGGCAAACGCACTATTCCCCGGAAGCGTCAAGGGCTCACGCAGGGCGCTTTCCAGCGGGGAAAACAAGGCTTGTGACATCAGGCCCCCCATTCGAGGTTGACGCACTGCGTAAGGACCTGTTATGCTGCCGAAGTCAGAAGAGACACAAGCTACCCACTGACCCCTTCCCGAAATCAACTTTTGTAGGCAGGGTGTTCGGCTTGTAGGGAACTGCCTAAATTTTCGAAAGCCCCAGATCGGCCTAGGGGCCTGGGCATCTCCCAAAAGCCTGCTGTGTTCCACGAAGAACTGTGCGTCAGTTGCAGTGGAACCCAGCCTGACTTTTTCCTTGGGTAAGGTGACTGCAGGTTTGAGGTCCGAGAAGGAGCGCTAAGCAGAGTGTTTTTCGAGGTAGAGCTCAGGTAAGGCAAGGGGAGCCAACTTGCTTGTCATGTTGCGCTGGATACAACCTTGTTTCAGAAGCTCTTGGAGAGCTGAGGAAATCTGCCTCTCCCAAGGAAGAGGGCAGTGTGTTGCCCTACACTCGGCATAAACAGGCGTACACCTAAGGGCCTTCGGGGCTGGATGAGGCTCAAGCGGGCCCCAGGAGCCTGGCGGTACTCAGTGTTCTTGCACTGACTCGGGTGCTGACACGACGTTCTTAGGACTCCTTAAAGGGGTACTACCGAAAACTTAAAGCAGAACAGCAAGGAATGCCTCGGGAAGGGTGCTGCACGCCTTCCAATCGGCACGGCCCACCAGGGCGATTTTCGAGTCTCGTGGGGACACTGAGTTTCCCTTTCGCCCTAGAGCAGGGCAGGGAAGCTTCCTCAGGAACTGGAAGCAGCCTGCTTCTTTCGAGAAAGCTCATTTGCCTCTCGCAGGCATGCCCGCAGGGACTAAACTCCCGGCAGCAAGAGTGTTTTTGACCTGCTGGACTGGCTAGGAACGTCTCTCTGAAGCTGTGGCAGAGCTGAGGATCTCCAGCTCTCCCAGGGAAGAGTGCAGTGTGTTGCGCTTCGCTCAGGAAACACAGGGGTGCGCTGAGGGACCTACGGGGCTGGGTGCTGCTCCACAGGCCCACTGGAGCCCGGCTCCCTGAGTGTTCCTGTAAGGAAACTGGTGCTAACGTGCTAGGAGTCCGGAAAGGCCTACCCTCGTGAAACTGAAGTAGCACAGCCCAAATGCCTCATGGAAGCTGCTGCCCACCAATCTTTCCGCACGGAAACCCAGGGCCGTAGTGAAAAGCCAGTGTTTGCGTTTCGGGTTCCCTTTAGCTCTAAAGCAGGGTCAGGCTTTCTTTGTGGAACTGTAGTTGAAAGTCAGCCTGCCGATGCAGGAGACACGGGTTCGTACCCCGATCCGGGAAGGTCCCACCCGCTGCCCTAGTGCCGCACCCGGGAGCCTTAGCCGCTGCACCTAAGCCTCAGGAGCCGGCGCTCCGCAACGGGAGAGGCCACAACCGTGAGAGGTGCGCGTACACCCAAATAAGGAAAGACACAGGGCAAGATGATATCCCACCCAGGAACCGGAGGCGCCCTGTTTCTGGGAGAAAAGTCAACTTCCTATCCGAGCCCTGCACGAAATGACTAGAATCCTGGAAGCACAAGTGTTTGGGCACAAGCTTCCAGGCTGCCCGAGTGGAATGGTCAACACTGGGGAGAAAAAGGCCTGTGCCCTCAGGCCCCCATTTCGAGGTTGACGGGAAGCATCAGTACCTATTGTTTCGAAAAATTCAAAAGAGACACATGGTACTCAGGGGGCCCTTCCCTAAAGCAGCTTCTCCATACAGCGTGTTCTGCGTTGTAGGGCGTGGCCTAAAGGAAAGAATGCCGTGGGTCAGCCTAGGGGCCCGTGCACCTTCCAAAAGCCGGCTGTGTTCCACGAAGAACTGATCTTTAGTTGCAGTGGAACCCAACCCGATTTTCTCCTTGAGGTAGGGTGACTGCAGGTGACAGGACCTAGAAGGACTGCTAAGCAGAGTGTCTCTCTCAGTATCGCTCTGACAGGGCAATGAGGCCGACCGGCATTGAATGCTGGAAGTGCTACAACCGTGTTACTGAATCCGTCTGTGACCGGAGGCAGTCTAGCTCTCCGACGCACGAGTTCAATATGTTGCCCTACACTCAGCTACGGAGGGGTGCAGCTAAGGATCTTCGCGACTGGATGAGGCTCACCAGGCCACTAGGAGCCTGCAGTGACTCAGCGTTCTTAGGCAGAATCGTGTGCGGACGCGAGGGTCCTAGGAGGCCTTTACAGCTTACTGCCTTTAAAGTAAAGCAGAGCTGCGACGTGGGTCTCATAGAAGCTGCCGCACGCCTCCCCTTCTGCATGGCAGAGCAGGGCCACCCGTCGAGGCAAGTGTTCATGCTGAGTTTCCCTTTCGCTATAAAGCAGGGCAGGGGAAGCTCCCAGCCAGGAAGTCGTAGTACCCTATTTCTTTGGAGGCAACTCAGTTTCTACTCAGTGCCACGCCTGCCCTGACTAGTAAGCCGGCAAACGCACTATTCCCCGGAAGCGTCAAGGGCTCACGCAGGGCGCTTTCCAGCGGGGAAAACAAGGCTTGTGACATCAGGCCCCCCATTCGAGGTTGACGCACTGCGTAAGGACCTGTTATGCTGCCGAAGTCAGAAGAGACACAAGCTACCCACTGACCCCTTCCCGAAATCAACTTTTGTAGGCAGGGTGTTCGGCTTGTAGGGAACTGCCTAAATTTTCGAAAGCCCCAGATCGGCCTAGGGGCCTGGGCATCTCCCAAAAGCCTGCTGTGTTCCACGAAGAACTGTGCGTCAGTTGCAGTGGAACCCAGCCTGACTTTTTCCTTGGGTAAGGTGACTGCAGGTTTGAGGTCCGAGAAGGAGCGCTAAGCAGAGTGTTTTTCGAGGTAGAGCTCAGGTAAGGCAAGGGGAGCCAACTTGCTTGTCATGTTGCGCTGGATACAACCTTGTTTCAGAAGCTCTTGGAGAGCTGAGGAAATCTGCCTCTCCCAAGGAAGAGGGCAGTGTGTTGCCCTACACTCGGCATAAACAGGCGTACACCTAAGGGCCTTCGGGGCTGGATGAGGCTCAAGCGGGCCCCAGGAGCCTGGCGGTACTCAGTGTTCTTGCACTGACTCGGGTGCTGACACGACGTTCTTAGGACTCCTTAAAGGGGTACTACCGAAAACTTAAAGCAGAACAGCAAGGAATGCCTCGGGAAGGGTGCTGCACGCCTTCCAATCGGCACGGCCCACCAGGGCGATTTTCGAGTCTCGTGGGGACACTGAGTTTCCCTTTCGCCCTAGAGCAGGGCAGGGAAGCTTCCTCAGGAACTGGAAGCAGCCTGCTTCTTTCGAGAAAGCTCATTTGCCTCTCGCAGGCATGCCCGCAGGGACTAAACTCCTGGCAGCAAGAGTGTTTTTGACCTGCTGGACTGGCTAGGAACGTCTCTCTGAAGCTGTGGCAGAGCTGAGGATCTCCAGCTCTCCCAGGGAAGAGTGCAGTGTGTTGCGCTTCGCTCAGGAAACACAGGGGTGCGCTGAAGGACCTACGGGGCTGGGTGCTGCTCCACAGGCCCACTGGAGCCCGGCTCCCTGAGTGTTCCTGTAAGGAAACTGGTGCTAACGTGCTAGGAGTCCGGAAAGGCCTACCCTCGTGAAACTAAAGTAGCACAGCCCAAATGCCTCATGGAAGCTGCTGCCCACCAATCTTTCCGCACGGAAACCCAGGGCCGTAGTGAAAAGCCAGTGTTTGCGTTTCGGGTTCCCTTTAGCTCTAAAGCAGGGTCAGGCTTTCTTTGTGGAACTGTAGTTGAAAGTCAGCCTGCCGATGCAGGAGACACGGGTTCGTACCCCGATCCGGGAAGGTCCCACCCGCTGCCCTAGTGCCGCACCCGGGAGCCTTAGCCGCTGCACCTAAGCCTCAGGAGCCGGCGCTCCGCAACGGGAGAGGCCACAACCGTGAGAGGTGCGCGTACACCCAAATAAGGAAAGACACAGGGCAAGATGATATCCCACCCAGGAACCGGAGGCGCCCTGTTTCTGGGAGAAAAGTCAACTTCCTATCCGAGCCCTGCACGAAATGACTAGAATCCTGGAAGCACAAGTGTTTGGGCACAAGCTTCCAGGCTGCCCGAGTGGAATGGTCAACACTGGGGAGAAAAAGGCCTGTGCCCTCAGGCCCCCATTTCGAGGTTGACGGGAAGCATCAGTACCTATTGTTTCGAAAAATTCAAAAGAGACACATGGTACTCAGGGGGCCCTTCCCTAAAGCAGCTTCTCCATACAGCGTGTTCTGCGTTGTAGGGCGTGGCCTAAAGGAAAGAATGCCGTGGGTCAGCCTAGGGGCCCGTGCACCTTCCAAAAGCCGGCTGTGTTCCACGAAGAACTGATCTTTAGTTGCAGTGGAACCCAACCCGAGTTTCTCCTTGAGGTAGGGTGACTGCAGGTGACAGGACCTAGAAGGACTGCTAAGCAGAGTGTCTCTCTCAGTATCGCTCTGACAGGGCAATGAGGCCGACCGGCATTGAATGCTGGAAGTGCTACAACCGTGTTACTGAATCCGTCTGTGACCGGAGGCAGTCTAGCTCTCCGACGCACGAGTTCAATATGTTGCCCTACACTCAGCTACGGAGGGGTGCAGCTAAGGATCTTCGCGACTGGATGAGGCTCACCAGGCCACTAGGAGCCTGCAGTGACTCAGCGTTCTTAGGCAGAATCGTGTGCGGACGCGAGGGTCCTAGGAGGCCTTTACAGCTTACTGCCTTTAAAGTAAAGCAGAGCTGCGACGTGGGTCTCATAGAAGCTGCCGCACGCCTCCCCTTCTGCATGGCAGAGCAGGGCCACCCGTCGAGGCGAGTGTTCATGCTGAGTTTCCCTTTCGCTATAAAGCAGGGCAGGGGAAGCTCCCAGCCAGGAAGTCGTAGTACCCTATTTCTTTGGAGGCAACTCAGTTTCTACTCAGTGCCACGCCTGCCCTGACTAGTAAGCCGGCAAACGCACTATTCCCCGGAAGCGTCAAGGGCTCACGCAGGGCGCTTTCCAGCGGGGAAAACAAGGCTTGTGACATCAGGCCCCCCATTCGAGGTTGACGCACTGCGTAAGGACCTGTTATGCTGCCGAAGTCAGAAGAGACACAAGCTACCCACTGACCCCTTCCCGAAATCAACTTTTGTAGGCAGGGTGTTCGGCTTGTAGGGAACTGCCTAAATTTTCGAAAGCCCCAGATCGGCCTAGGGGCCTGGGCATCTCCCAAAAGCCTGCTGTGTTCCACGAAGAACTGTGCGTCAGTTGCAGTGGAACCCAGCCTGACTTTTTCCTTGGGTAAGGTGACTGCAGGTTTGAGGTCCGAGAAGGAGCGCTAAGCAGAGTGTTTTTCGAGGTAGAGCTCAGGTAAGGCAAGGGGAGCCAACTTGCTTGTCATGTTGCGCTGGATACAACCTTGTTTCAGAAGCTCTTGGAGAGCTGAGGAAATCTGCCTCTCCCAAGGAAGAGGGCAGTGTGTTGCCCTACACTCGGCATAAACAGGCGTACACCTAAGGGCCTTCGGGGCTGGATGAGGCTCAAGCGGGCCCCAGGAGCCTGGCGGTACTCAGTGTTCTTGCACTGACTCGGGTGCTGACACGACGTTCTTAGGACTCCTTAAAGGGGTACTACCGAAAACTTAAAGCAGAACAGCAAGGAATGCCTCGGGAAGGGTGCTGCACGCCTTCCAATCGGCACGGCCCACCAGGGCGATTTTCGAGTCTCGTGGGGACACTGAGTTTCCCTTTCGCCCTAGAGCAGGGCAGGGAAGCTTCCTCAGGAACTGGAAGCAGCCTGCTTCTTTCGAGAAAGCTCATTTGCCTCTCGCAGGCATGCCCGCAGGGACTAAACTCCCGGCAGCAAGAGTGTTTTTGACCTGCTGGACTGGCTAGGAACGTCTCTCTGAAGCTGTGGCAGAGCTGAGGATCTCCAGCTCTCCCAGGGAAGAGTGCAGTGTGTTGCGCTTCGCTCAGGAAACACAGGGGTGCGCTGAGGGACCTACGGGGCTGGGTGCTGCTCCACAGGCCCACTGGAGCCCGGCTCCCTGAGTGTTCCTGTAAGGAAACTGGTGCTAACGTGCTAGGAGTCCGGAAAGGCCTACCCTCGTGAAACTGAAGTAGCACAGCCAAAATGCCTCATGGAAGCTGCTGCCCACCAATCTTTCCGCACGGAAACCCAGGGCCGTAGTGAAAAGCCAGTGTTTGCGTTTCGCGTTCCCTTTAGCTCTAAAGCAGGGTCAGGCTTTCTTTGTGGAACTGTAGTTGAAAGTCAGCCTGCCGATGCAGGAGACACGGGTTCGTACCCCGATCCGGGAAGGTCCCACCCGCTGCCCTAGTGCCGCACCCGGGAGCCTTAGCCGCTGCACCTAAGCCTCAGGAGCCGGCGCTCCGCAACGGGAGAGGCCACAACCGTGAGAGGTGCGCGTACACCCAAATAAGGAAAGACACAGGGCAAGATGATATCCCACCCAGGAACCGGAGGCGCCCTGTTTCTGGGAGAAAAGTCAACTTCCTATCCGAGCCCTGCACGAAATGACTAGAATCCTGGAAGCACAAGTGTTTGGGCACAAGCTTCCAGGCTGCCCGAGTGGAATGGTCAACACTGGGGAGAAAAAGGCCTGTGCCCTCAGGCCCCCATTTCGAGGTTGACGGGAAGCATCAGTACCTATTGTTTCGAAAAATTCAAAAGAGACACATGGTACTCAGGGGGCCCTTCCCTAAAGCAGCTTCTCCATACAGCGTGTTCTGCGTTGTAGGGCGTGGCCTAAAGGAAAGAATGCCGTGGGTCAGCCTAGGGGCCCGTGCACCTTCCAAAAGCCGGCTGTGTTCCACGAAGAACTGATCTTTAGTTGCAGTGGAACCCAACCCGAGTTTCTCCTTGAGGTAGGGTGACTGCAGGTGACAGGACCTAGAAGGACTGCTAAGCAGAGTGTCTCTCTCAGTATCGCTCTGACAGGGCAATGAGGCCGACCGGCATTGAATGCTGGAAGTGCTACAACCGTGTTACTGAATCCGTCTGTGACCGGAGGCAGTCTAGCTCTCCGACGCACGAGTTCAATATGTTGCCCTACACTCAGCTACGGAGGGGTGCAGCTAAGGATCTTCGCGACTGGATGAGGCTCACCAGGCCACTAGGAGCCTGCAGTGACTCAGCGTTCTTAGGCAGAATCGTGTGCGGACGCGAGGGTCCTAGGAGGCCTTTACAGCTTACTGCCTTTAAAGTAAAGCAGAGCTGCGACGTGGGTCTCATAGAAGCTGCCGCACGCCTCCCCTTCTGCATGGCAGAGCAGGGCCACCCGTCGAGGCGAGTGTTCATGCTGAGTTTCCCTTTCGCTATAAAGCAGGGCAGGGGAAGCTCCCAGCCAGGAAGTCGTAGTACCCTATTTCTTTGGAGGCAACTCAGTTTCTACTCAGTGCCACGCCTGCCCTGACTAGTAAGCCGGCAAACGCACTATTCCCCGGAAGCGTCAAGGGCTCACGCAGGGCGCTTTCCAGCGGGGAAAACAAGGCTTGTGACATCAGGCCCCCCATTCGAGGTTGACGCACTGCGTAAGGACCTGTTATGCTGCCGAAGTCAGAAGAGACACAAGCTACCCACTGACCCCTTCCCGAAATCAACTTTTGTAGGCAGGGTGTTCGGCTTGTAGGGAACTGCCTAAATTTTCGAAAGCCCCAGATCGGCCTAGGGGCCTGGGCATCTCCCAAAAGCCTGCTGTGTTCCACGAAGAACTGTGCGTCAGTTGCAGTGGAACCCAGCCTGACTTTTTCCTTGGGTAAGGTGACTGCAGGTTTGAGGTCCGAGAAGGAGCGCTAAGCAGAGTGTTTTTCGAGGTAGAGCTCAGGTAAGGCAAGGGGAGCCAACTTGCTTGTCATGTTGCGCTGGATACAACCTTGTTTCAGAAGCTCTTGGAGAGCTGAGGAAATCTGCCTCTCCCAAGGAAGAGGGCAGTGTGTTGCCCTACACTCGGCATAAACAGGCGTACACCTAAGGGCCTTCGGGGCTGGATGAGGCTCAAGCGGGCCCCAGGAGCCTGGCGGTACTCAGTGTTCTTGCACTGACTCGGGTGCTGACACGACGTTCTTAGGACTCCTTAAAGGGGTACTACCGAAAACTTAAAGCAGAACAGCAAGGAATGCCTCGGGAAGGGTGCTGCACGCCTTCCAATCGGCACGGCCCACCAGGGCGATTTTCGAGTCTCGTGGGGACACTGAGTTTCCCTTTCGCCCTAGAGCAGGGCAGGGAAGCTTCCTCAGGAACTGGAAGCAGCCTGCTTCTTTCGAGAAAGCTCATTTGCCTCTCGCAGGCATGCCCGCAGGGACTAAACTCCCGGCAGCAAGAGTGTTTTTGACCTGCTGGACTGGCTAGGAACGTCTCTCTGAAGCTGTGGCAGAGCTGAGGATCTCCAGCTCTCCCAGGGAAGAGTGCAGTGTGTTGCGCTTCGCTCAGGAAACACAGGGGTGCGCTGAAGGACCTACGGGGCTGGGTGCTGCTCCACAGGCCCACTGGAGCCCGGCTCCCTGAGTGTTCCTGTAAGGAAACTGCTGCTAACGTGCTAGGAGTCCGGAAAGGCCTACCCTCGTGAAACTAAAGTAGCACAGCCCAAATGCCTCATGGAAGCTGCTGCCCACCAATCTTTCCGCACGGAAACCCAGGGCCGTAGTGAAAAGCCAGTGTTTGCGTTTCGGGTTCCCTTTAGCTCTAAAGCAGGGTCAGGCTTTCTTTGTGGAACTGTAGTTGAAAGTCAGCCTGCCGATGCAGGAGACACGGGTTCGTACCCCGATCCGGGAAGGTCCCACCCGCTGCCCTAGTGCCGCACCCGGGAGCCTTAGCCGCTGCACCTAAGCCTCAGGAGCCGGCGCTCCGCAACGGGAGAGGCCACAACCGTGAGAGGTGCGCGTACACCCAAATAAGGAAAGACACAGGGCAAGATGATATCCCACCCAGGAACCGGAGGCGCCCTGTTTCTGGGAGAAAAGTCAACTTCCTATCCGAGCCCTGCACGAAATGACTAGAATCCTGGAAGCACAAGTGTTTGGGCACAAGCTTCCAGGCTGCCCGAGTGGAATGGTCAACACTGGGGAGAAAAAGGCCTGTGCCCTCAGGCCCCCATTTCGAGGTTGACGGGAAGCATCAGTACCTATTGTTTCGAAAAATTCAAAAGAGACACATGGTACTCAGGGGGCCCTTCCCTAAAGCAGCTTCTCCATACAGCGTGTTCTGCGTTGTAGGGCGTGGCCTAAAGGAAAGAATGCCGTGGGTCAGCCTAGGGGCCCGTGCACCTTCCAAAAGCCGGCTGTGTTCCACGAAGAACTGATCTTTAGTTGCAGTGGAACCCAACCCGAGTTTCTCCTTGAGGTAGGGTGACTGCAGGTGACAGGACCTAGAAGGACTGCTAAGCAGAGTGTCTCTCTCAGTATCGCTCTGACAGGGCAATGAGGCCGACCGGCATTGAATGCTGGAAGTGCTACAACCGTGTTACTGAATCCGTCTGTGACCGGAGGCAGTCTAGCTCTCCGACGCACGAGTTCAATATGTTGCCCTACACTCAGCTACGGAGGGGTGCAGCTAAGGATCTTCGCGACTGGATGAGGCTCACCAGGCCACTAGGAGCCTGCAGTGACTCAGCGTTCTTAGGCAGAATCGTGTGCGGACGCGAGGGTCCTAGGAGGCCTTTACAGCTTACTGCCTTTAAAGTAAAGCAGAGCTGCGACGTGGGTCTCATAGAAGCTGCCGCACGCCTCCCCTTCTGCATGGCAGAGCAGGGCCACCCGTCGAGGCGAGTGTTCATGCTGAGTTTCCCTTTCGCTATAAAGCAGGGCAGGGGAAGCTCCCAGCCAGGAAGTCGTAGTACCCTATTTCTTTCGAGGCAACTCAGTTTCTACTCAGTGCCACGCCTGCCCTGACTAGTAAGCCGGCAAACGCACTATTCCCCGGAAGCGTCAAGGGCTCACGCAGGGCGCTTTCCAGCGGGGAAAACAAGGCTTGTGACATCAGGCCCCCCATTCGAGGTTGACGCACTGCGTAAGGACCTGTTATGCTGCCGAAGTCAGAAGAGACACAAGCTACCCACTGACCCCTTCCCGAAATCAACTTTTGTAGGCAGGGTGTTCGGCTTGTAGGGAACTGCCTAAATTTTCGAAAGCCCCAGATCGGCCTAGGGGCCTGGGCATCTCCCAAAAGCCTGCTGTGTTCCACGAAGAACTGTGCGTCAGTTGCAGTGGAACCCAGCCTGACTTTTTCCTTGGGTAAGGTGACTGCAGGTTTGAGGTCCGAGAAGGAGCGCTAAGCAGAGTGTTTTTCGAGGTAGAGCTCAGGTAAGGCAAGGGGAGCCAACTTGCTTGTCATGTTGCGCTGGATACAACCTTGTTTCAGAAGCTCTTGGAGAGCTGAGGAAATCTGCCTCTCCCAAGGAAGAGGGCAGTGTGTTGCCCTACACTCGGCATAAACAGGCGTACACCTAAGGGCCTTCGGGGCTGGATGAGGCTCAAGCGGGCCCCAGGAGCCTGGCGGTACTCAGTGTTCTTGCACTGACTCGGGTGCTGACACGACGTTCTTAGGACTCCTTAAAGGGGTACTACCGAAAACTTAAAGCAGAACAGCAAGGAATGCCTCGGGAAGGGTGCTGCACGCCTTCCAATCGGCACGGCCCACCAGGGCGATTTTCGAGTCTCGTGGGGACACTGAGTTTCCCTTTCGCCCTAGAGCAGGGCAGGGAAGCTTCCTCAGGAACTGGAAGCAGCCTGCTTCTTTCGAGAAAGCTCATTTGCCTCTCGCAGGCATGCCCGCAGGGACTAAACTCCCGGCAGCAAGAGTGTTTTTGACCTGCTGGACTGGCTAGGAACGTCTCTCTGAAGCTGTGGCAGAGCTGAGGATCTCCAGCTCTCCCAGGGAAGAGTGCAGTGTGTTGCGCTTCGCTCAGGAAACACAGGGGTGCGCTGAGGGACCTACGGGGCTGGGTGCTGCTCCACAGGCCCACTGGAGCCCGGCTCCCTGAGTGTTCCTGTAAGGAAACTGGTGCTAACGTGCTAGGAGTCCGGAAAGGCCTACCCTCGTGAAACTGAAGTAGCACAGCCAAAATGCCTCATGGAAGCTGCTGCCCACCAATCTTTCCGCACGGAAACCCAGGGCCGTAGTGAAAAGCCAGTGTTTGCGTTTCGGGTTCCCTTTAGCTCTAAAGCAGGGTCAGGCTTTCTTTGTGGAACTGTAGTTGAAAGTCAGCCTGCCGATGCAGGAGACATGGGTTCGTACCCCGATCCGGGAAGGTCCCACCCGCTGCCCTAGTGCCGCACCCGGGAGCCTTAGCCGCTGCACCTAAGCCTCAGGAGCCGGCGCTCCGCAACGGGAGAGGCCACAACCGTGAGAGGTGCGCGTACACCCAAATAAGGAAAGACACAGGGCAAGATGATATCCCACCCAGGAACCGGAGGCGCCCTGTTTCTGGGAGAAAAGTCAACTTCCTATCCGAGCCCTGCACGAAATGACTAGAATCCTGGAAGCACAAGTGTTTGGGCACAAGCTTCCAGGCTGCCCGAGTGGAATGGTCAACACTGGGGAGAAAAAGGCCTGTGCCCTCAGGCCCCCATTTCGAGGTTGACGGGAAGCATCAGTACCTATTGTTTCGAAAAATTCAAAAGAGACACATGGTACTCAGGGGGCCCTTCCCTAAAGCAGCTTCTCCATACAGCGTGTTCTGCGTTGTAGGGCGTGGCCTAAAGGAAAGAATGCCGTGGGTCAGCCTAGGGGCCCGTGCACCTTCCAAAAGCCGGCTGTGTTCCACGAAGAACTGATCTTTAGTTGCAGTGGAACCCAACCCGAGTTTCTCCTTGAGGTAGGGTGACTGCAGGTGACAGGACCTAGAAGGACTGCTAAGCAGAGTGTCTCTCTCAGTATCGCTCTGACAGGGCAATGAGGCCGACCGGCATTGAATGCTGGAAGTGCTACAACCGTGTTACTGAATCCGTCTGTGACCGGAGGCAGTCTAGCTCTCCGACGCACGAGTTCAATATGTTGCCCTACACTCAGCTACGGAGGGGTGCAGCTAAGGATCTTCGCGACTGGATGAGGCTCACCAGGCCACTAGGAGCCTGCAGTGACTCAGCGTTCTTAGGCAGAATCGTGTGCGGACGCGAGGGTCCTAGGAGGCCTTTACAGCTTACTGCCTTTAAAGTAAAGCAGAGCTGCGACGTGGGTCTCATAGGAGCTGCCGCACGCCTCCCCTTCTGCATGGCAGAGCAGGGCCACCCGTCGAGGCGAGTGTTCATGCTGAGTTTCCCTTTCGCTATAAAGCAGGGCAGGGGAAGCTCCCAGCCAGGAAGTCGTAGTACCCTATTTCTTTGGAGGCAACTCAGTTTCTACTCAGTGCCACGCCTGCCCTGACTAGTAAGCCGGCAAACGCACTATTCCCCGGAAGCGTCAAGGGCTCACGCAGGGCGCTTTCCAGCGGGGAAAACAAGGCTTGTGACATCAGGCCCCCCATTCGAGGTTGACGCACTGCGTAAGGACCTGTTATGCTGCCGAAGTCAGAAGAGACACAAGCTACCCACTGACCCCTTCCCGAAATCAACTTTTGTAGGCAGGGTGTTCGGCTTGTAGGGAACTGCCTAAATTTTCGAAAGCCCCAGATCGGCCTAGGGGCCTGGGCATCTCCCAAAAGCCTGCTGTGTTCCACGAAGAACTGTGCGTCAGTTGCAGTGGAACCCAGCCTGACTTTTTCCTTGGGTAAGGTGACTGCAGGTTTGAGGTCCGAGAAGGAGCGCTAAGCAGAGTGTTTTTCGAGGTAGAGCTCAGGTAAGGCAAGGGGAGCCAACTTGCTTGTCATGTTGCGCTGGATACAACCTTGTTTCAGAAGCTCTTGGAGAGCTGAGGAAATCTGCCTCTCCCAAGGAAGAGGGCAGTGTGTTGCCCTACACTCGGCATAAACAGGCGTACACCTAAGGGCCTTCGGGGCTGGATGAGGCTCAAGCGGGCCCCAGGAGCCTGGCGGTACTCAGTGTTCTTGCACTGACTCGGGTGCTGACACGACGTTCTTAGGACTCCTTAAAGGGGTACTACCGAAAACTTAAAGCAGAACAGCAAGGAATGCCTCGGGAAGGGTGCTGCACGCCTTCCAATCGGCACGGCCCACCAGGGCGATTTTCGAGTCTCGTGGGGACACTGAGTTTCCCTTTCGCCCTAGAGCAGGGCAGGGAAGCTTCCTCAGGAACTGGAAGCAGCCTGCTTCTTTCGAGAAAGCTCATTTGCCTCTCGCAGGCATGCCCGCAGGGACTAAACTCCCGGCAGCAAGAGTGTTTTTGACCTGCTGGACTGGCTAGGAACGTCTCTCTGAAGCTGTGGCAGAGCTGAGGATCTCCAGCTCTCCCAGGGAAGAGTGCAGTGTGTTGCGCTTCGCTCAGGAAACACAGGGGTGCGCTGAGGGACCTACGGGGCTGGGTGCTGCTCCACAGGCCCACTGGAGCCCGGCTCCCTGAGTGTTCCTGTAAGGAAACTGGTGCTAACGTGCTAGGAGTCCGGAAAGGCCTACCCTCGTGAAACTGAAGTAGCACAGCCAAAATGCCTCATGGAAGCTGCTGCCCACCAATCTTTCTGCACGGAAACCCAGGGCCGTAGTGAAAAGCCAGTGTTTGCGTTTCGCGTTCCCTTTAGCTCTAAAGCAGGGTCAGGCTTTCTTTGTGGAACTGTAGTTGAAAGTCAGCCTGCCGATGCAGGAGACACGGGTTCGTACCCCGATCCGGGAAGGTCCCACCCGCTGCCCTAGTGCCGCACCCGGGAGCCTTAGCCGCTGCACCTAAGCCTCAGGAGCCGGCGCTCCGCAACGGGAGAGGCCACAACCGTGAGAGGTGCGCGTACACCCAAATAAGGAAAGACACAGGGAAAGATGATATCCCACCCAGGAACCGGAGGCGCCCTGTTTCTGGGAGAAAAGTCAACTTCCTATCCGAGCCCTGCACGAAATGACTAGAATCCTGGAAGCACAAGTGTTTGGGCACAAGCTTCCAGGCTGCCCGAGTGGAATGGTCAACACTGGGGAGAAAAAGGCCTGTGCCCTCAGGCCCCCATTTCGAGGTTGACGGGAAGCATCAGTACCTATTGTTTCGAAAAATTCAAAAGAGACACATGGTACTCAGGGGGCCCTTCCCTAAAGCAGCTTCTCCATACAGCGTGTTCTGCGTTGTAGGGCGTGGCCTAAAGGAAAGAATGCCGTGGGTCAGCCTAGGGGCCCGTGCACCTTCCAAAAGCCGGCTGTGTTCCACGAAGAACTGATCTTTAGTTGCAGTGGAACCCAACCCGAGTTTCTCCTTGAGGTAGGGTGACTGCAGGTGACAGGACCTAGAAGGACTGCTAAGCAGAGTGTCTCTCTCAGTATCGCTCTGACAGGGCAATGAGGCCGACCGGCATTGAATGCTGGAAGTGCTACAACCGTGTTACTGAATCCGTCTGTGACCGGAGGCAGTCTAGCTCTCCGACGCACGAGTTCAATATGTTGCCCTACACTCAGCTACGGAGGGGTGCAGCTAAGGATCTTCGCGACTGGATGAGGCTCACCAGGCCACTAGGAGCCTGCAGTGACTCAGCGTTCTTAGGCAGAATCGTGTGCGGACGCGAGGGTCCTAGGAGGCCTTTACAGCTTACTGCCTTTAAAGTAAAGCAGAGCTGCGACGTGGGTCTCATAGAAGCTGCCGCACGCCTCCCCTTCTGCATGGCAGAGCAGGGCCACCCGTCGAGGCGAGTGTTCATGCTGAGTTTCCCTTTCGCTATAAAGCAGGGCAGGGGAAGCTCCCAGCCAGGAAGTCGTAGTACCCTATTTCTTTGGAGGCAACTCAGTTTCTACTCAGTGCCACGCCTGCCCTGACTAGTAAGCCGGCAAACGCACTATTCCCCGGAAGCGTCAAGGGCTCACGCAGGGCGCTTTCCAGCGGGGAAAACAAGGCTTGTGACATCAGGCCCCCCATTCGAGGTTGACGCACTGCGTAAGGACCTGTTATGCTGCCGAAGTCAGAAGAGACACAAGCTACCCACTGACCCCTTCCCGAAATCAACTTTTGTAGGCAGGGTGTTCGGCTTGTAGGGAACTGCCTAAATTTTCGAAAGCCCCAGATCGGCCTAGGGGCCTGGGCATCTCCCAAAAGCCTGCTGTGTTCCACGAAGAACTGTGCGTCAGTTGCAGTGGAACCCAGCCTGACTTTTTCCTTGGGTAAGGTGACTGCAGGTTTGAGGTCCGAGCAGGAGCGCTAAGCAGAGTGTTTTTCGAGGTAGAGCTCAGGTAAGGCAAGGGGAGCCAACTTCCTTGTCATGTTGCGCTGGATACAACCTTGTTTCAGAAGCTCTTGGAGAGCTGAGGAAATCTGCCTCTCCCAAGGAAGAGGGCAGTGTGTTGCCCTACACTCGGCATAAACAGGCGTACACCTAAGGGCCTTCGGGGCTGGATGAGGCTCAAGCGGGCCCCAGGAGCCTGGCGGTACTCAGTGTTCTTGCACTGACTCGGGTGCTGACACGACGTTCTTAGGACTCCTTAAAGGGGTACTACCGAAAACTTAAAGCAGAACAGCAAGGAATGCCTCGGGAAGGGTGCTGCACGCCTTCCAATCGGCACGGCCCACCAGGGCGATTTTCGAGTCTCGTGGGGACACTGAGTTTCCCTTTCGCCCTAGAGCAGGGCAGGGAAGCTTCCTCAGGAACTGGAAGCAGCCTGCTTCTTTCGAGAAAGCTCATTTGCCTCTCGCAGGCATGCCCGCAGGGACTAAACTCCCGGCAGCAAGAGTGGTTTTGACCTGCTGGACTGGCTAGGAACGTCTCTCTGAAGCTGTGGCAGAGCTGAGGATCTCCAGCTCTCCCAGGGAAGAGTGCAGTGTGTTGCGCTTCGCTCAGGAAACACAGGGGTGCGCTGAGGGACCTACGGGGCTGGGTGCTGCTCCACAGGCCCACTGGAGCCCGGCTCCCTGAGTGTTCCTGTAAGGAAACTGGTGCTAACGTGCTAGGAGTCCGGAAAGGCCTACCCTCGTGAAACTGAAGTAGCACAGCCAAAATGCCTCATGGAAGCTGCTGCCCACCAATCTTTCTGCACGGAAACCCAGGGCCGTAGTGAAAAGCCAGTGTTTGCGTTTCGCGTTCCCTTTAGCTCTAAAGCAGGGTCAGGCTTTCTTTGTGGAACTGTAGTTGAAAGTCAGCCTGCCGATGCAGGAGACACGGGTTCGTACCCCGATCCGGGAAGGTCCCACCCGCTGCCCTAGTGCCGCACCCGGGAGCCTTAGCCGCTGCACCTAAGCCTCAGGAGCCGGCGCTCCGCAACGGGAGAGGCCACAACCGTGAGAGGTGCGCGTACACCCAAATAAGGAAAGACACAGGGAAAGATGATATCCCACCCAGGAACCGGAGGCGCCCTGTTTCTGGGAGAAAAGTCAACTTCCTATCCGAGCCCTGCACGAAATGACTAGAATCCTGGAAGCACAAGTGTTTGTGCACAAGCTTCCAGGCTGCCCGAGTGGAATGGTCAACACTGGGGAGAAAAAGGCCTGTGCCCTCAGGCCCCCATTTCGAGGTTGATGGGAAGCATCAGTACCTATTGTTTCGAAAAATTCAAAAGAGACACATGGTACTCAGGGGGCCCTTCCCTAAAGCAGCTTCTCCATACAGCGTGTTCTGCGTTGTAGGGCGTGGCCTAAAGGAAAGAATGCCGTGGGTCAGCCTAGGGGCCCGTGCACCTTCCAAAAGCCGGCTGTGTTCCACGAAGAACTGATCTTTAGTTGCAGTGGAACCCAACCCGAGTTTCTCCTTGAGGTAGGGTGACTGCAGGTGACAGGACCTAGAAGGACTGCTAAGCAGAGTGTCTCTCTCAGTATCGCTCTGACAGGGCAATGAGGCCGACCGGCATTGAATGCTGGAAGTGCTACAACCGTGTTACTGAATCCGTCTGTGACCGGAGGCAGTCTAGCTCTCCGACGCACGAGTTCAATATGTTGCCCTACACTCAGCTACGGAGGGGTGCAGCTAAGGATCTTCGCGACTGGATGAGGCTCACCAGGCCACTAGGAGCCTGCAGTGACTCAGCGTTCTTAGGCAGAATCGTGTGCGGACGCGAGGGTCCTAGGAGGCCTTTACAGCTTACTGCCTTTAAAGTAAAGCAGAGCTGCGACGTGGGTCTCATAGAAGCTGCCGCACGCCTCCCCTTCTGCATGGCAGAGCAGGGCCACCCGTCGAGGCGAGTGTTCATGCTGAGTTTCCCTTTCGCTATAAAGCAGGGCAGGGGAAGCTCCCAGCCAGGAAGTCGTAGTACCCTATTTCTTTGGAGGCAACTCAGTTTCTACTCAGTGCCACGCCTGCCCTGACTAGTAAGCCGGCAAACGCACTATTCCCCGGAAGCGTCAAGGGCTCACGCAGGGCGCTTTCCAGCGGGGAAAACAAGGCTTGTGACATCAGGCCCCCCATTCGAGGTTGACGCACTGCGTAAGGACCTGTTATGCTGCCGAAGTCAGAAGAGACACAAGCTACCCACTGACCCCTTCCCGAAATCAACTTTTGTAGGCAGGGTGTTCGGCTTGTAGGGAACTGCCTAAATTTTCGAAAGCCCCAGATCGGCCTAGGGGCCTGGGCATCTCCCAAAAGCCTGCTGTGTTCCACGAAGAACTGTGCGTCAGTTGCAGTGGAACCCAGCCTGACTTTTTCCTTGGGTAAGGTGACTGCAGGTTTGAGGTCCGAGAAGGAGCGCTAAGCAGAGTGTTTTTCGAGGTAGAGCTCAGGTAAGGCAAGGGGAGCCAACTTGCTTGTCATGTTGCGCTGGATACAACCTTGTTTCAGAAGCTCTTGGAGAGCTGAGGAAATCTGCCTCTCCCAAGGAAGAGGGCAGTGTGTTGCCCTACACTCGGCATAAACAGGCGTACACCTAAGGGCCTTCGGGGCTGGATGAGGCTCAAGCGGGCCCCAGGAGCCTGGCGGTACTCAGTGTTCTTGCACTGACTCGGGTGCTGACACGACGTTCTTAGGACTCCTTAAAGGGGTACTACCGAAAACTTAAAGCAGAACAGCAAGGAATGCCTCGGGAAGGGTGCTGCACGCCTTCCAATCGGCACGGCCCACCAGGGCGATTTTCGAGTCTCGTGGGGACACTGAGTTTCCCTTTCGCCCTAGAGCAGGGCAGGGAAGCTTCCTCAGGAACTGGAAGCAGCCTGCTTCTTTCGAGAAAGCTCATTTGCCTCTCGCAGGCATGCCCGCAGGGACTAAACTCCCGGCAGCAAGAGTGTTTTTGACCTGCTGGACTGGCTAGGAACGTCTCTCTGAAGCTGTGGCAGAGCTGAGGATCTCCAGCTCTCCCAGGGAAGAGTGCAGTGTGTTGCGCTTCGCTCAGGAAACACAGGGGTGCGCTGAAGGACCTACGGGGCTGGGTGCTGCTCCACAGGCCCACTGGAGCCCGGCTCCCTGAGTGTTCCTGTAAGGAAACTGCTGCTAACGTGCTAGGAGTCCGGAAAGGCCTACCCTCGTGAAACTAAAGTAGCACAGCCCAAATGCCTCATGGAAGCTGCTGCCCACCAATCTTTCCGCACGGAAACCCAGGGCCGTAGTGAAAAGCCAGTGTTTGCGTTTCGGGTTCCCTTTAGCTCTAAAGCAGGGTCAGGCTTTCTTTGTGGAACTGTAGTTGAAAGTCAGCCTGCCGATGCAGGAGACACGGGTTCGTACCCCGATCCGGGAAGGTCCCACCCGCTGCCCTAGTGCCGCACCCGGGAGCCTTAGCCGCTGCACCTAAGCCTCAGGAGCCGGCGCTCCGCAACGGGAGAGGCCACAACCGTGAGAGGTGCGCGTACACCCAAATAAGGAAAGACACAGGGCAAGATGATATCCCACCCAGGAACCGGAGGCGCCCTGTTTCTGGGAGAAAAGTCAACTTCCTATCCGAGCCCTGCACGAAATGACTAGAATCCTGGAAGCACAAGTGTTTGGGCACAAGCTTCCAGGCTGCCCGAGTGGAATGGTCAACACTGGGGAGAAAAAGGCCTGTGCCCTCAGGCCCCCATTTCGAGGTTGACGGGAAGCATCAGTACCTATTGTTTCGAAAAATTCAAAAGAGACACATGGTACTCAGGGGGCCCTTCCCTAAAGCAGCTTCTCCATACAGCGTGTTCTGCGTTGTAGGGCGTGGCCTAAAGGAAAGAATGCCGTGGGTCAGCCTAGGGGCCCGTGCACCTTCCAAAAGCCGGCTGTGTTCCACGAAGAACTGATCTTTAGTTGCAGTGGAACCCAACCCGAGTTTCTCCTTGAGGTAGGGTGACTGCAGGTGACAGGACCTAGAAGGACTGCTAAGCAGAGTGTCTCTCTCAGTATCGCTCTGACAGGGCAATGAGGCCGACCGGCATTGAATGCTGGAAGTGCTACAACCGTGTTACTGAATCCGTCTGTGACCGGAGGCAGTCTAGCTCTCCGACGCACGAGTTCAATATGTTGCCCTACACTCAGCTACGGAGGGGTGCAGCTAAGGATCTTCGCGACTGGATGAGGCTCACCAGGCCACTAGGAGCCTGCAGTGACTCAGCGTTCTTAGGCAGAATCGTGTGCGGACGCGAGGGTCCTAGGAGGCCTTTACAGCTTACTGCCTTTAAAGTAAAGCAGAGCTGCGACGTGGGTCTCATAGAAGCTGCCGCACGCCTCCCCTTCTGCATGGCAGAGCAGGGCCACCCGTCGAGGCGAGTGTTCATGCTGAGTTTCCCTTTCGCTATAAAGCAGGGCAGGGGAAGCTCCCAGCCAGGAAGTCGTAGTACCCTATTTCTTTGGAGGCAACTCAGTTTCTACTCAGTGCCACGCCTGCCCTGACTAGTAAGCCGGCAAACGCACTATTCCCCGGAAGCGTCAAGGGCTGACGCAGGGCGCTTTCCAGCGGGGAAAACAAGGCTTGTGACATCAGGCCCCCCATTCGAGGTTGACGCACTGCGTAAGGACCTGTTATGCTGCCGAAGTCAGAAGAGACACAAGCTACCCACTGACCCCTTCCCGAAATCAACTTTTGTAGGCAGGGTGTTCGGCTTGTAGGGAACTGCCTAAATTTTCGAAAGCCCCAGATCGGCCTAGGGGCCTGGGCATCTCCCAAAAGCCTGCTGTGTTCCACGAAGAACTGTGCGTCAGTTGCAGTGGAACCCAGCCTGACTTTTTCCTTGGGTAAGGTGACTGCAGGTTTGAGGTCCGAGAAGGAGCGCTAAGCAGAGTGTTTTTCGAGGTAGAGCTCAGGTAAGGCAAGGGGAGCCAACTTGCTTGTCATGTTGCGCTGGATACAACCTTGTTTCAGAAGCTCTTGGAGAGCTGAGGAAATCTGCCTCTCCCAAGGAAGAGGGCAGTGTGTTGCCCTACACTCGGCATAAACAGGCGTACACCTAAGGGCCTTCGGGGCTGGATGAGGCTCAAGCGGGCCCCAGGAGCCTGGCGGTACTCAGTGTTCTTGCACTGACTCGGGTGCTGACACGACGTTCTTAGGACTCCTTAAAGGGGTACTACCGAAAACTTAAAGCAGAACAGCAAGGAATGCCTCGGGAAGGGTGCTGCACGCCTTCCAATCGGCACGGCCCACCAGGGCGATTTTCGAGTCTCGTGGGGACACTGAGTTTCCCTTTCGCCCTAGAGCAGGGCAGGGAAGCTTCCTCAGGAACTGGAAGCAGCCTGCTTCTTTCGAGAAAGCTCATTTGCCTCTCGCAGGCATGCCCGCAGGGACTAAACTCCCGGCAGCAAGAGTGTTTTTGACCTGCTGGACTGGCTAGGAACGTCTCTCTGAAGCTGTGGCAGAGCTGAGGATCTCCAGCTCTCCCAGGGAAGAGTGCAGTGTGTTGCGCTTCGCTCAGGAAACACAGGGGTGCGCTGAAGGACCTACGGGGCTGGGTGCTGCTCCACAGGCCCACTGGAGCCCGGCTCCCTGAGTGTTCCTGTAAGGAAACTGCTGCTAACGTGCTAGGAGTCCGGAAAGGCCTACCCTCGTGAAACTAAAGTAGCACAGCCCAAATGCCTCATGGAAGCTGCTGCCCACCAATCTTTCCGCACGGAAACCCAGGGCCGTAGTGAAAAGCCAGTGTTTGCGTTTCGGGTTCCCTTTAGCTCTAAAGCAGGGTCAGGCTTTCTTTGTGGAACTGTAGTTGAAAGTCAGCCTGCCGATGCAGGAGACACGGGTTCGTACCCCGATCCGGGAAGGTCCCACCCGCTGCCCTAGTGCCGCACCCGGGAGCCTTAGCCGCTGCACCTAAGCCTCAGGAGCCGGCGCTCCGCAACGGGAGAGGCCACAACCGTGAGAGGTGCGCGTACACCCAAATAAGGAAAGACACAGGGCAAGATGATATCCCACCCAGGAACCGGAGGCGCCCTGTTTCTGGGAGAAAAGTCAACTTCCTATCCGAGCCCTGCACGAAATGACTAGAATCCTGGAAGCACAAGTGTTTGGGCACAAGCTTCCAGGCTGCCCGAGTGGAATGGTCAACACTGGGGAGAAAAAGGCCTGTGCCCTCAGGCCCCCATTTCGAGGTTGACGGGAAGCATCAGTACCTATTGTTTCGAAAAATTCAAAAGAGACACATGGTACTCAGGGGGCCCTTCCCTAAAGCAGCTTCTCCATACAGCGTGTTCTGCGTTGTAGGGCGTGGCCTAAAGGAAAGAATGCCGTGGGTCAGCCTAGGGGCCCGTGCACCTTCCAAAAGCCGGCTGTGTTCCACGAAGAACTGATCTTTAGTTGCAGTGGAACCCAACCCGAGTTTCTCCTTGAGGTAGGGTGACTGCAGGTGACAGGACCTAGAAGGACTGCTAAGCAGAGTGTCTCTCTCAGTATCGCTCTGACAGGGCAATGAGGCCGACCGGCATTGAATGCTGGAAGTGCTACAACCGTGTTACTGAATCCGTCTGTGACCGGAGGCAGTCTAGCTCTCCGACGCACGAGTTCAATATGTTGCCCTACACTCAGCTACGGAGGGGTGCAGCTAAGGATCTTCGCGACTGGATGAGGCTCACCAGGCCACTAGGAGCCTGCAGTGACTCAGCGTTCTTAGGCAGAATCGTGTGCGGACGCGAGGGTCCTAGGAGGCCTTTACAGCTTACTGCCTTTAAAGTAAAGCAGAGCTGCGACGTGGGTCTCATAGAAGCTGCCGCACGCCTCCCCTTCTGCATGGCAGAGCAGGGCCACCCGTCGAGGCGAGTGTTCATGCTGAGTTTCCCTTTCGCTATAAAGCAGGGCAGGGGAAGCTCCCAGCCAGGAAGTCGTAGTACCCTATTTCTTTGGAGGCAACTCAGTTTCTACTCAGTGCCACGCCTGCCCTGACTAGTAAGCCGGCAAACGCACTATTCCCCGGAAGCGTCAAGGGCTCACGCAGGGCGCTTTCCAGCGGGGAAAACAAGGCTTGTGACATCAGGCCCCCCATTCGAGGTTGACGCACTGCGTAAGGACCTGTTATGCTGCCGAAGTCAGAAGAGACACAAGCTACCCACTGACCCCTTCCCGAAATCAACTTTTGTAGGCAGGGTGTTCGGCTTGTAGGGAACTGCCTAAATTTTCGAAAGCCCCAGATCGGCCTAGGGGCCTGGGCATCTCCCAAAAGCCTGCTGTGTTCCACGAAGAACTGTGCGTCAGTTGCAGTGGAACCCAGCCTGACTTTTTCCTTGGGTAAGGTGACTGCAGGTTTGAGGTCCGAGAAGGAGCGCTAAGCAGAGTGTTTTTCGAGGTAGAGCTCAGGTAAGGCAAGGGGAGCCAACTTGCTTGTCATGTTGCGCTGGATACAACCTTGTTTCAGAAGCTCTTGGAGAGCTGAGGAAATCTGCCTCTCCCAAGGAAGAGGGCAGTGTGTTGCCCTACACTCGGCATAAACAGGCGTACACCTAAGGGCCTTCGGGGCTGGATGAGGCTCAAGCGGGCCCCAGGAGCCTGGCGGTACTCAGTGTTCTTGCACTGACTCGGGTGCTGACACGACGTTCTTAGGACTCCTTAAAGGGGTACTACCGAAAACTTAAAGCAGAACAGCAAGGAATGCCTCGGGAAGGGTGCTGCACGCCTTCCAATCGGCACGGCCCACCAGGGCGATTTTCGAGTCTCGTGGGGACACTGAGTTTCCCTTTCGCCCTAGAGCAGGGCAGGGAAGCTTCCTCAGGAACTGGAAGCAGCCTGCTTCTTTCGAGAAAGCTCATTTGCCTCTCGCAGGCATGCCCGCAGGGACTAAACTCCCGGCAGCAAGAGTGTTTTTGACCTGCTGGACTGGCTAGGAACGTCTCTCTGAAGCTGTGGCAGAGCTGAGGATCTCCAGCTCTCCCAGGGAAGAGTGCAGTGTGTTGCGCTTCGCTCAGGAAACACAGGGGTGCGCTGAAGGACCTACGGGGCTGGGTGCTGCTCCACAGGCCCACTGGAGCCCGGCTCCCTGAGTGTTCCTGTAAGGAAACTGCTGCTAACGTGCTAGGAGTCCGGAAAGGCCTACCCTCGTGAAACTAAAGTAGCACAGCCCAAATGCCTCATGGAAGCTGCTGCCCACCAATCTTTCCGCACGGAAACCCAGGGCCGTAGTGAAAAGCCAGTGTTTGCGTTTCGGGTTCCCTTTAGCTCTAAAGCAGGGTCAGGCTTTCTTTGTGGAACTGTAGTTGAAAGTCAGCCTGCCGATGCAGGAGACACGGGTTCGTACCCCGATCCGGGAAGGTCCCACCCGCTGCCCTAGTGCCGCACCCGGGAGCCTTAGCCGCTGCACCTAAGCCTCAGGAGCCGGCGCTCCGCAACGGGAGAGGCCACAACCGTGAGAGGTGCGCGTACACCCAAATAAGGAAAGACACAGGGCAAGATGATATCCCACCCAGGAACCGGAGGCGCCCTGTTTCTGGGAGAAAAGTCAACTTCCTATCCGAGCCCTGCACGAAATGACTAGAATCCTGGAAGCACAAGTGTTTGGGCACAAGCTTCCAGGCTGCCCGAGTGGAATGGTCAACACTGGGGAGAAAAAGGCCTGTGCCCTCAGGCCCCCATTTCGAGGTTGACGGGAAGCATCAGTACCTATTGTTTCGAAAAATTCAAAAGAGACACATGGTACTCAGGGGGCCCTTCCCTAAAGCAGCTTCTCCATACAGCGTGTTCTGCGTTGTAGGGCGTGGCCTAAAGGAAAGAATGCCGTGGGTCAGCCTAGGGGCCCGTGCACCTTCCAAAAGCCGGCTGTGTTCCACGAAGAACTGATCTTTAGTTGCAGTGGAACCCAACCCGAGTTTCTCCTTGAGGTAGGGTGACTGCAGGTGACAGGACCTAGAAGGACTGCTAAGCAGAGTGTCTCTCTCAGTATCGCTCTGACAGGGCAATGAGGCCGACCGGCATTGAATGCTGGAAGTGCTACAACCGTGTTACTGAATCCGTCTGTGACCGGAGGCAGTCTAGCTCTCCGACGCACGAGTTCAATATGTTGCCCTACACTCAGCTACGGAGGGGTGCAGCTAAGGATCTTCGCGACTGGATGAGGCTCACCAGGCCACTAGGAGCCTGCAGTGACTCAGCGTTCTTAGGCAGAATCGTGTGCGGACGCGAGGGTCCTAGGAGGCCTTTACAGCTTACTGCCTTTAAAGTAAAGCAGAGCTGCGACGTGGGTCTCATAGAAGCTGCCGCACGCCTCCCCTTCTGCATGGCAGAGCAGGGCCACCCGTCGAGGCGAGTGTTCATGCTGAGTTTCCCTTTCGCTATAAAGCAGGGCAGGGGAAGCTCCCAGCCAGGAAGTCGTAGTACCCTATTTCTTTGGAGGCAACTCAGTTTCTACTCAGTGCCACGCCTGCCCTGACTAGTAAGCCGGCAAACGCACTATTCCCCGGAAGCGTCAAGGGCTCACGCAGGGCGCTTTCCAGCGGGGAAAACAAGGCTTGTGACATCAGGCCCCCCATTCGAGGTTGACGCACTGCGTAAGGACCTGTTATGCTGCCGAAGTCAGAAGAGACACAAGCTACCCACTGACCCCTTCCCGAAATCAACTTTTGTAGGCAGGGTGTTCGGCTTGTAGGGAACTGCCTAAATTTTCGAAAGCCCCAGATCGGCCTAGGGGCCTGGGCATCTCCCAAAAGCCTGCTGTGTTCCACGAAGAACTGTGCGTCAGTTGCAGTGGAACCCAGCCTGACTTTTTCCTTGGGTAAGGTGACTGCAGGTTTGAGGTCCGAGAAGGAGCGCTAAGCAGAGTGTTTTTCGAGGTAGAGCTCAGGTAAGGCAAGGGGAGCCAACTTGCTTGTCATGTTGCGCTGGATACAACCTTGTTTCAGAAGCTCTTGGAGAGCTGAGGAAATCTGCCTCTCCCAAGGAAGAGGGCAGTGTGTTGCCCTACACTCGGCATAAACAGGCGTACACCTAAGGGCCTTCGGGGCTGGATGAGGCTCAAGCGGGCCCCAGGAGCCTGGCGGTACTCAGTGTTCTTGCACTGACTCGGGTGCTGACACGACGTTCTTAGGACTCCTTAAAGGGGTACTACCGAAAACTTAAAGCAGAACAGCAAGGAATGCCTCGGGAAGGGTGCTGCACGCCTTCCAATCGGCACGGCCCACCAGGGCGATTTTCGAGTCTCGTGGGGACACTGAGTTTCCCTTTCGCCCTAGAGCAGGGCAGGGAAGCTTCCTCAGGAACTGGAAGCAGCCTGCTTCTTTCGAGAAAGCTCATTTGCCTCTCGCAGGCATGCCCGCAGGGACTAAACTCCCGGCAGCAAGAGTGTTTTTGACCTGCTGGACTGGCTAGGAACGTCTCTCTGAAGCTGTGGCAGAGCTGAGGATCTCCAGCTCTCCCAGGGAAGAGTGCAGTGTGTTGCGCTTCGCTCAGGAAACACAGGGGTGCGCTGAAGGACCTACGGGGCTGGGTGCTGCTCCACAGGCCCACTGGAGCCCGGCTCCCTGAGTGTTCCTGTAAGGAAACTGGTGCTAACGTGCTAGGAGTCCGGAAAGGCCTACCCTCGTGAAACTAAAGTAGCACAGCCCAAATGCCTCATGGAAGCTGCTGCCCACCAATCTTTCCGCACGGAAACCCAGGGCCGTAGTGAAAAGCCAGTGTTTGCGTTTCGGGTTCCCTTTAGCTCTAAAGCAGGGTCAGGCTTTCTTTGTGGAACTGTAGTTGAAAGTCAGCCTGCCGATGCAGGAGACACGGGTTCGTACCCCGATCCGGGAAGGTCCCACCCGCTGCCCTAGTGCCGCACCCGGGAGCCTTAGCCGCTGCACCTAAGCCTCAGGAGCCGGCGCTCCGCAACGGGAGAGGCCACAACCGTGAGAGGTGCGCGTACACCCAAATAAGGAAAGACACAGGGCAAGATGATATCCCACCCAGGAACCGGAGGCGCCCTGTTTCTGGGAGAAAAGTCAACTTCCTATCCGAGCCCTGCACGAAATGACTAGAATCCTGGAAGCACAAGTGTTTGGGCACAAGCTTCCAGGCTGCCCGAGTGGAATGGTCAACACTGGGGAGAAAAAGGCCTGTGCCCTCAGGCCCCCATTTCGAGGTTGACGGGAAGCATCAGTACCTATTGTTTCGAAAAATTCAAAAGAGACACATGGTACTCAGGGGGCCCTTCCCTAAAGCAGCTTCTCCATACAGCGTGTTCTGCGTTGTAGGGCGTGGCCTAAAGGAAAGAATGCCGTGGGTCAGCCTAGGGGCCCGTGCACCTTCCAAAAGCCGGCTGTGTTCCACGAAGAACTGATCTTTAGTTGCAGTGGAACCCAACCCGAGTTTCTCCTTGAGGTAGGGTGACTGCAGGTGACAGGACCTAGAAGGACTGCTAAGCAGAGTGTCTCTCTCAGTATCGCTCTGACAGGGCAATGAGGCCGACCGGCATTGAATGCTGGAAGTGCTACAACCGTGTTACTGAATCCGTCTGTGACCGGAGGCAGTCTAGCTCTCCGACGCACGAGTTCAATATGTTGCCCTACACTCAGCTACGGAGGGGTGCAGCTAAGGATCTTCGCGACTGGATGAGGCTCACCAGGCCACTAGGAGCCTGCAGTGACTCAGCGTTCTTAGGCAGAATCGTGTGCGGACGCGAGGGTCCTAGGAGGCCTTTACAGCTTACTGCCTTTAAAGTAAAGCAGAGCTGCGACGTGGGTCTCATAGAAGCTGCCGCACGCCTCCCCTTCTGCATGGCAGAGCAGGGCCACCCGTCGAGGCGAGTGTTCATGCTGAGTTTCCCTTTCGCTATAAAGCAGGGCAGGGGAAGCTCCCAGCCAGGAAGTCGTAGTACCCTATTTCTTTGGAGGCAACTCAGTTTCTACTCAGTGCCACGCCTGCCCTGACTAGTAAGCCGGCAAACGCACTATTCCCCGGAAGCGTCAAGGGCTCACGCAGGGCGCTTTCCAGCGGGGAAAACAAGGCTTGTGACATCAGGCCCCCCATTCGAGGTTGACGCACTGCGTAAGGACCTGTTATGCTGCCGAAGTCAGAAGAGACACAAGCTACCCACTGACCCCTTCCCGAAATCAACTTTTGTAGGCAGGGTGTTCGGCTTGTAGGGAACTGCCTAAATTTTCGAAAGCCCCAGATCGGCCTAGGGGCCTGGGCATCTTCCAAAAGCCTGCTGTGTTCCACGAAGAACTGTGCGTCAGTTGCAGTGGAACCCAGCCTGACTTTTTCCTTGGGTAAGGTGACTGCAGGTTTGAGGTCCGAGAAGGAGCGCTAAGCAGAGTGTTTTTCGAGGTAGAGCTCAGGTAAGGCAAGGGGAGCCAACTTGCTTGTCATGTTGCGCTGGATACAACCTTGTTTCAGAAGCTCTTGGAGAGCTGAGGAAATCTGCCTCTCCCAAGGAAGAGGGCAGTGTGTTGCCCTACACTCGGCATAAACAGGCGTACACCTAAGGGCCTTCGGGGCTGGATGAGGCTCAAGCGGGCCCCAGGAGCCTGGCGGTACTCAGTGTTCTTGCACTGACTCGGGTGCTGACACGACGTTCTTAGGACTCCTTAAAGGGGTACTACCGAAAACTTAAAGCAGAACAGCAAGGAATGCCTCGGGAAGGGTGCTGCACGCCTTCCAATCGGCACGGCCCACCAGGGCGATTTTCGAGTCTCGTGGGGACACTGAGTTTCCCTTTCGCCCTAGAGCAGGGCAGGGAAGCTTCCTCAGGAACTGGAAGCAGCCTGCTTCTTTCGAGAAAGCTCATTTGCCTCTCGCAGGCATGCCCGCAGGGACTAAACTCCCGGCAGCAAGAGTGTTTTTGACCTGCTGGACTGGCTAGGAACGTCTCTCTGAAGCTGTGGCAGAGCTGAGGATCTCCAGCTCTCCCAGGGAAGAGTGCAGTGTGTTGCGCTTCGCTCAGGAAACACAGGGGTGCGCTGAAGGACCTACGGGGCTGGGTGCTGCTCCACAGGCCCACTGGAGCCCGGCTCCCTGAGTGTTCCTGTAAGGAAACTGCTGCTAACGTGCTAGGAGTCCGGAAAGGCCTACCCTCGTGAAACTAAAGTAGCACAGCCCAAATGCCTCATGGAAGCTGCTGCCCACCAATCTTTCCGCACGGAAACCCAGGGCCGTAGTGAAAAGCCAGTGTTTGCGTTTCGGGTTCCCTTTAGCTCTAAAGCAGGGTCAGGCTTTCTTTGTGGAACTGTAGTTGAAAGTCAGCCTGCCGATGCAGGAGACACGGGTTCGTACCCCGATCCGGGAAGGTCCCACCCGCTGCCCTAGTGCCGCACCCGGGAGCCTTAGCCGCTGCACCTAAGCCTCAGGAGCCGGCGCTCCGCAACGGGAGAGGCCACAAACGTGAGAGGTGCGCGTACACCCAAATAAGGAAAGACACAGGGCAAGATGATATCCCACCCAGGAACCGGAGGCGCCCTGTTTCTGGGAGAAAAGTCAACTTCCTATCCGAGCCCTGCACGAAATGACTAGAATCCTGGAAGCACAAGTGTTTGGGCACAAGCTTCCAGGCTGCCCGAGTGGAATGGTCAACACTGGGGAGAAAAAGGCCTGTGCCCTCAGGCCCCCATTTCGAGGTTGACGGGAAGCATCAGTACCTATTGTTTCGAAAAATTCAAAAGAGACACATGGTACTCAGGGGGCCCTTCCCTAAAGCAGCTTCTCCATACAGCGTGTTCTGCGTTGTAGGGCGTGGCCTAAAGGAAAGAATGCCGTGGGTCAGCCTAGGGGCCCGTGCACCTTCCAAAAGCCGGCTGTGTTCCACGAAGAACTGATCTTTAGTTGCAGTGGAACCCAACCCGAGTTTCTCCTTGAGGTAGGGTGACTGCAGGTGACAGGACCTAGAAGGACTGCTAAGCAGAGTGTCTCTCTCAGTATCGCTCTGACAGGGCAATGAGGCCGACCGGCATTGAATGCTGGAAGTGCTACAACCGTGTTACTGAATCCGTCTGTGACCGGAGGCAGTCTAGCTCTCCGACGCACGAGTTCAATATGTTGCCCTACACTCAGCTACGGAGGGGTGCAGCTAAGGATCTTCGCGACTGGATGAGGCTCACCAGGCCACTAGGAGCCTGCAGTGACTCAGCGTTCTTAGGCAGAATCGTGTGCGGACGCGAGGGTCCTAGGAGGCCTTTACAGCTTACTGCCTTTAAAGTAAAGCAGAGCTGCGACGTGGGTCTCATAGAAGCTGCCGCACGCCTCCCCTTCTGCATGGCAGAGCAGGGCCACCCGTCGAGGCGAGTGTTCATGCTGAGTTTCCCTTTCGCTATAAAGCAGGGCAGGGGAAGCTCCCAGCCAGGAAGTCGTAGTACCCTATTTCTTTGGAGGCAACTCAGTTTCTACTCAGTGCCACGCCTGCCCTGACTAGTAAGCCGGCAAACGCACTATTCCCCGGAAGCGTCAAGGGCTCACGCAGGGCGCTTTCCAGCGGGGAAAACAAGGCTTGTGACATCAGGCCCCCCATTCGAGGTTGACGCACTGCGTAAGGACCTGTTATGCTGCCGAAGTCAGAAGAGACACAAGCTACCCACTGACCCCTTCCCGAAATCAACTTTTGTAGGCAGGGTGTTCGGCTTGTAGGGAACTGCCTAAATTTTCGAAAGCCCCAGATCGGCCTAGGGGCCTGGGCATCTTCCAAAAGCCTGCTGTGTTCCACGAAGAACTGTGCGTCAGTTGCAGTGGAACCCAGCCTGACTTTTTCCTTGGGTAAGGTGACTGCAGGTTTGAGGTCCGAGAAGGAGCGCTAAGCAGAGTGTTTTTCGAGGTAGAGCTCAGGTAAGGCAAGGGGAGCCAACTTCCTTGTCATGTTGCGCTGGATACAACCTTGTTTCAGAAGCTCTTGGAGAGCTGAGGAAATCTGCCTCTCCCAAGGAAGAGGGCAGTGTGTTGCCCTACACTCGGCATAAACAGGCGTACACCTAAGGGCCTTCGGGGCTGGATGAGGCTCAAGCGGGCCCCAGGAGCCTGGCGGTACTCAGTGTTCTTGCACTGACTCGGGTGCTGACACGACGTTCTTAGGACTCCTTAAAGGGGTACTACCGAAAACTTAAAGCAGAACAGCAAGGAATGCCTCGGGAAGGGTGCTGCACGCCTTCCAATCGGCACGGCCCACCAGGGCGATTTTCGAGTCTCGTGGGGACACTGAGTTTCCCTTTCGCCCTAGAGCAGGGCAGGGAAGCTTCCTCAGGAACTGGAAGCAGCCTGCTTCTTTCGAGAAAGCTCATTTGCCTCTCGCAGGCATGCCCGCAGGGACTAAACTCCCGGCAGCAAGAGTGTTTTTGACCTGCTGGACTGGCTAGGAACGTCTCTCTGAAGCTGTGGCAGAGCTGAGGATCTCCAGCTCTCCCAGGGAAGAGTGCAGTGTGTTGCGCTTCGCTCAGGAAACACAGGGGTGCGCTGAAGGACCTACGGGGCTGGGTGCTGCTCCACAGGCCCACTGGAGCCCGGCTCCCTGAGTGTTCCTGTAAGGAAACTGCTGCTAACGTGCTAGGAGTCCGGAAAGGCCTACCCTCGTGAAACTAAAGTAGCACAGCCCAAATGCCTCATGGAAGCTGCTGCCCACCAATCTTTCCACACGGAAACCCAGGGCCGTAGTGAAAAGCCAGTGTTTGCGTTTCGGGTTCCCTTTAGCTCTAAAGCAGGGTCAGGCTTTCTTTGTGGAACTGTAGTTGAAAGTCAGCCTGCCGATGCAGGAGACACGGGTTCGTACCCCGATCCGGGAAGGTCCCACCCGCTGCCCTAGTGCCGCACCCGGGAGCCTTAGCCGCTGCACCTAAGCCTCAGGAGCCGGCGCTCCGCAACGGGAGAGGCCACAACCGTGAGAGGTGCGCGTACACCCAAATAAGGAAAGACACAGGGCAAGATGATATCCCACCCAGGAACCGGAGGCGCCCTGTTTCTGGGAGAAAAGTCAACTTCCTATCCGAGCCCTGCACGAAATGACTAGAATCCTGGAAGCACAAGTGTTTGGGCACAAGCTTCCAGGCTGCCCGAGTGGAATGGTCAACACTGGGGAGAAAAAGGCCTGTGCCCTCAGGCCCCCATTTCGAGGTTGACGGGAAGCATCAGTACCTATTGTTTCGAAAAATTCAAAAGAGACACATGGTACTCAGGGGGCCCTTCCCTAAAGCAGCTTCTCCATACAGCGTGTTCTGCGTTGTAGGGCGTGGCCTAAAGGAAAGAATGCCGTGGGTCAGCCTAGGGGCCCGTGCACCTTCCAAAAGCCGGCTGTGTTCCACGAAGAACTGATCTTTAGTTGCAGTGGAACCCAACCCGAGTTTCTCCTTGAGGTAGGGTGACTGCAGGTGACAGGACCTAGAAGGACTGCTAAGCAGAGTGTCTCTCTCAGTATCGCTCTGACAGGGCAATGAGGCCGACCGGCATTGAATGCTGGAAGTGCTACAACCGTGTTACTGAATCCGTCTGTGACCGGAGGCAGTCTAGCTCTCCGACGCACGAGTTCAATATGTTGCCCTACACTCAGCTACGGAGGGGTGCAGCTAAGGATCTTCGCGACTGGATGAGGCTCACCAGGCCACTAGGAGCCTGCAGTGACTCAGCGTTCTTAGGCAGAATCGTGTGCGGACGCGAGGGTCCTAGGAGGCCTTTACAGCTTACTGCCTTTAAAGTAAAGCAGAGCTGCGACGTGGGTCTCATAGAAGCTGCCGCACGCCTCCCCTTCTGCATGGCAGAGCAGGGCCACCCGTCGAGGCGAGTGTTCATGCTGAGTTTCCCTTTCGCTATAAAGCAGGGCAGGGGAAGCTCCCAGCCAGGAAGTCGTAGTACCCTATTTCTTTGGAGGCAACTCAGTTTCTACTCAGTGCCACGCCTGCCCTGACTAGTAAGCCGGCAAACGCACTATTCCCCGGAAGCGTCAAGGGCTCACGCAGGGCGCTTTCCAGCGGGGAAAACAAGGCTTGTGACATCAGGCCCCCCATTCGAGGTTGACGCACTGCGTAAGGACCTGTTATGCTGCCGAAGTCAGAAGAGACACAAGCTACCCACTGACCCCTTCCCGAAATCAACTTTTGTAGGCAGGGTGTTCGGCTTGTAGGGAACTGCCTAAATTTTCGAAAGCCCCAGATCGGCCTAGGGGCCTGGGCATCTTCCAAAAGCCTGCTGTGTTCCACGAAGAACTGTGCGTCAGTTGCAGTGGAACCCAGCCTGACTTTTTCCTTGGGTAAGGTGACTGCAGGTTTGAGGTCCGAGAAGGAGCGCTAAGCAGAGTGTTTTTCGAGGTAGAGCTCAGGTAAGGCAAGGGGAGCCAACTTCCTTGTCATGTTGCGCTGGATACAACCTTGTTTCAGAAGCTCTTGGAGAGCTGAGGAAATCTGCCTCTCCCAAGGAAGAGGGCAGTGTGTTGCCCTACACTCGGCATAAACAGGCGTACACCTAAGGGCCTTCGGGGCTGGATGAGGCTCAAGCGGGCCCCAGGAGCCTGGCGGTACTCAGTGTTCTTGCACTGACTCGGGTGCTGACACGACGTTCTTAGGACTCCTTAAAGGGGTACTACCGAAAACTTAAAGCAGAACAGCAAGGAATGCCTCGGGAAGGGTGCTGCACGCCTTCCAATCGGCACGGCCCACCAGGGCGATTTTCGAGTCTCGTGGGGACACTGAGTTTCCCTTTCGCCCTAGAGCAGGGCAGGGAAGCTTCCTCGGGAACTGGAAGCAGCCTGCTTCTTTCGAGAAAGCTCATTTGCCTCTCGCAGGCATGCCCGCAGGGACTAAACTCCCGGCAGCAAGAGTGTTTTTGACCTGCTGGACTGGCTAGGAACGTCTCTCTGAAGCTGTGGCAGAGCTGAGGATCTCCAGCTCTCCCAGGGAAGAGTGCAGTGTGTTGCGCTTCGCTCAGGAAACACAGGGGTGCGCCGAAGGACCTACGGGGCTGGGTGCTGCTCCACAGGCCCACTGGAGCCCGGCTCCCTGAGTGTTCCTGTAAGGAAACTGGTGCTAACGTGCTAGGAGTCCGGAAAGGCCTACCCTCGTGAAACTAAAGTAGCACAGCCCAAATGCCTCATGGAAGCTGCTGCCCACCAATCTTTCCGCACGGAAACCCAGGGCCGTAGTGAAAAGCCAGTGTTTGCGTTTCGGGTTCCCTTTAGCTCTAAAGCAGGGTCAGGCTTTCTTTGTGGAACTGTAGTTGAAAGTCAGCCTGCCGATGCAGGAGACACGGGTTCGTACGCCGATCCGGGAAGGTCCCACCCGCTGCCCTAGTGCCGCACCCGGGAGCCTTAGCCGCTGCACCTAAGCCTCAGGAGCCGGCGCTCCGCAACGGGAGAGGCCACAACCGTGAGAGGTGCGCGTACACCCAAATAAGGAAAGACACAGGGCAAGATGATATCCCACCCAGGAACCGGAGGCGCCCTGTTTCTGGGAGAAAAGTCAACTTCCTATCCGAGCCCTGCACGAAATGACTAGAATCCTGGAAGCACAAGTGTTTGGGCACAAGCTTCCAGGCTGCCCGAGTGGAATGGTCAACACTGGGGAGAAAAAGGCCTGTGCCCTCAGGCCCCCATTTCGAGGTTGACGGGAAGCATCAGTACCTATTGTTTCGAAAAATTCAAAAGAGACACATGGTACTCAGGGGGCCCTTCCCTAAAGCAGCTTCTCCATACAGCGTGTTCTGCGTTGTAGGGCGTGGCCTAAAGGAAAGAATGCCGTGGGTCAGCCTAGGGGCCCGTGCACCTTCCAAAAGCCGGCTGTGTTCCACGAAGAACTGATCTTTAGTTGCAGTGGAACCCAACCCGAGTTTCTCCTTGAGGTAGGGTGACTGCAGGTGACAGGACCTAGAAGGAATGCTAAGCAGAGTGTCTCTCTCAGTATCGCTCTGACAGGGCAATGAGGCCGACCGGCATTGAATGCTGGAAGTGCTACAACCGTGTTACTGAATCCGTCTGTGACCGGAGGCAGTCTAGCTCTCCGACGCACGAGTTCAATATGTTGCCCTACACTCAGCTACGGAGGGGTGCAGCTAAGGATCTTCGCGACTGGATGAGGCTCACCAGGCCACTAGGAGCCTGCAGTGACTCAGCGTTCTTAGGCAGAATCGTGTGCGGACGCGAGGGTCCTAGGAGGCCTTTACAGCTTACTGCCTTTAAAGTAAAGCAGAGCTGCGACGTGGGTCTCATAGAAGCTGCCGCACGCCTCCCCTTCTGCATGGCAGAGCAGGGCCACCCGTCGAGGCGAGTGTTCATGCTGAGTTTCCCTTTCGCTATAAAGCAGGGCAGGGGAAGCTCCCAGCCAGGAAGTCGTAGTACCCTATTTCTTTGGAGGCAACTCAGTTTCTACTCAGTGCCACGCCTGCCCTGACTAGTAAGCCGGCAAACGCACTATTCCCCGGAAGCGTCAAGGGCTCACGCAGGGCGCTTTCCAGCGGGGAAAACAAGGCTTGTGACATCAGGCCCCCCATTCGAGGTTGACGCACTGCGTAAGGACCTGTTATGCTGCCGAAGTCAGAAGAGACACAAGCTACCCACTGACCCCTTCCCGAAATCAACTTTTGTAGGCAGGGTGTTCGGCTTGTAGGGAACTGCCTAAATTTTCGAAAGCCCCAGATCGGCCTAGGGGCCTGGGCATCTTCCAAAAGCCTGCTGTGTTCCACGAAGAACTGTGCGTCAGTTGCAGTGGAACCCAGCCTGACTTTTTCCTTGGGTAAGGTGACTGCAGGTTTGAGGTCCGAGAAGGAGCGCTAAGCAGAGTGTTTTTCGAGGTAGAGCTCAGGTAAGGCAAGGGGAGCCAACTTCCTTGTCATGTTGCGCTGGATACAACCTTGTTTCAGAAGCTCTTGGAGAGCTGAGGAAATCTGCCTCTCCCAAGGAAGAGGGCAGTGTGTTGCCCTACACTCGGCATAAACAGGCGTACACCTAAGGGCCTTCGGGGCTGGATGAGGCTCAAGCGGGCCCCAGGAGCCTGGCGGTACTCAGTGTTCTTGCACTGACTCGGGTGCTGACACGACGTTCTTAGGACTCCTTAAAGGGGTACTACCGAAAACTTAAAGCAGAACAGCAAGGAATGCCTCGGGAAGGGTGCTGCACGCCTTCCAATCGGCACGGCCCACCAGGGCGATTTTCGAGTCTCGTGGGGACACTGAGTTTCCCTTTCGCCCTAGAGCAGGGCAGGGAAGCTTCCTCGGGAACTGGAAGCAGCCTGCTTCTTTCGAGAAAGCTCATTTGCCTCTCGCAGGCATGCCCGCAGGGACTAAACTCCCGGCAGCAAGAGTGTTTTTGACCTGCTGGACTGGCTAGGAACGTCTCTCTGAAGCTGTGGCAGAGCTGAGGATCTCCAGCTCTCCCAGGGAAGAGTGCAGTGTGTTGCGCTTCGCTCAGGAAACACAGGGGTGCGCCGAAGGACCTACGGGGCTGGGTGCTGCTCCACAGGCCCACTGGAGCCCGGCTCCCTGAGTGTTCCTGTAAGGAAACTGGTGCTAACGTGCTAGGAGTCCGGAAAGGCCTACCCTCGTGAAACTAAAGTAGCACAGCCCAAATGCCTCATGGAAGCTGCTGCCCACCAATCTTTCCGCACGGAAACCCAGGGCCGTAGTGAAAAGCCAGTGTTTGCGTTTCGGGTTCCCTTTAGCTCTAAAGCAGGGTCAGGCTTTCTTTGTGGAACTGTAGTTGAAAGTCAGCCTGCCGATGCAGGAGACACGGGTTCGTACGCCGATCCGGGAAGGTCCCACCCGCTGCCCTAGTGCCGCACCCGGGAGCCTTAGCCGCTGCACCTAAGCCTCAGGAGCCGGCGCTCCGCAACGGGAGAGGCCACAACCGTGAGAGGTGCGCGTACACCCAAATAAGGAAAGACACAGGGCAAGATGATATCCCACCCAGGAACCGGAGGCGCCCTGTTTCTGGGAGAAAAGTCAACTTCCTATCCGAGCCCTGCACGAAATGACTAGAATCCTGGAAGCACAAGTGTTTGGGCACAAGCTTCCAGGCTGCCCGAGTGGAATGGTCAACACTGGGGAGAAAAAGGCCTGTGCCCTCAGGCCCCCATTTCGAGGTTGACGGGAAGCATCAGTACCTATTGTTTCGAAAAATTCAAAAGAGACACATGGTACTCAGGGGGCCCTTCCCTAAAGCAGCTTCTCCATACAGCGTGTTCTGCGTTGTAGGGCGTGGCCTAAAGGAAAGAATGCCGTGGGTCAGCCTAGGGGCCCGTGCACCTTCCAAAAGCCGTCTGTGTTCCACGAAGAACTGATCTTTAGTTGCAGTGGAACCCAACCCGAGTTTCTCCTTGAGGTAGGGTGACTGCAGGTGACAGGACCTAGAAGGACTGCTAAGCAGAGTGTCTCTCTCAGTATCGCTCTGACAGGGCAATGAGGCCGACCGGCATTGAATGCTGGAAGTGCTACAACCGTGTTACTGAATCCGTCTGTGACCGGAGGCAGTCTAGCTCTCCGACGCACGAGTTCAATATGTTGCCCTACACTCAGCTACGGAGGGGTGCAGCTAAGGATCTTCGCGACTGGATGAGGCTCACCAGGCCACTAGGAGCCTGCAGTGACTCAGCGTTCTTAGGCAGAATCGTGTGCGGACGCGAGGGTCCTAGGAGGCCTTTACAGCTTACTGCCTTTAAAGTAAAGCAGAGCTGCGACGTGGGTCTCATAGAAGCTGCCGCACGCCTCCCCTTCTGCATGGCAGAGCAGGGCCACCCGTCGAGGCGAGTGTTCATGCTGAGTTTCCCTTTCGCTATAAAGCAGGGCAGGGGAAGCTCCCAGCCAGGAAGTCGTAGTACCCTATTTCTTTGGAGGCAACTCAGTTTCTACTCAGTGCCACGCCTGCCCTGACTAGTAAGCCGGCAAACGCACTATTCCCCGGAAGCGTCAAGGGCTCACGCAGGGCGCTTTCCAGCGGGGAAAACAAGGCTTGTGACATCAGGCCCCCCATTCGAGGTTGACGCACTGCGTAAGGACCTGTTATGCTGCCGAAGTCAGAAGAGACACAAGCTACCCACTGACCCCTTCCCGAAATCAACTTTTGTAGGCAGGGTGTTCGGCTTGTAGGGAACTGCCTAAATTTTCGAAAGCCCCAGATCGGCCTAGGGGCCTGGGCATCTTCCAAAAGCCTGCTGTGTTCCACGAAGAACTGTGCGTCAGTTGCAGTGGAACCCAGCCTGACTTTTTCCTTGGGTAAGGTGACTGCAGGTTTGAGGTCCGAGAAGGAGCGCTAAGCAGAGTGTTTTTCGAGGTAGAGCTCAGGTAAGGCAAGGGGAGCCAACTTCCTTGTCATGTTGTGCTGGATACAACCTTGTTTCAGAAGCTCTTGGAGAGCTGAGGAAATCTGCCTCTCCCAAGGAAGAGGGCAGTGTGTTGCCCTACACTCGGCATAAACAGGCGTACACCTAAGGGCCTTCGGGGCTGGATGAGGCTCAAGCGGGCCCCAGGAGCCTGGCGGTACTCAGTGTTCTTGCACTGACTCGGGTGCTGACACGACGTTCTTAGGACTCCTTAAAGGGGTACTACCGAAAACTTAAAGCAGAACAGCAAGGAATGCCTCGGGAAGGGTGCTGCACGCCTTCCAATCGGCACGGCCCACCAGGGCGATTTTCGAGTCTCGTGGGGACACTGAGTTTCCCTTTCGCCCTAGAGCAGGGCAGGGAAGCTTCCTCAGGAACTGGAAGCAGCCTGCTTCTTTCGAGAAAGCTCCTTTGCCTCTCGCAGGCATGCCCGCAGGGACTAAACTCCCGGCAGCAAGAGTGTTTTTGACCTGCTGGACTGGCTAGGAACGTCTCTCTGAAGCTGTGGCAGAGCTGAGGATCTCCAGCTCTCCCAGGGAAGAGTGCAGTGTGTTGCGCTTCGCTCAGGAAACACAGGGGTGCGCCGAAGGACCTACGGGGCTGGGTGCTGCTCCACAGGCCCACTGGAGCCCGGCTCCCTGAGTGTTCCTGTAAGGAAACTGGTGCTAACGTGCTAGGAGTCCGGAAAGGCCTACCCTCGTGAAACTAAAGTAGCACAGCCCAAATGCCTCATGGAAGCTGCTGCCCACCAATCTTTCTGCACGGAAACCCAGGGCCGTAGTGAAAAGCCAGTGTTTGCGTTTCGGGTTCCCTTTAGCTCTAAAGCAGGGTCAGGCTTTCTTTGTGGAACTGTAGTTGAAAGTCAGCCTGCCGATGCAGGAGACACGGGTTCGTACCCCGATCCGGGAAGGTCCCACCCGCTGCCCTAGTGCCGCACCCGGGAGCCTTAGCCGCTGCACCTAAGCCTCAGGAGCCGGCGCTCCGCAACGGGAGAGGCCACAACCGTGAGAGGTGCGCGTACACCCAAATAAGGAAAGACACAGGGCAAGATGATATCCCACCCAGGAACCGGAGGCGCCCTGTTTCTGGGAGAAAAGTCAACTTCCTATCCGAGCCCTGCACGAAATGACTAGAATCCTGGAAGCACAAGTGTTTGGGCACAAGCTTCCAGGCTGCCCGAGTGGAATGGTCAACACTGGGGAGAAAAAGGCCTGTGCCCTCAGGCCCCCATTTCGAGGTTGACGGGAAGCATCAGTACCTATTGTTTCGAAAAATTCAAAAGAGACACATGGTACTCAGGGGGCCCTTCCCTAAAGCAGCTTCTCCATACAGCGTGTTCTGCGTTGTAGGGCGTGGCCTAAAGGAAAGAATGCCGTGGGTCAGCCTAGGGGCCCGTGCACCTTCCAAAAGCCGGCTGTGTTCCACGAAGAACTGATCTTTAGTTGCAGTGGAACCCAACCCGAGTTTCTCCTTGAGGTAGGGTGACTGCAGGTGACAGGACCTAGAAGGACTGCTAAGCAGAGTGTCTCTCTCAGTATCGCTCTGACAGGGCAATGAGGCCGACCGGCATTGAATGCTGGAAGTGCTACAACCGTGTTACTGAATCCGTCTGTGACCGGAGGCAGTCTAGCTCTCCGACGCACGAGTTCAATATGTTGCCCTACACTCAGCTACGGAGGGGTGCAGCTAAGGATCTTCGCGACTGGATGAGGCTCACCAGGCCACTAGGAGCCTGCAGTGACTCAGCGTTCTTAGGCAGAATCGTGTGCGGACGCGAGGGTCCTAGGAGGCCTTTACAGCTTACTGCCTTTAAAGTAAAGCAGAGCTGCGACGTGGGTCTCATAGAAGCTGCCGCACGCCTCCCCTTCTGCATGGCAGAGCAGGGCCACCCGTCGAGGCGAGTGTTCATGCTGAGTTTCCCTTTCGCTATAAAGCAGGGCAGGGGAAGCTCCCAGCCAGGAAGTCGTAGTACCCTATTTCTTTGGAGGCAACTCAGTTTCTACTCAGTGCCACGCCTGCCCTGACTAGTAAGCCGGCAAACGCACTATTCCCCGGAAGCGTCAAGGGCTCACGCAGGGCGCTTGCCAGCGGGGAAAACAAGGCTTGTGACATCAGGCCCCCCATTCGAGGTTGACGCACTGCGTAAGGACCTGTTATGCTGCCGAAGTCAGAAGAGACACAAGCTACCCACTGACCCCTTCCCGAAATCAACTTTTGTAGGCAGGGTGTTCGGCTTGTAGGGAACTGCCTAAATTTTCGAAAGCCCCAGATCGGCCTAGGGGCCTGGGCATCTTCCAAAAGCCTGCTGTGTTCCACGAAGAACTGTGCGTCAGTTGCAGTGGAACCCAGCCTGACTTTTTCCTTGGGTAAGGTGACTGCAGGTTTGAGGTCCGAGAAGGAGCGCTAAGCAGAGTGTTTTTCGAGGTAGAGCTCAGGTAAGGCAAGGGGAGCCAACTTCCTTGTCATGTTGCGCTGGATACAACCTTGTTTCAGAAGCTCTTGGAGAGCTGAGGAAATCTGCCTCTCCCAAGGAAGAGGGCAGTGTGTTGCCCTACACTCGGCATAAACAGGCGTACACCTAAGGGCCTTCGGGGCTGGATGAGGCTCAAGCGGGCCCCAGGAGCCTGGCGGTACTCAGTGTTCTTGCACTGACTCGGGTGCTGACACGACGTTCTTAGGACTCCTTAAAGGGGTACTACCGAAAACTTAAAGCAGAACAGCAAGGAATGCCTCGGGAAGGGTGCTGCACGCCTTCCAATCGGCACGGCCCACCAGGGCGATTTTCGAGTCTCGTGGGGACACTGAGTTTCCCTTTCGCCCTAGAGCAGGGCAGGGAAGCTTCCTCGGGAACTGGAAGCAGCCTGCTTCTTTCGAGAAAGCTCCTTTGCCTCTCGCAGGCATGCCCGCAGGGACTAAACTCCCGGCAGCAAGAGTGTTTTTGACCTGCTGGACTGGCTAGGAACGTCTCTCTGAAGCTGTGGCAGAGCTGAGGATCTCCAGCTCTCCCAGGGAAGAGTGCAGTGTGTTGCGCTTCGCTCAGGAAACACAGGGGTGCGCCGAAGGACCTACGGGGCTGGGTGCTGCTCCACAGGCCCACTGGAGCCCGGCTCCCTGAGTGTTCCTGTAAGGAAACTGGTGCTAACGTGCTAGGAGTCCGGAAAGGCCTACCCTCGTGAAACTAAAGTAGCACAGCCAAAATGCCTCATGGAAGCTGCTGCCCACCAATCTTTCTGCACGGAAACCCAGGGCCGTAGTGAAAAGCCAGTGTTTGCGTTTCGGGTTCCCTTTAGCTCTAAAGCAGGGTCAGGCTTTCTTTGTGGAACTGTAGTTGAAAGTCAGCCTGCCGATGCAGGAGACACGGGTTCGTACCCCGATCCGGGAAGGTCCCACCCGCTGCCCTAGTGCCGCACCCGGGAGCCTTAGCCGCTGCACCTAAGCCTCAGGAGCCGGCGCTCCGCAACGGGAGAGGCCACAACCGTGAGAGGTGCGCGTACACCCAAATAAGGAAAGACACAGGGCAAGATGATATCCCACCCAGGAACCGGAGGCGCCCTGTTTCTGGGAGAAAAGTCAACTTCCTATCCGAGCCCTGCACGAAATGACTAGAATCCTGGAAGCACAAGTGTTTGGGCACAAGCTTCCAGGCTGCCCGAGTGGAATGGTCAACACTGGGGAGAAAAAGGCCTGTGCCCTCAGGCCCCCATTTCGAGGTTGACGGGAAGCATCAGTACCTATTGTTTCGAAAAATTCAAAAGAGACACATGGTACTCAGGGGGCCCTTCCCTAAAGCAGCTTCTCCATACAGCGTGTTCTGCGTTGTAGGGCGTGGCCTAAAGGAAAGAATGCCGTGGGTCAGCCTAGGGGCCCGTGCACCTTCCAAAAGCCGGCTGTGTTCCACGAAGAACTGATCTTTAGTTGCAGTGGAACCCAACCCGAGTTTCTCCTTGAGGTAGGGTGACTGCAGGTGACAGGACCTAGAAGGACTGCTAAGCAGAGTGTCTCTCTCAGTATCGCTCTGACAGGGCAATGAGGCCGACCGGCATTGAATGCTGGAAGTGCTACAACCGTGTTACTGAATCCGTCTGTGACCGGAGGCAGTCTAGCTCTCCGACGCACGAGTTCAATATGTTGCCCTACACTCAGCTACGGAGGGGTGCAGCTAAGGATCTTCGCGACTGGATGAGGCTCACCAGGCCACTAGGAGCCTGCAGTGACTCAGCGTTCTTAGGCAGAATCGTGTGCGGACGCGAGGGTCCTAGGAGGCCTTTACAGCTTACTGCCTTTAAAGTAAAGCAGAGCTGCGACGTGGGTCTCATAGAAGCTGCCGCACGCCTCCCCTTCTGCATGGCAGAGCAGGGCCACCCGTCGAGGCGAGTGTTCATGCTGAGTTTCCCTTTCGCTATAAAGCAGGGCAGGGGAAGCTCCCAGCCAGGAAGTCGTAGTACCCTATTTCTTTGGAGGCAACTCAGTTTCTACTCAGTGCCACGCCTGCACTGACTAGTAAGCCGGCAAACGCACTATTCCCCGGAAGCGTCAAGGGCTCACGCAGGGCGCTTGCCAGCGGGGAAAACAAGGCTTGTGACATCAGGCCCCCCATTCGAGGTTGACGCACTGCGTAAGGACCTGTTATGCTGCCGAAGTCAGAAGAGACACAAGCTACCCACTGACCCCTTCCCGAAATCAACTTTTGTAGGCAGGGTGTTCGGCTTGTAGGGAACTGCCTAAATTTTCGAAAGCCCCAGATCGGCCTAGGGGCCTGGGCATCTTCCAAAAGCCTGCTGTGTTCCACGAAGAACTGTGCGTCAGTTGCAGTGGAACCCAGCCTGACTTTTTCCTTGGGTAAGGTGACTGCAGGTTTGAGGTCCGAGCAGGAGCGCTAAGCAGAGTGTTTTTCGAGGTAGAGCTCAGGTAAGGCAAGGGGAGCCAACTTCCTTGTCATGTTGCGCTGGATACAACCTTGTTTCAGAAGCTCTTGGAGAGCTGAGGAAATCTGCCTCTCCCAAGGAAGAGGGCAGTGTGTTGCCCTACACTCGGCATAAACAGGCGTACACCTAAGGGCCTTCGGGGCTGGATGAGGCTCAAGCGGGCCCCAGGAGCCTGGCGGTACTCAGTGTTCTTGCACTGACTCGGGTGCTGACACGACGTTCTTAGGACTCCTTAAAGGGGTACTACCGAAAACTTAAAGCAGAACAGCAAGGAATGCCTCGGGAAGGGTGCTGCACGCCTTCCAATCGGCACGGCCCACCAGGGCGATTTTCGAGTCTCGTGGGGACACTGAGTTTCCCTTTCGCCCTAGAGCAGGGCAGGGAAGCTTCCTCAGGAACTGGAAGCAGCCTGCTTCTTTCGAGAAAGCTCATTTGCCTCTCGCAGGCATGCCCGCAGGGACTAAACTCCCGGCAGCAAGAGTGTTTTTGACCTGCTGGACTGGCTAGGAACGTCTCTCTGAAGCTGTGGCAGAGCTGAGGATCTCCAGCTCTCCCAGGGAAGAGTGCAGTGTGTTGCGCTTCGCTCAGGAAACACAGGGGTGCGCCGAAGGACCTACGGGGCTGGGTGCTGCTCCACAGGCCCACTGGAGCCCGGCTCCCTGAGCGTTCCTGTAAGGAAACTGGTGCTAACGTGCTAGGAGTCCGGAAAGGCCTACCCTCGTGAAACTGAAGTAGCACAGCCCAAATGCCTCATGGAAGCTGCTGCCCACCAATCTTTCTGCACGGAAACCCAGGGCCGTAGTGAAAAGCCAGTGTTTGCGTTTCGGGTTCCCTTTAGCTCTAAAGCAGGGTCAGGCTTTCTTTGTGGAACTGTAGTTGAAAGTCAGCCTGCCGATGCAGGAGACACGGGTTCGTACCCCGATCCGGGAAGGTCCCACCCGCTGCCCTAGTGCCGCACCCGTGAGCCTTAGCCGCTGCACCTAAGCCTCAGGAGCCGGCGCTCCGCAACGGGAGAGGCCACAACCGTGAGAGGTGCGCGTACACCCAAATAAGGAAAGACACAGGGCAAGATGATATCCCACCCAGGAACCGGAGGCGCCCTGTTTCTGGGAGAAAAGTCAACTTCCTATCCGAGCCCTGCACGAAATGACTAGAATCCTGGAAGCACAAGTGTTTGGGCACAAGCTTCCAGGCTGCCCGAGTGGAATGGTCAACACTGGGGAGAAAAAGGCCTGTGCCCTCAGGCCCCCATTTCGAGGTTGACGGGAAGCATCAGTACCTATTGTTTCGAAAAATTCAAAAGAGACACATGGTACTCAGGGGGCCCTTCCCTAAAGCAGCTTCTCCATACAGCGTGTTCTGCGTTGTAGGGCGTGGCCTAAAGGAAAGAATGCCGTGGGTCAGCCTAGGGGCCCGTGCACCTTCCAAAAGCCGGCTGTGTTCCACGAAGAACTGATCTTTAGTTGCAGTGGAACCCAACCCGAGTTTCTCCTTGAGGTAGGGTGACTGCAGGTGACAGGACCTAGAAGGAATGCTAAGCAGAGTGTCTCTCTCAGTATCGCTCTGACAGGGCAATGAGGCCGACCGGCATTGAATGCTGGAAGTGCTACAACCGTGTTACTGAATCCGTCTGTGACCGGAGGCAGTCTAGCTCTCCGACGCACGAGTTCAATATGTTGCCCTACACTCAGCTACGGAGGGGTGCAGCTAAGGATCTTCGCGACTGGATGAGGCTCACCAGGCCACTAGGAGCCTGCAGTGACTCAGCGTTCTTAGGCAGAATCGTGTGCGGACGCGAGGGTCCTAGGAGGCCTTTACAGCTTACTGCCTTTAAAGTAAAGCAGAGCTGCGACGTGGGTCTCATAGAAGCTGCCGCACGCCTCCCCTTCTGCATGGCAGAGCAGGGCCACCCGTCGAGGCGAGTGTTCATGCTGAGTTTCCCTTTCGCTATAAAGCAGGGCAGGGGAAGCTCCCAGCCAGGAAGTCGTAGTACCCTATTTCTTTGGAGGCAACTCAGTTTCTACTCAGTGCCACGCCTGCCCTGACTAGTAAGCCGGCAAACGCACTATTCCCCGGAAGCGTCAAGGGCTCACGCAGGGCGCTTTCCAGCGGGGAAAACAAGGCTTGTGACATCAGGCCCCCCATTCGAGGTTGACGCACTGCGTAAGGACCTGTTATGCTGCCGAAGTCAGAAGAGACACAAGCTACCCACTGACCCCTTCCCGAAATCAACTTTTGTAGGCAGGGTGTTCGGCTTGTAGGGAACTGCCTAAATTTTCGAAAGCCCCAGATCGGCCTAGGGGCCTGGGCATCTTCCAAAAGCCTGCTGTGTTCCACGAAGAACTGTGCGTCAGTTGCAGTGGAACCCAGCCTGACTTTTTCCTTGGGTAAGGTGACTGCAGGTTTGAGGTCCGAGAAGGAGCGCTAAGCAGAGTGTTTTTCGAGGTAGAGCTCAGGTAAGGCAAGGGGAGCCAACTTCCTTGTCATGTTGTGCTGGATACAACCTTGTTTCAGAAGCTCTTGGAGAGCTGAGGAAATCTGCCTCTCCCAAGGAAGAGGGCAGTGTGTTGCCCTACACTCGGCATAAACAGGCGTACACCTAAGGGCCTTCGGGGCTGGATGAGGCTCAAGCGGGCCCCAGGAGCCTGGCGGTACTCAGTGTTCTTGCACTGACTCGGGTGCTGACACGACGTTCTTAGGACTCCTTAAAGGGGTACTACCGAAAACTTAAAGCAGAACAGCAAGGAATGCCTCGGGAAGGGTGCTGCACGCCTTCCAATCGGCACGGCCCACCAGGGCGATTTTCGAGTCTCGTGGGGACACTGAGTTTCCCTTTCGCCCTAGAGCAGGGCAGGGAAGCTTCCTCAGGAACTGGAAGCAGCCTGCTTCTTTCGAGAAAGCTCCTTTGCCTCTCGCAGGCATGCCCGCAGGGACTAAACTCCCGGCAGCAAGAGTGTTTTTGACCTGCTGGACTGGCTAGGAACGTCTCTCTGAAGCTGTGGCAGAGCTGAGGATCTCCAGCTCTCCCAGGGAAGAGTGCAGTGTGTTGCGCTTCGCTCAGGAAACACAGGGGTGCGCCGAAGGACCTACGGGGCTGGGTGCTGCTCCACAGGCCCACTGGAGCCCGGCTCCCTGAGTGTTCCTGTAAGGAAACTGGTGCTAACGTGCTAGGAGTCCGGAAAGGCCTACCCTCGTGAAACTAAAGTAGCACAGCCCAAATGCCTCATGGAAGCTGCTGCCCACCAATCTTTCTGCACGGAAACCCAGGGCCGTAGTGAAAAGCCAGTGTTTGCGTTTCGGGTTCCCTTTAGCTCTAAAGCAGGGTCAGGCTTTCTTTGTGGAACTGTAGTTGAAAGTCAGCCTGCCGATGCAGGAGACACGGGTTCGTACCCCGATCCGGGAAGGTCCCACCCGCTGCCCTAGTGCCGCACCCGGGAGCCTTAGCCGCTGCACCTAAGCCTCAGGAGCCGGCGCTCCGCAACGGGAGAGGCCACAACCGTGAGAGGTGCGCGTACACCCAAATAAGGAAAGACACAGGGCAAGATGATATCCCACCCAGGAACCGGAGGCGCCCTGTTTCTGGGAGAAAAGTCAACTTCCTATCCGAGCCCTGCACGAAATGACTAGAATCCTGGAAGCACAAGTGTTTGGGCACAAGCTTCCAGGCTGCCCGAGTGGAATGGTCAACACTGGGGAGAAAAAGGCCTGTGCCCTCAGGCCCCCATTTCGAGGTTGACGGGAAGCATCAGTACCTATTGTTTCGAAAAATTCAAAAGAGACACATGGTACTCAGGGGGCCCTTCCCTAAAGCAGCTTCTCCATACAGCGTGTTCTGCGTTGTAGGGCGTGGCCTAAAGGAAAGAATGCCGTGGGTCAGCCTAGGGGCCCGTGCACCTTCCAAAAGCCGGCTGTGTTCCACGAAGAACTGATCTTTAGTTGCAGTGGAACCCAACCCGAGTTTCTCCTTGAGGTAGGGTGACTGCAGGTGACAGGACCTAGAAGGACTGCTAAGCAGAGTGTCTCTCTCAGTATCGCTCTGACAGGGCAATGAGGCCGACCGGCATTGAATGCTGGAAGTGCTACAACCGTGTTACTGAATCCGTCTGTGACCGGAGGCAGTCTAGCTCTCCGACGCACGAGTTCAATATGTTGCCCTACACTCAGCTACGGAGGGGTGCAGCTAAGTATCTTCGCGACTGGATGAGGCTCACCAGGCCACTAGGAGCCTGCAGTGACTCAGCGTTCTTAGGCAGAATCGTGTGCGGACGCGAGGGTCCTAGGAGGCCTTTACAGCTTACTGCCTTTAAAGTAAAGCAGAGCTGCGACGTGGGTCTCATAGAAGCTGCCGCACGCCTCCCCTTCTGCATGGCAGAGCAGGGCCACCCGTCGAGGCGAGTGTTCATGCTGAGTTTCCCTTTCGCTATAAAGCAGGGCAGGGGAAGCTCCCAGCCAGGAAGTCGTAGTACCCTATTTCTTTGGAGGCAACTCAGTTTCTACTCAGTGCCACGCCTGCCCTGACTAGTAAGCCGGCAAACGCACTATTCCCCGGAAGCGTCAAGGGCTCACGCAGGGCGCTTGCCAGCGGGGAAAACAAGGCTTGTGACATCAGGCCCCCCATTCGAGGTTGACGCACTGCGTAAGGACCTGTTATGCTGCCGAAGTCAGAAGAGACACAAGCTACCCACTGACCCCTTCCCGAAATCAACTTTTGTAGGCAGGGTGTTCGGCTTGTAGGGAACTGCCTAAATTTTCGAAAGCCCCAGATCGGCCTAGGGGCCTGGGCATCTTCCAAAAGCCTGCTGTGTTCCACGAAGAACTGTGCGTCAGTTGCAGTGGAACCCAGCCTGACTTTTTCCTTGGGTAAGGTGACTGCAGGTTTGAGGTCCGAGAAGGAGCGCTAAGCAGAGTGTTTTTCGAGGTAGAGCTCAGGTAAGGCAAGGGGAGCCAACTTCCTTGTCATGTTGCGCTGGATACAACCTTGTTTCAGAAGCTCTTGGAGAGCTGAGGAAATCTGCCTCTCCCAAGGAAGAGGGCAGTGTGTTGCCCTACACTCGGCATAAACAGGCGTACACCTAAGGGCCTTCGGGGCTGGATGAGGCTCAAGCGGGCCCCAGGAGCCTGGCGGTACTCAGTGTTCTTGCACTGACTCGGGTGCTGACACGACGTTCTTAGGACTCCTTAAAGGGGTACTACCGAAAACTTAAAGCAGAACAGCAAGGAATGCCTCGGGAAGGGTGCTGCACGCCTTCCAATCGGCACGGCCCACCAGGGCGATTTTCGAGTCTCGTGGGGACACTGAGTTTCCCTTTCGCCCTAGAGCAGGGCAGGGAAGCTTCCTCGGGAACTGGAAGCAGCCTGCTTCTTTCGAGAAAGCTCCTTTGCCTCTCGCAGGCATGCCCGCAGGGACTAAACTCCCGGCAGCAAGAGTGTTTTTGACCTGCTGGACTGGCTAGGAACGTCTCTCTGAAGCTGTGGCAGAGCTGAGGATCTCCAGCTCTCCCAGGGAAGAGTGCAGTGTGTTGCGCTTCGCTCAGGAAACACAGGGGTGCGCCGAAGGACCTACGGGGCTGGGTGCTGCTCCACAGGCCCACTGGAGCCCGGCTCCCTGAGTGTTCCTGTAAGGAAACTGGTGCTAACGTGCTAGGAGTCCGGAAAGGCCTACCCTCGTGAAACTAAAGTAGCACAGCCAAAATGCCTCATGGAAGCTGCTGCCCACCAATCTTTCTGCACGGAAACCCAGGGCCGTAGTGAAAAGCCAGTGTTTGCGTTTCGGGTTCCCTTTAGCTCTAAAGCAGGGTCAGGCTTTCTTTGTGGAACTGTAGTTGAAAGTCAGCCTGCCGATGCAGGAGACACGGGTTCGTACCCCGATCCGGGAAGGTCCCACCCGCTGCCCTAGTGCCGCACCCGGGAGCCTTAGCCGCTGCACCTAAGCCTCAGGAGCCGGCGCTCCGCAACGGGAGAGGCCACAACCGTGAGAGGTGCGCGTACACCCAAATAAGGAAAGACACAGGGCAAGATGATATCCCACCCAGGAACCGGAGGCGCCCTGTTTCTGGGAGAAAAGTCAACTTCCTATCCGAGCCCTGCACGAAATGACTAGAATCCTGGAAGCACAAGTGTTTGGGCACAAGCTTCCAGGCTGCCCGAGTGGAATGGTCAACACTGGGGAGAAAAAGGCCTGTGCCCTCAGGCCCCCATTTCGAGGTTGACGGGAAGCATCAGTACCTATTGTTTCGAAAAATTCAAAAGAGACACATGGTACTCAGGGGGCCCTTCCCTAAAGCAGCTTCTCCATACAGCGTGTTCTGCGTTGTAGGGCGTGGCCTAAAGGAAAGAATGCCGTGGGTCAGCCTAGGGGCCCGTGCACCTTCCAAAAGCCGGCTGTGTTCCACGAAGAACTGATCTTTAGTTGCAGTGGAACCCAACCCGAGTTTCTCCTTGAGGTAGGGTGACTGCAGGTGACAGGACCTAGAAGGACTGCTAAGCAGAGTGTCTCTCTCAGTATCGCTCTGACAGGGCAATGAGGCCGACCGGCATTGAATGCTGGAAGTGCTACAACCGTGTTACTGAATCCGTCTGTGACCGGAGGCAGTCTAGCTCTCCGACGCACGAGTTCAATATGTTGCCCTACACTCAGCTACGGAGGGGTGCAGCTAAGGATCTTCGCGACTGGATGAGGCTCACCAGGCCACTAGGAGCCTGCAGTGACTCAGCGTTCTTAGGCAGAATCGTGTGCGGACGCGAGGGTCCTAGGAGGCCTTTACAGCTTACTGCCTTTAAAGTAAAGCAGAGCTGCGACGTGGGTCTCATAGAAGCTGCCGCACGCCTCCCCTTCTGCATGGCAGAGCAGGGCCACCCGTCGAGGCGAGTGTTCATGCTGAGTTTCCCTTTCGCTATAAAGCAGGGCAGGGGAAGCTCCCAGCCAGGAAGTCGTAGTACCCTATTTCTTTGGAGGCAACTCAGTTTCTACTCAGTGCCACGCCTGCACTGACTAGTAAGCCGGCAAACGCACTATTCCCCGGAAGCGTCAAGGGCTCACGCAGGGCGCTTGCCAGCGGGGAAAACAAGGCTTGTGACATCAGGCCCCCCATTCGAGGTTGACGCACTGCGTAAGGACCTGTTATGCTGCCGAAGTCAGAAGAGACACAAGCTACCCACTGACCCCTTCCCGAAATCAACTTTTGTAGGCAGGGTGTTCGGCTTGTAGGGAACTGCCTAAATTTTCGAAAGCCCCAGATCGGCCTAGGGGCCTGGGCATCTTCCAAAAGCCTGCTGTGTTCCACGAAGAACTGTGCGTCAGTTGCAGTGGAACCCAGCCTGACTTTTTCCTTGGGTAAGGTGACTGCAGGTTTGAGGTCCGAGCAGGAGCGCTAAGCAGAGTGTTTTTCGAGGTAGAGCTCAGGTAAGGCAAGGGGAGCCAACTTCCTTGTCATGTTGCGCTGGATACAACCTTGTTTCAGAAGCTCTTGGAGAGCTGAGGAAATCTGCCTCTCCCAAGGAAGAGGGCAGTGTGTTGCCCTACACTCGGCATAAACAGGCGTACACCTAAGGGCCTTCGGGGCTGGATGAGGCTCAAGCGGGCCCCAGGAGCCTGGCGGTACTCAGTGTTCTTGCACTGACTCGGGTGCTGACACGACGTTCTTAGGACTCCTTAAAGGGGTACTACCGAAAACTTAAAGCAGAACAGCAAGGAATGCCTCGGGAAGGGTGCTGCACGCCTTCCAATCGGCACGGCCCACCAGGGCGATTTTCGAGTCTCGTGGGGACACTGAGTTTCCCTTTCGCCCTAGAGCAGGGCAGGGAAGCTTCCTCAGGAACTGGAAGCAGCCTGCTTCTTTCGAGAAAGCTCATTTGCCTCTCGCAGGCATGCCCGCAGGGACTAAACTCCCGGCAGCAAGAGTGTTTTTGACCTGCTGGACTGGCTAGGAACGTCTCTCTGAAGCTGTGGCAGAGCTGAGGATCTCCAGCTCTCCCAGGGAAGAGTGCAGTGTGTTGCGCTTCGCTCAGGAAACACAGGGGTGCGCCGAAGGACCTACGGGGCTGGGTGCTGCTCCACAGGCCCACTGGAGCCCGGCTCCCTGAGCGTTCCTGTAAGGAAACTGGTGCTAACGTGCTAGGAGTCCGGAAAGGCCTACCCTCGTGAAACTGAAGTAGCACAGCCCAAATGCCTCATGGAAGCTGCTGCCCACCAATCTTTCTGCACGGAAACCCAGGGCCGTAGTGAAAAGCCAGTGTTTGCGTTTCGGGTTCCCTTTAGCTCTAAAGCAGGGTCAGGCTTTCTTTGTGGAACTGTAGTTGAAAGTCAGCCTGCCGATGCAGGAGACACGGGTTCGTACCCCGATCCGGGAAGGTCCCACCCGCTGCCCTAGTGCCGCACCCGTGAGCCTTAGCCGCTGCACCTAAGCCTCAGGAGCCGGCGCTCCGCAACGGGAGAGGCCACAACCGTGAGAGGTGCGCGTACACCCAAATAAGGAAAGACACAGGGCAAGATGATATCCCACCCAGGAACCGGAGGCGCCCTGTTTCTGGGAGAAAAGTCAACTTCCTATCCGAGCCCTGCACGAAATGACTAGAATCCTGGAAGCACAAGTGTTTGGGCACAAGCTTCCAGGCTGCCCGAGTGGAATGGTCAACACTGGGGAGAAAAAGGCCTGTGCCCTCAGGCCCCCATTTCGAGGTTGACGGGAAGCATCAGTACCTATTGTTTCGAAAAATTCAAAAGAGACACATGGTACTCAGGGGGCCCTTCCCTAAAGCAGCTTCTCCATACAGCGTGTTCTGCGTTGTAGGGCGTGGCCTAAAGGAAAGAATGCCGTGGGTCAGCCTAGGGGCCCGTGCACCTTCCAAAAGCCGGCTGTGTTCCACGAAGAACTGATCTTTAGTTGCAGTGGAACCCAACCCGAGTTTCTCCTTGAGGTAGGGTGACTGCAGGTGACAGGACCTAGAAGGAATGCTAAGCAGAGTGTCTCTCTCAGTATCGCTCTGACAGGGCAATGAGGCCGACCGGCATTGAATGCTGGAAGTGCTACAACCGTGTTACTGAATCCGTCTGTGACCGGAGGCAGTCTAGCTCTCCGACGCACGAGTTCAATATGTTGCCCTACACTCAGCTACGGAGGGGTGCAGCTAAGGATCTTCGCGACTGGATGAGGCTCACCAGGCCACTAGGAGCCTGCAGTGACTCAGCGTTCTTAGGCAGAATCGTGTGCGGACGCGAGGGTCCTAGGAGGCCTTTACAGCTTACTGCCTTTAAAGTAAAGCAGAGCTGCGACGTGGGTCTCATAGAAGCTGCCGCACGCCTCCCCTTCTGCATGGCAGAGCAGGGCCACACGTCGAGGCGAGTGTTCATGCTGAGTTTCCCTTTCGCTATAAAGCAGGGCAGGGGAAGCTCCCAGCCAGGAAGTCGTAGTACCCTATTTCTTTGGAGGCAACTCAGTTTCTACTCAGTGCCACGCCTGCACTGACTAGTAAGCCGGCAAACGCACTATTCCCCGGAAGCGTCAAGGGCTCACGCAGGGCGCTTTCCAGCGGGGAAAACAAGGCTTGTGACATCAGGCCCCCCATTCGAGGTTGACGCACTGCGTAAGGACCTGTTATGCTGCCGAAGTCAGAAGAGACACAAGCTACCCACTGACCCCTTCCCGAAATCAACTTTTGTAGGCAGGGTGTTCGGCTTGTAGGGAACTGCCTAAATTTTCGAAAGCCCCAGATCGGCCTAGGGGCCTGGGCATCTTCCAAAAGCCTGCTGTGTTCCACGAAGAACTGTGCGTCAGTTGCAGTGGAACCCAGCCTGACTTTTTCCTTGGGTGAGGTGACTGCAGGTTTGAGGTCCGAGAAGGAGCGCTAAGCAGAGTGTTTTTCGAGGTAGAGCTCAGGTAAGGCAAGGGGAGCCAACTTCCTTGTCATGTTGCGCTGGATACAACCTTGTTTCAGAAGCTCTTGGAGAGCTGAGGAAATCTGCCTCTCCCAAGGAAGAGGGCAGTGTGTTGCCCTACACTCGGCATAAACAGGCGTACACCTAAGGGCCTTCGGGGCTGGATGAGGCTCAAGCGGGGCCCCAGGAGCCTGGCGGTACTCAGTGTTCTTGCACTGACTCGGGTGCTGACACGACGTTCTTAGGACTCCTTAAAGGGGTACTACCGAAAACTTAAAGCAGAACAGCAAGGAATGCCTCGGGAAGGGTGCTGCACGCCTTCCAATCGGCACGGCCCACCAGGGCGATTTTCGAGTCTCGTGGGGACACTGAGTTTCCCTTTCGCCCTAGAGCAGGGCAGGGAAGCTTCCTCGGGAACTGGAAGCAGCCTGCTTCTTTCGAGAAAGCTCATTTGCCTCTCGCAGGCATGCCCGCAGGGACTAAACTCCCGGCAGCAAGAGTGTTTTTGACCTGCTGGACTGGCTAGGAACATCTCTCTGAAGCTGTGGCAGAGCTGAGGATCTCCAGCTCTCCCAGGGAAGAGTGCAGTGTGTTGCGCTTCGCTCAGGAAACACAGGGGTGCGCCGAAGGACCTACGGGGCTGGGTGCTGCTCCACAGGCCCACTGGAGCCCGGCTCCCTGAGCGTTCCTGTAAGGAAACTGGTGCTAACGTGCTAGGAGTCCGGAAAGGCCTACCCTCGTGAAACTGAAGTAGCACAGCCCAAATGCCTCATGGAAGCTGCTGCCCACCAATCTTTCTGCACGGAAACCCAGGGCCGTAGTGAAAAGCCAGTGTTTGCGTTTCGGGTTCCCTTTAGCTCTAAAGCAGGGTCAGGCTTTCTTTGTGGAACTGTAGTTGAAAGTCAGCCTGCCGATGCAGGAGACACGGGTTCGTACCCCGATCCGGGAAGGTCCCACCCGCTGCCCTAGTGCCGCACCCGGGAGCCTTAGCCGCTGCACCTAAGCCTCAGGAGCCGGCGCTCCGCAACGGGAGAGGCCACAACCGTGAGAGGTGCGCGTACACCCAAATAAGGAAAGACACAGGGCAAGATGATATCCCACCCAGGAACCGGAGGCGCCCTGTTTCTGGGAGAAAAGTCAACTTCCTATCCGAGCCCTGCACGAAATGACTAGAATCCTGGAAGCACAAGTGTTTGGGCACAAGCTTCCAGGCTGCCCGAGTGGAATGGTCAACACTGGGGAGAAAAAGGCCTGTGCCCTCAGGCCCCCATTTCGAGGTTGACGGGAAGCATCAGTACCTATTGTTTCGAAAAATTCAAAAGAGACACATGGTACTCAGGGGGCCCTTCCCTAAAGCAGCTTCTCCATACAGCGTGTTCTGCGTTGTAGGGCGTGGCCTAAAGGAAAGAATGCCGTGGGTCAGCCTAGGGGCCCGTGCACCTTCCAAAAGCCGGCTGTGTTCCACGAAGAACTGATCTTTAGTTGCAGTGGAACCCAACCCGAGTTTCTCCTTGAGGTAGGGTGACTGCAGGTGACAGGACCTAGAAGGAATGCTAAGCAGAGTGTCTCTCTCAGTATCGCTCTGACAGGGCAATGAGGCCGACCGGCATTGAATGCTGGAAGTGCTACAACCGTGTTACTGAATCCGTCTGTGACCGGAGGCAGTCTAGCTCTCCGACGCACGAGTTCAATATGTTGCCCTACACTCAGCTACGGAGGGGTGCAGCTAAGGATCTTCGCGACTGGATGAGGCTCACCAGGCCACTAGGAGCCTGCAGTGACTCAGCGTTCTTAGGCAGAATCGTGTGCGGACGCGAGGGTCCTAGGAGGCCTTTACAGCTTACTGCCTTTAAAGTAAAGCAGAGCTGCGACGTGGGTCTCATAGAAGCTGCCGCACGCCTCCCCTTCTGCATGGCAGAGCAGGGCCACACGTCGAGGCGAGTGTTCATGCTGAGTTTCCCTTTCGCTATAAAGCAGGGCAGGGGAAGCTCCCAGCCAGGAAGTCGTAGTACCCTATTTCTTTGGAGGCAACTCAGTTTCTACTCAGTGCCACGCCTGCACTGACTAGTAAGCCGGCAAACGCACTATTCCCCGGAAGCGTCAAGGGCTCACGCAGGGCGCTTTCCAGCGGGGAAAACAAGGCTTGTGACATCAGGCCCCCCATTCGAGGTTGACGCACTGCGTAAGGACCTGTTATGCTGCCGAAGTCAGAAGAGACACAAGCTACCCACTGACCCCTTCCCGAAATCAACTTTTGTAGGCAGGGTGTTCGGCTTGTAGGGAACTGCCTAAATTTTCGAAAGCCCCAGATCGGCCTAGGGGCCTGGGCATCTTCCAAAAGCCTGCTGTGTTCCACGAAGAACTGTGCGTCAGTTGCAGTGGAACCCAGCCTGACTTTTTCCTTGGGTGAGGTGACTGCAGGTTTGAGGTCCGAGAAGGAGCGCTAAGCAGAGTGTTTTTCGAGGTAGAGCTCAGGTAAGGCAAGGGGAGCCAACTTCCTTGTCATGTTGCGCTGGATACAACCTTGTTTCAGAAGCTCTTGGAGAGCTGAGGAAATCTGCCTCTCCCAAGGAAGAGGGCAGTGTGTTGCCCTACACTCGGCATAAACAGGCGTACACCTAAGGGCCTTCGGGGCTGGATGAGGCTCAAGCGGGGCCCCAGGAGCCTGGCGGTACTCAGTGTTCTTGCACTGACTCGGGTGCTGACACGACGTTCTTAGGACTCCTTAAAGGGGTACTACCGAAAACTTAAAGCAGAACAGCAAGGAATGCCTCGGGAAGGGTGCTGCACGCCTTCCAATCGGCACGGCCCACCAGGGCGATTTTCGAGTCTCGTGGGGACACTGAGTTTCCCTTTCGCCCTAGAGCAGGGCAGGGAAGCTTCCTCGGGAACTGGAAGCAGCCTGCTTCTTTCGAGAAAGCTCATTTGCCTCTCGCAGGCATGCCCGCAGGGACTAAACTCCCGGCAGCAAGAGTGTTTTTGACCTGCTGGACTGGCTAGGAACATCTCTCTGAAGCTGTGGCAGAGCTGAGGATCTCCAGCTCTCCCAGGGAAGAGTGCAGTGTGTTGCGCTTCGCTCAGGAAACACAGGGGTGCGCTGAAGGACCTACGGGGCTGGGTGCTGCTCCACAGGCCCACTGGAGCCCGGCTCCCTGAGCGTTCCTGTAAGGAAACTGGTGCTAACGTGCTAGGAGTCCGGAAAGGCCTACCCTCGTGAAACTGAAGTAGCACAGCCCAAATGCCTCATGGAAGCTGCTGCCCACCAATCTTTCTGCACGGAAACCCAGGGCCGTAGTGAAAAGCCAGTGTTTGCGTTTCGGGTTCCCTTTAGCTCTAAAGCAGGGTCAGGCTTTCTTTGTGGAACTGTAGTTGAAAGTCAGCCTGCCGATGCAGGAGACACGGGTTCGTACCCCGATCCGGGAAGGTCCCACCCGCTGCCCTAGTGCCGCACCCGGGAGCCTTAGCCGCTGCACCTAAGCCTCAGGAGCCGGCGCTCCGCAACGGGAGAGGCCACAACCGTGAGAGGTGCGCGTACACCCAAATAAGGAAAGACACAGGGCAAGATGATATCCCACCCAGGAACCGGAGGCGCCCTGTTTCTGGGAGAAAAGTCAACTTCCTATCCGAGCCCTGCACGAAATGACTAGAATCCTGGAAGCACAAGTGTTTGGGCACAAGCTTCCAGGCTGCCCGAGTGGAATGGTCAACACTGGGGAGAAAAAGGCCTGTGCCCTCAGGCCCCCATTTCGAGGTTGACGGGAAGCATAAGTACCTATTGTTTCGAGAAATTCAAAAGAGACACATGGTACTCAGGGGGCCCTTCCCTAAAGCAGCTTCTCCATACAGCGTGTTCTGCGTTGTAGGGCGTGGCCTAAAGGAAAGAATGCCGTGGGTCAGCCTAGGGGCCCGTGCACCTTCCAAAAGCCGGCTGTGTTCCACGAAGAACTGATCTTTAGTTGCAGTGGAACCCAACCCGAGTTTCTCCTTGAGGTAGGGTGACTGCAGGTGACAAGACCTAGAAGGAATGCTAAGCAGAGTGTCTCTCTCAGTATCGCTCTGACAGGGCAATGAGGCCGACCGGCATTGAATGCTGGAAGTGCTACAACCGTGTTACTGAATCCGTCTGTGACCGGAGGCAGTCTAGCTCTCCGACGCACGAGTTCAATATGTTGCCCTACACTCAGCTACGGAGGGGTGCAGCTAAGGATCTTCGCGACTGGATGAGGCTCACCAGGCCACTAGGAGCCTGCAGTGACTCAGCGTTCTTAGGCAGAATCGTGTGCGGACGCGAGGGTCCTAGGAGGCCTTTACAGCTTACTGCCTTTAAAGTAAAGCAGAGCTGCGACGTGGGTCTCATAGAAGCTGCCGCACGCCTCCCCTTCTGCATGGCAGAGCAGGGCCACACGTCGAGGCGAGTGTTCATGCTGAGTTTCCCTTTCGCTATAAAGCAGGGCAGGGGAAGCTCCCAGCCAGGAAGTCGTAGTACCCTATTTCTTTGGAGGCAACTCAGTTTCTACTCAGTGCCACGCCTGCACTGACTAGTAAGCCGGCAAACGCACTATTCCCCGGAAGCGTCAAGGGCTCACGCAGGGCGCTTTCCAGCGGGGAAAACAAGGCTTGTGACATCAGGCCCCCCATTCGAGGTTGACGCACTGCGTAAGGACCTGTTATGCTGCCGAAGTCAGAAGAGACACAAGCTACCCACTGACCCCTTCCCGAAATCAACTTTTGTAGGCAGGGTGTTCGGCTTGTAGGGAACTGCCTAAATTTTCGAAAGCCCCAGATCGGCCTAGGGGCCTGGGCATCTTCCAAAAGCCTGCTGTGTTCCACGAAGAACTGTGCGTCAGTTGCAGTGGAACCCAGCCTGACTTTTTCCTTGGGTGAGGTGACTGCAGGTTTGAGGTCCGAGAAGGAGCGCTAAGCAGAGTGTTTTTCGAGGTAGAGCTCAGGTAAGGCAAGGGGAGCCAACTTCCTTGTCATGTTGCGCTGGATACAACCTTGTTTCAGAAGCTCTTGGAGAGCTGAGGAAATCTGCCTCTCCCAAGGAAGAGGGCAGTGTGTTGCCCTACACTCGGCATAAACAGGCGTACACCTAAGGGCCTTCGGGGCTGGATGAGGCTCAAGCGGGGCCCCAGGAGCCTGGCGGTACTCAGTGTTCTTGCACTGACTCGGGTGCTGACACGACGTTCTTAGGACTCCTTAAAGGGGTACTACCGAAAACTTAAAGCAGAACAGCAAGGAATGCCTCGGGAAGGGTGCTGCACGCCTTCCAATCGGCACGGCCCACCAGGGCGATTTTCGAGTCTCGTGGGGACACTGAGTTTCCCTTTCGCCCTAGAGCAGGGCAGGGAAGCTTCCTCGGGAACTGGAAGCAGCCTGCTTCTTTCGAGAAAGCTCATTTGCCTCTCGCAGGCATGCCCGCAGGGACTAAACTCCCGGCAGCAAGAGTGTTTTTGACCTGCTGGACTGGCTAGGAACGTCTCTCTGAAGCTGTGGCAGAGCTGAGGATCTCCAGCTCTCCCAGGGAAGAGTGCAGTGTGTTGCGCTTCGCTCAGGAAACACAGGGGTGCGCTGAGGGACCTACGGGGCTGGGTGCTGCCCCACAGGCCCACTGGAGCCCGGCTCCCTGAGTGTTCCTGTAAGGAAACTGGTGCTAACGTGCTAGGAGTCCGGAAAGGCCTACCCTCGTGAAACTGAAGTAGCACAGCCCAAATGCCTCATGGAAGCTGCTGCCCACCAATCTTTCTGCACGGAAACCCAGGGCCGTAGTGAAAAGCCAGTGTTTGCGTTTCGGGTTCCCTTTAGCTCTAAAGCAGGGTCAGGCTTTCTTTGTGGAACTGTAGTTGAAAGTCAGCCTGCCGATGCAGGAGACACGGGTTCGTACCCCGATCCGGGAAGGTCCCACCCGCTGCCCTAGTGCCGCACCCGGGAGCCTTAGCCGCTGCACCTAAGCCTCAGGAGCCGGCGCTCCGCAACGGGAGAGGCCACAACCGTGAGAGGTGCGCGTACACCCAAATAAGGAAAGACACAGGGCAAGATGATATCCCACCCAGGAACCGGAGGCGCCCTGTTTCTGGGAGAAAAGTCAACTTCCTATCCGAGCCCTGCACGAAATGACTAGAATCCTGGAAGCACAAGTGTTTGGGCACAAGCTTCCAGGCTGCCCGAGTGGAATGGTCAACATTGGGGAGAAAAAGGCCTGTGCCCTCAGGCCCCCATTTCGAGGTTGACGGGAAGCATAAGTACCTATTGTTTCGAGAAATTCAAAAGAGACACATGGTACTCAGGGGGCCCTTCCCTAAAGCAGCTTCTCCATACAGCGTGTTCTGCGTTGTAGGGCGTGGCCTAAAGGAAAGAATGCCGTGGGTCAGCCTAGGGGCCCGTGCACCTTCCAAAAGCCGGCTGTGTTCCACGAAGAACTGATCTTTAGTTGCAGTGGAACCCAACCCGAGTTTCTCCTTGAGGTAGGGTGACTGCAGGTGACAAGACCTAGAAGGACTGCTAAGCAGAGTGTCTCTCTCAGTATCGCTCTGACAGGGCAATGAGGCCGACCGGCATTGAATGCTGGAAGTGCTACAACCGTGTTACTGAATCCGTCTGTGACCGGAGGCAGTCTAGCTCTCCGACGCACGAGTTCAATATGTTGCCCTACACTCAGCTACGGAGGGGTGCAGCTAAGGATCTTCGCGACTGGATGAGGCTCACCAGGCCACTAGGAGCCTGCAGTGACTCAGCGTTCTTAGGCAGAATCGTGTGCGGACGCGAGGGTCCTAGGAGGCCTTTACAGCTTACTGCCTTTAAAGTAAAGCAGAGCTGCGACGTGGGTCTCATAGAAGCTGCCGCACGCCTCCCCTTCTGCATGGCAGAGCAGGGCCACACGTCGAGGCGAGTGTTCATGCTGAGTTTCCCTTTCGCTATAAAGCAGGGCAGGGGAAGCTCCCAGCCAGGAAGTCGTAGTACCCTATTTCTTTGGAGGCAACTCAGTTTCTACTCAGTGCCACGCCTGCACTGACTAGTAAGCCGGCAAACGCACTATTCCCCGGAAGCGTCAAGGGCTCACGCAGGGCGCTTGCCAGCGGGGAAAACAAGGCTTGTGACATCAGGCCCCCCATTCGAGGTTGACGCACTGCGTAAGGACCTGTTATGCTGCCGAAGTCAGAAGAGACACAAGCTACCCACTGACCCCTTCCCGAAATCAACTTTTGTAGGCAGGGTGTTCGGCTTGTAGGGAACTGCCTAAATTTTCGAAAGCCCCAGATCGGCCTAGGGGCCTGGGCATCTTCCAAAAGCCTGCTGTGTTCCACGAAGAACTGTGCGTCAGTTGCAGTGGAACCCAGCCTGACTTTTTCCTTGGGTGAGGTGACTGCAGGTTTGAGGTCCGAGAAGGAGCGCTAAGCAGAGTGTTTTTCGAGGTAGAGCTCAGGTAAGGCAAGGGGAGCCAACTTCCTTGTCATGTTGCGCTGGATACAACCTTGTTTCAGAAGCTCTTGGAGAGCTGAGGAAATCTGCCTCTCCCAAGGAAGAGGGCAGTGTGTTGCCCTACACTCGGCATAAACAGGCGTACACCTAAGGGCCTTCGGGGCTGGATGAGGCTCAAGCGGGGCCCCAGGAGCCTGGCGGTACTCAGTGTTCTTGCACTGACTCGGGTGCTGACACGACGTTCTTAGGACTCCTTAAAGGGGTACTACCGAAAACTTAAAGCAGAACAGCAAGGAATGCCTCGGGAAGGGTGCTGCACGCCTTCCAATCGGCACGGCCCACCAGGGCGATTTTCGAGTCTCGTGGGGACACTGAGTTTCCCTTTCGCCCTAGAGCAGGGCAGGGAAGCTTCCTCGGGAACTGGAAGCAGCCTGCTTCTTTCGAGAAAGCTCATTTGCCTCTCGCAGGCATGCCCGCAGGGACTAAACTCCCGGCAGCAAGAGTGTTTTTGACCTGCTGGACTGGCTAGGAACGTCTCTCTGAAGCTGTGGCAGAGCTGAGGATCTCCAGCTCTCCCAGGGAAGAGTGCAGTGTGTTGCGCTTCGCTCAGGAAACACAGGGGTGCGCTGAGGGACCTACGGGGCTGGGTGCTGCCCCACAGGCCCACTGGAGCCCGGCTCCCTGAGTGTTCCTGTAAGGAAACTGGTGCTAACGTGCTAGGAGTCCGGAAAGGCCTACCCTCGTGAAACTGAAGTAGCACAGCCCAAATGCCTCATGGAAGCTGCTGCCCACCAATCTTTCTGCACGGAAACCCAGGGCCGTAGTGAAAAGCCAGTGTTTGCGTTTCGGGTTCCCTTTAGCTCTAAAGCAGGGTCAGGCTTTCTTTGTGGAACTGTAGTTGAAAGTCAGCCTGCCGATGCAGGAGACACGGGTTCGTACCCCGATCCGGGAAGGTCCCACCCGCTGCCCTAGTGCCGCACCCGGGAGCCTTAGCCGCTGCACCTAAGCCTCAGGAGCCGGCGCTCCGCAACGGGAGAGGCCACAACCGTGAGAGGTGCGCGTACACCCAAATAAGGAAAGACACAGGGCAAGATGATATCCCACCCAGGAACCGGAGGCGCCCTGTTTCTGGGAGAAAAGTCAACTTCCTATCCGAGCCCTGCACGAAATGACTAGAATCCTGGAAGCACAAGTGTTTGGGCACAAGCTTCCAGGCTGCCCGAGTGGAATGGTCAACACTGGGGAGAAAAAGGCCTGTGCCCTCAGGCCCCCATTTCGAGGTTGACGGGAAGCATAAGTACCTATTGTTTCGAGAAATTCAAAAGAGACACATGGTACTCAGGGGGCCCTTCCCTAAAGCAGCTTCTCCATACAGCGTGTTCTGCGTTGTAGGGCGTGGCCTAAAGGAAAGAATGCCGTGGGTCAGCCTAGGGGCCCGTGCACCTTCCAAAAGCCGGCTGTGTTCCACGAAGAACTGATCTTTAGTTGCAGTGGAACCCAACCCGAGTTTCTCCTTGAGGTAGGGTGACTGCAGGTGACAGGACCTAGAAGGACTGCTAAGCAGAGTGTCTCTCTCAGTATCGCTCTGACAGGGCAATGAGGCCGACCGGCATTGAATGCTGGAAGTGCTACAACCGTGTTACTGAATCCGTCTGTGACCGGAGGCAGTCTAGCTCTCCGACGCACGAGTTCAATATGTTGCCCTACACTCAGCTACGGAGGGGTGCAGCTAAGGATCTTCGCGACTGGATGAGGCTCACCAGGCCACTAGGAGCCTGCAGTGACTCAGCGTTCTTAGGCAGAATCGTGTGCGGACGCGAGGGTCCTAGGAGGCCTTTACAGCTTACTGCCTTTAAAGTAAAGCAGAGCTGCGACGTGGGTCTCATAGAAGCTGCCGCACGCCTCCCCTTCTGCATGGCAGAGCAGGGCCACCCGTCGAGGCGAGTGTTCATGCTGAGTTTCCCTTTCGCTATAAAGCAGGGCAGGGGAAGCTCCCAGCCAGGAAGTCGTAGTACCCTATTTCTTTGGAGACAACTCAGTTTCTACTCAGTGCCACGCCTGCACTGACTAGTAAGCCGGCAAACGCACTATTCCCCGGAAGCGTCAAGGGCTCACGCAGGGCGCTTGCCAGCGGGGAAAACAAGGCTTGTGACATCAGGCCCCCCATTCGAGGTTGACGCACTGCGTAAGGACCTGTTATGCTGCCGAAGTCAGAAGAGACACAAGCTACCCACTGACCCCTTCCCGAAATCAACTTTTGTAGGCAGGGTGTTCGGCTTGTAGGGAACTGCCTAAATTTTCGAAAGCCCCAGATCGGCCTAGGGGCCTGGGCATCTTCCAAAAGCCTGCTGTGTTCCACGAAGAACTGTGCGTCAGTTGCAGTGGAACCCAGCCTGACTTTTTCCTTGGGTAAGGTGACTGCAGGTTTGAGGTCCGAGCAGGAGCGCTAAGCAGAGTGTTTTTCGAGGTAGAGCTCAGGTAAGGCAAGGGGAGCCAACTTCCTTGTCATGTTGCGCTGGATACAACCTTGTTTCAGAAGCTCTTGGAGAGCTGAGGAAATCTGCCTCTCCCAAGGAAGAGGGCAGTGTGTTGCCCTACACTCGGCATAAACAGGCGTACACCTAAGGGCCTTCGGGGCTGGATGAGGCTCAAGCGGGCCCCAGGAGCCTGGCGGTACTCAGTGTTCTTGCACTGACTCGGGTGCTGACACGACGTTCTTAGGACTCCTTAAAGGGGTACTACCGAAAACTTAAAGCAGAACAGCAAGGAATGCCTCGGGAAGGGTGCTGCACGCCTTCCAATCGGCACGGCCCACCAGGGCGATTTTCGAGTCTCGTGGGGACACTGAGTTTCCCTTTCGCCCTAGAGCAGGGCAGGGAAGCTTCCTCAGGAACTGGAAGCAGCCTGCTTCTTTCGAGAAAGCTCATTTGCCTCTCGCAGGCATGCCCGCAGGGACTAAACTCCCGGCAGCAAGAGTGTTTTTGACCTGCTGGACTGGCTAGGAACGTCTCTCTGAAGCTGTGGCAGAGCTGAGGATCTCCAGCTCTCCCAGGGAAGAGTGCAGTGTGTTGCGCTTCGCTCAGGAAACACAGGGGTGCGCTGAGGGACCTACGGGGCTGGGTGCTGCCCCACAGGCCCACTGGAGCCCGGCTCCCTGAGTGTTCCTGTAAGGAAACTGGTGCTAACGTGCTAGGAGTCCGGAAAGGCCTACCCTCGTGAAACTGAAGTAGCACAGCCCAAATGCCTCATGGAAGCTGCTGCCCACCAATCTTTCTGCACGGAAACCCAGGGCCGTAGTGAAAAGCCAGTGTTTGCGTTTCGGGTTCCCTTTAGCTCTAAAGCAGGGTCAGGCTTTCTTTGTGGAACTGTAGTTGAAAGTCAGCCTGCCGATGCAGGAGACACGGGTTCGTACCCCGATCCGGGAAGGTCCCACCCGCTGCCCTAGTGCCGCACCCGGGAGCCTTAGCCGCTGCACCTAAGCCTCAGGAGCCGGCGCTCCGCAACGGGAGAGGCCACAACCGTGAGAGGTGCGCGTACACCCAAATAAGGAAAGACACAGGGCAAGATGATATCCCACCCAGGAACCGGAGGCGCCCTGTTTCTGGGAGAAAAGTCAACTTCCTATCCGAGCCCTGCACGAAATGACTAGAATCCTGGAAGCACAAGTGTTTGGGCACAAGCTTCCAGGCTGCCCGAGTGGAATGGTCAACACTGGGGAGAAAAAGGCCTGTGCCCTCAGGCCCCCATTTCGAGGTTGACGGGAAGCATAAGTACCTATTGTTTCGAGAAATTCAAAAGAGACACATGGTACTCAGGGGGCCCTTCCCTAAAGCAGCTTCTCCATACAGCGTGTTCTGCGTTGTAGGGCGTGGCCTAAAGGAAAGAATGCCGTGGGTCAGCCTAGGGGCCCGTGCACCTTCCAAAAGCCGGCTGTGTTCCACGAAGAACTGATCTTTAGTTGCAGTGGAACCCAACCCGAGTTTCTCCTTGAGGTAGGGTGACTGCAGGTGACAGGACCTAGAAGGACTGCTAAGCAGAGTGTCTCTCTCAGTATCGCTCTGACAGGGCAATGAGGCCGACCGGCATTGAATGCTGGAAGTGCTACAACCGTGTTACTGAATCCGTCTGTGACCGGAGGCAGTCTAGCTCTCCGACGCACGAGTTCAATATGTTGCCCTACACTCAGCTACGGAGGGGTGCAGCTAAGGATCTTCGCGACTGGATGAGGCTCACCAGGCCACTAGGAGCCTGCAGTGACTCAGCGTTCTTAGGCAGAATCGTGTGCGGACGCGAGGGTCCTAGGAGGCCTTTACAGCTTACTGCCTTTAAAGTAAAGCAGAGCTGCGACGTGGGTCTCATAGAAGCTGCCGCACGCCTCCCCTTCTGCATGGCAGAGCAGGGCCACACGTCGAGGCGAGTGTTCATGCTGAGTTTCCCTTTCGCTATAAAGCAGGGCAGGGGAAGCTCCCAGCCAGGAAGTCGTAGTACCCTATTTCTTTGGAGGCAACTCAGTTTCTACTCAGTGCCACGCCTGCACTGACTAGTAAGCCGGCAAACGCACTATTCCCCGGAAGCGTCAAGGGCTCACGCAGGGCGCTTGCCAGCGGGGAAATCAAGGCTTGTGACATCAGGCCCCCCATTCGAGGTTGACGCACTGCGTAAGGACCTGTTATGCTGCCGAAGTCAGAAGAGACACAAGCTACCCACTGACCCCTTCCCGAAATCAACTTTTGTAGGCAGGGTGTTCGGCTTGTAGGGAACTGCCTAAATTTTCGAAAGCCCCAGATCGGCCTAGGGGCCTGGGCATCTTCCAAAAGCCTGCTGTGTTCCACGAAGAACTGTGCGTCAGTTGCAGTGGAACCCAGCCTGACTTTTTCCTTGGGTAAGGTGACTGCAGGTTTGAGGTCCGAGCAGGAGCGCTAAGCAGAGTGTTTTTCGAGGTAGAGCTCAGGTAAGGCAAGGGGAGCCAACTTCCTTGTCATGTTGCGCTGGATACAACCTTGTTTCAGAAGCTCTTGGAGAGCTGAGGAAATCTGCCTCTCCCAAGGAAGAGGGCAGTGTGTTGCCCTACACTCGGCATAAACAGGCGTACACCTAAGGGCCTTCGGGGCTGGATGAGGCTCAAGCGGGCCCCAGGAGCCTGGCGGTACTCAGTGTTCTTGCACTGACTCGGGTGCTGACACGACGTTCTTAGGACTCCTTAAAGGGGTACTACCGAAAACTTAAAGCAGAACAGCAAGGAATGCCTCGGGAAGGGTGCTGCACGCCTTCCAATCGGCACGGCCCACCAGGGCGATTTTCGAGTCTCGTGGGGACACTGAGTTTCCCTTTCGCCCTAGAGCAGGGCAGGGAAGCTTCCTCAGGAACTGGAAGCAGCCTGCTTCTTTCGAGAAAGCTCATTTGCCTCTCGCAGGCATGCCCGCAGGGACTAAACTCCCGGCAGCAAGAGTGTTTTTGACCTGCTGGACTGGCTAGGAACGTCTCTCTGAAGCTGTGGCAGAGCTGAGGATCTCCAGCTCTCCCAGGGAAGAGTGCAGTGTGTTGCGCTTCGCTCAGGAAACACAGGGGTGCGCTGAGGGACCTACGGGGCTGGGTGCTGCTCCACAGGCCCACTGGAGCCCGGCTCCCTGAGTGTTCCTGTAAGGAAACTGGCGCTAACGTGCTAGGAGTCCGGAAAGGCCTACCCTCGTGAAACTGAAGTAGCACAGCCAAAATGCCTCATGGAAGCTGCTGCCCACCAATCTTTCTGCACGGAAACCCAGGGCCGTAGTGAAAAGCCAGTGTTTGCGTTTCGGGTTCCCTTTAGCTCTAAAGCAGGGTCAGGCTTTCTTTGTGGAACTGTAGTTGAAAGTCAGCCTGCCGATGCAGGAGACACGGGTTCGTACCCCGATCCGGGAAGGTCCCACCCGCTGCCCTAGTGCCGCACCCGGGAGCCTTAGCCGCTGCACCTAAGCCTCAGGAGCCGGCGCTCCGCAACGGGAGAGGCCACAACCGTGAGAGGTGCGCGTACACCCAAATAAGGAAAGACACAGGGCAAGATGATATCCCACCCAGGAACCGGAGGCGCCCTGTTTCTGGGAGAAAAGTCAACTTCCTATCCGAGCCCTGCACGAAATGACTAGAATCCTGGAAGCACAAGTGTTTGGGCACAAGCTTCCAGGCTGCCCGAGTGTAATGGTCAACATTGGGGAGAAAAAGGCCTGTGCCCTCAGGCCCCCATTTCGAGGTTGACGGGAAGCATCAGTACCTATTGTTTCGAGAAATTCAAAAGAGACACATGGTACTCAGGGGGCCCTTCCCTAAAGCAGCTTCTCCATACAGCGTGTTCTGCGTTGTAGGGCGTGGCCTAAAGGAAAGAATGCCGTGGGTCAGCCTAGGGGCCCGTGCACCTTCCAAAAGCCGGCTGTGTTCCACGAAGAACTGATCTTTAGTTGCAGTGGAACCCAACCCGAGTTTCTCCTTGAGGTAGGGTGACTGCAGGTGACAGGACCTAGAAGGACTGCTAAGCAGAGTGTCTCTCTCAGTATCGCTCTGACAGGGCAATGAGGCCGACCGGCATATGAATGCTGGAAGTGCTACAACCGTGTTACTGAATCCGTCTGTGACCGGAGGCAGTCTAGCTCTCCGACGCACGAGTTCAATATGTTGCCCTACACTCAGCTACGGAGGGGTGCAGCTAAGGATCTTCGCGACTGGATGAGGCTCACCAGGCCACTAGGAGCCTGCAGTGACTCAGCGTTCTTAGGCAGAATCGTGTGCGGACGCGAGGGTCCTAGGAGGCCTTTACAGCTTACTGCCTTTAAAGTAAAGCAGAGCTGCGACGTGGGTCTCATAGAAGCTGCCGCACGCCTCCCCTTCTGCATGGCAGAGCAGGGCCACACGTCGAGGCGAGTGTTCATGCTGAGTTTCCCTTTCGCTATAAAGCAGGGCAGGGGAAGCTCCCAGCCAGGAAGTCGTAGTACCCTATTTCTTTGGAGGCAACTCAGTTTCTACTCAGTGCCACGCCTGCACTGACTAGTAAGCCGGCAAACGCACTATTCCCCGGAAGCGTCAAGGGCTCACGCAGGGCGCTTGCCAGCGGGGAAAACAAGGCTTGTGACATCAGGCCCCCCATTCGAGGTTGACGCACTGCGTAAGGACCTGTTATGCTGCCGAAGTCAGAAGAGACACAAGCTACCCACTGACCCCTTCCCGAAATCAACTTTTGTAGGCAGGGTGTTCGGCTTGTAGGGAACTGCCTAAATTTTCGAAAGCCCCAGATCGGCCTAGGGGCCTGGGCATCTTCCAAAAGCCTGCTGTGTTCCACGAAGAACTGTGCGTCAGTTGCAGTGGAACCCAGCCTGACTTTTTCCTTGGGTAAGGTGACTGCAGGTTTGAGGTCCGAGCAGGAGCGCTAAGCAGAGTGTTTTTCGAGGTAGAGCTCAGGTAAGGCAAGGGGAGCCAACTTCCTTGTCATGTTGCGCTGGATACAACCTTGTTTCAGAAGCTCTTGGAGAGCTGAGGAAATCTGCCTCTCCCAAGGAAGAGGGCAGTGTGTTGCCCTACACTCGGCATAAACAGGCGTACACCTAAGGGCCTTCGGGGCTGGATGAGGCTCAAGCGGGCCCCAGGAGCCTGGCGGTACTCAGTGTTCTTGCACTGACTCGGGTGCTGACACGACGTTCTTAGGACTCCTTAAAGGGGTACTACCGAAAACTTAAAGCAGAACAGCAAGGAATGCCTCGGGAAGGGTGCTGCACGCCTTCCAATCGGCACGGCCCACCAGGGCGATTTTCGAGTCTCGTGGGGACACTGAGTTTCCCTTTCGCCCTAGAGCAGGGCAGGGAAGCTTCCTCAGGAACTGGAAGCAGCCTGCTTCTTTCGAGAAAGCTCATTTGCCTCTCGCAGGCATGCCCGCAGGGACTAAACTCCCGGCAGCAAGAGTGTTTTTGACCTGCTGGACTGGCTAGGAACGTCTCTCTGAAGCTGTGGCAGAGCTGAGGATCTCCAGCTCTCCCAGGGAAGAGTGCAGTGTGTTGCGCTTCGCTCAGGAAACACAGGGGTGCGCTGAGGGACCTACGGGGCTGGGTGCTGCCCCACAGGCCCACTGGAGCCCGGCTCCCTGAGTGTTCCTGTAAGGAAACTGGCGCTAACGTGCTAGGAGTCCGGAAAGGCCTACCCTCGTGAAACTGAAGTAGCACAGCCAAAATGCCTCATGGAAGCTGCTGCCCACCAATCTTTCTGCACGGAAACCCAGGGCCGTAGTGAAAAGCCAGTGTTTGCGTTTCGGGTTCCCTTTAGCTCTAAAGCAGGGTCAGGCTTTCTTTGTGGAACTGTAGTTGAAAGTCAGCCTGCCGATGCAGGAGACACGGGTTCGTACCCCGATCCGGGAAGGTCCCACCCGCTGCCCTAGTGCCGCACCCGGGAGCCTTAGCCGCTGCACCTAAGCCTCAGGAGCCGGCGCTCCGCAACGGGAGAGGCCACAACCGTGAGAGGTGCGCGTACACCCAAATAAGGAAAGACACAGGGCAAGATGATATCCCACCCAGGAACCGGAGGCGCCCTGTTTCTGGGAGAAAAGTCAACTTCCTATCCGAGCCCTGCACGAAATGACTAGAATCCTGGAAGCACAAGTGTTTGGGCACAAGCTTCCAGGCTGCCCGAGTGGAATGGTCAACATTGGGGAGAAAAAGGCCTGTGCCCTCAGGCCCCCATTTCGAGGTTGACGGGAAGCATCAGTACCTATTGTTTCGAGAAATTCAAAAGAGACACATGGTACTCAGGGGGCCCTTCCCTAAAGCAGCTTCTCCATACAGCGTGTTCTGCGTTGTAGGGCGTGGCCTAAAGGAAAGAATGCCGTGGGTCAGCCTAGGGGCCCGTGCACCTTCCAAAAGCCGGCTGTGTTCCACGAAGAACTGATCTTTAGTTGCAGTGGAACCCAACCCGAGTTTCTCCTTGAGGTAGGGTGACTGCAGGTGACAGGACCTAGAAGGACTGCTAAGCAGAGTGTCTCTCTCAGTATCGCTCTGACAGGGCAATGAGGCCGACCGGCATATGAATGCTGGAAGTGCTACAACCGTGTTACTGAATCCGTCTGTGACCGGAGGCAGTCTAGCTCTCCGACGCACGAGTTCAATATGTTGCCCTACACTCAGCTACGGAGGGGTGCAGCTAAGGATCTTCGCGACTGGATGAGGCTCACCAGGCCACTAGGAGCCTGCAGTGACTCAGCGTTCTTAGGCAGAATCGTGTGCGGACGCGAGGGTCCTAGGAGGCCTTTACAGCTTACTGCCTTTAAAGTAAAGCAGAGCTGCGACGTGGGTCTCATAGAAGCTGCCGCACGCCTCCCCTTCTGCATGGCAGAGCAGGGCCACACGTCGAGGCGAGTGTTCATGCTGAGTTTCCCTTTCGCTATAAAGCAGGGCAGGGGAAGCTCCCAGCCAGGAAGTCGTAGTACCCTATTTCTTTGGAGGCAACTCAGTTTCTACTCAGTGCCACGCCTGCACTGACTAGTAAGCCGGCAAACGCACTATTCCCCGGAAGCGTCAAGGGCTCACGCAGGGCGCTTGCCAGCGGGGAAAACAAGGCTTGTGACATCAGGCCCCCCATTCGAGGTTGACGCACTGCGTAAGGACCTGTTATGCTGCCGAAGTCAGAAGAGACACAAGCTACCCACTGACCCCTTCCCGAAATCAACTTTTGTAGGCAGGGTGTTCGGCTTGTAGGGAACTGCCTAAATTTTCGAAAGCCCCAGATCGGCCTAGGGGCCTGGGCATCTTCCAAAAGCCTGCTGTGTTCCACGAAGAACTGTGCGTCAGTTGCAGTGGAACCCAGCCTGACTTTTTCCTTGGGTAAGGTGACTGCAGGTTTGAGGTCCGAGCAGGAGCGCTAAGCAGAGTGTTTTTCGAGGTAGAGCTCAGGTAAGGCAAGGGGAGCCAACTTCCTTGTCATGTTGCGCTGGATACAACCTTGTTTCAGAAGCTCTTGGAGAGCTGAGGAAATCTGCCTCTCCCAAGGAAGAGGGCAGTGTGTTGCCCTACACTCGGCATAAACAGGCGTACACCTAAGGGCCTTCGGGGCTGGATGAGGCTCAAGCGGGCCCCAGGAGCCTGGCGGTACTCAGTGTTCTTGCACTGACTCGGGTGCTGACACGACGTTCTTAGGACTCCTTAAAGGGGTACTACCGAAAACTTAAAGCAGAACAGCAAGGAATGCCTCGGGAAGGGTGCTGCACGCCTTCCAATCGGCACGGCCCACCAGGGCGATTTTCGAGTCTCGTGGGGACACTGAGTTTCCCTTTCGCCCTAGAGCAGGGCAGGGAAGCTTCCTCAGGAACTGGAAGCAGCCTGCTTCTTTCGAGAAAGCTCATTTGCCTCTCGCAGGCATGCCCGCAGGGACTAAACTCCCGGCAGCAAGAGTGTTTTTGACCTGCTGGACTGGCTAGGAACGTCTCTCTGAAGCTGTGGCAGAGCTGAGGATCTCCAGCTCTCCCAGGGAAGAGTGCAGTGTGTTGCGCTTCGCTCAGGAAACACAGGGGTGCGCTGAGGGACCTACGGGGCTGGGTGCTGCCCCACAGGCCCACTGGAGCCCGGCTCCCTGAGTGTTCCTGTAAGGAAACTGGCGCTAACGTGCTAGGAGTCCGGAAAGGCCTACCCTCGTGAAACTGAAGTAGCACAGCCAAAATGCCTCATGGAAGCTGCTGCCCACCAATCTTTCTGCACGGAAACCCAGGGCCGTAGTGAAAAGCCAGTGTTTGCGTTTCGGGTTCCCTTTAGCTCTAAAGCAGGGTCAGGCTTTCTTTGTGGAACTGTAGTTGAAAGTCAGCCTGCCGATGCAGGAGACACGGGTTCGTACCCCGATCCGGGAAGGTCCCACCCGCTGCCCTAGTGCCGCACCCGGGAGCCTTAGCCGCTGCACCTAAGCCTCAGGAGCCGGCGCTCCGCAACGGGAGAGGCCACAACCGTGAGAGGTGCGCGTACACCCAAATAAGGAAAGACACAGGGCAAGATGATATCCCACCCAGGAACCGGAGGCGCCCTGTTTCTGGGAGAAAAGTCAACTTCCTATCCGAGCCCTGCACGAAATGACTAGAATCCTGGAAGCACAAGTGTTTGGGCACAAGCTTCCAGGCTGCCCGAGTGGAATGGTCAACATTGGGGAGAAAAAGGCCTGTGCCCTCAGGCCCCCATTTCGAGGTTGACGGGAAGCATCAGTACCTATTGTTTCGAGAAATTCAAAAGAGACACATGGTACTCAGGGGGCCCTTCCCTAAAGCAGCTTCTCCATACAGCGTGTTCTGCGTTGTAGGGCGTGGCCTAAAGGAAAGAATGCCGTGGGTCAGCCTAGGGGCCCGTGCACCTTCCAAAAGCCGGCTGTGTTCCACGAAGAACTGATCTTTAGTTGCAGTGGAACCCAACCCGAGTTTCTCCTTGAGGTAGGGTGACTGCAGGTGACAGGACCTAGAAGGACTGCTAAGCAGAGTGTCTCTCTCAGTATCGCTCTGACAGGGCAATGAGGCCGACCGGCATTGAATGCTGGAAGTGCTACAACCGTGTTACTGAATCCGTCTGTGACCGGAGGCAGTCTAGCTCTCCGACGCACGAGTTCAATATGTTGCCCTACACTCAGCTACGGAGGGGTGCAGCTAAGGATCTTCGCGACTGGATGAGGCTCACCAGGCCACTAGGAGCCTGCAGTGACTCAGCGTTCTTAGGCAGAATCGTGTGCGGACGCGAGGGTCCTAGGAGGCCTTTACAGCTTACTGCCTTTAAAGTAAAGCAGAGCTGCGACGTGGGTCTCATAGAAGCTGCCGCACGCCTCCCCTTCTGCATGGCAGAGCAGGGCCACACGTCGAGGCGAGTGTTCATGCTGAGTTTCCCTTTCGCTATAAAGCAGGGCAGGGGAAGCTCCCAGCCAGGAAGTCGTAGTACCCTATTTCTTTGGAGGCAACTCAGTTTCTACTCAGTGCCACGCCTGCACTGACTAGTAAGCCGGCAAACGCACTATTCCCCGGAAGCGTCAAGGGCTCACGCAGGGCGCTTGCCAGCGGGGAAAACAAGGCTTGTGACATCAGGCCCCCCATTCGAGGTTGACGCACTGCGTAAGGACCTGTTATGCTGCCGAAGTCAGAAGAGACACAAGCTACCCACTGACCCCTTCCCGAAATCAACTTTTGTAGGCAGGGTGTTCGGCTTGTAGGGAACTGCCTAAATTTTCGAAAGCCCCAGATCGGCCTAGGGGCCTGGGCATCTTCCAAAAGCCTGCTGTGTTCCACGAAGAACTGTGCGTCAGTTGCAGTGGAACCCAGCCTGACTTTTTCCTTGGGTAAGGTGACTGCAGGTTTGAGGTCCGAGCAGGAGCGCTAAGCAGAGTGTTTTTCGAGGTAGAGCTCAGGTAAGGCAAGGGGAGCCAACTTCCTTGTCATGTTGCGCTGGATACAACCTTGTTTCAGAAGCTCTTGGAGAGCTGAGGAAATCTGCCTCTCCCAAGGAAGAGGGCAGTGTGTTGCCCTACACTCGGCATAAACAGGCGTACACCTAAGGGCCTTCGGGGCTGGATGAGGCTCAAGCGGGCCCCAGGAGCCTGGCGGTACTCAGTGTTCTTGCACTGACTCGGGTGCTGACACGACGTTCTTAGGACTCCTTAAAGGGGTACTACCGAAAACTTAAAGCAGAACAGCAAGGAATGCCTCGGGAAGGGTGCTGCACGCCTTCCAATCGGCACGGCCCACCAGGGCGATTTTCGAGTCTCGTGGGGACACTGAGTTTCCCTTTCGCCCTAGAGCAGGGCAGGGAAGCTTCCTCAGGAACTGGAAGCAGCCTGCTTCTTTCGAGAAAGCTCATTTGCCTCTCGCAGGCATGCCCGCAGGGACTAAACTCCCGGCAGCAAGAGTGTTTTTGACCTGCTGGACTGGCTAGGAACGTCTCTCTGAAGCTGTGGCAGAGCTGAGGATCTCCAGCTCTCCCAGGGAAGAGTGCAGTGTGTTGCGCTTCGCTCAGGAAACACAGGGGTGCGCTGAGGGACCTACGGGGCTGGGTGCTGCCCCACAGGCCCACTGGAGCCCGGCTCCCTGAGTGTTCCTGTAAGGAAACTGGTGCTAACGTGCTAGGAGTCCGGAAAGGCCTACCCTCGTGAAACTGAAGTAGCACAGCCAAAATGCCTCATGGAAGCTGCTGCCCACCAATCTTTCTGCACGGAAACCCAGGGCCGTAGTGAAAAGCCAGTGTTTGCGTTTCGGGTTCCCTTTAGCTCTAAAGCAGGGTCAGGCTTTCTTTGTGGAACTGTAGTTGAAAGTCAGCCTGCCGATGCAGGAGACACGGGTTCGTACCCCGATCCGGGAAGGTCCCACCCGCTGCCCTAGTGCCGCACCCGGGAGCCTTAGCCGCTGCACCTAAGCCTCAGGAGCCGGCGCTCCGCAACGGGAGAGGCCACAACCGTGAGAGGTGCGCGTACACCCAAATAAGGAAAGACACAGGGCAAGATGATATCCCACCCAGGAACCGGAGGCGCCCTGTTTCTGGGAGAAAAGTCAACTTCCTATCCGAGCCCTGCACGAAATGACTAGAATCCTGGAAGCACAAGTGTTTGGGCACAAGCTTCCAGGCTGCCCGAGTGGAATGGTCAACACTGGGGAGAAAAAGGCCTGTGCCCTCAGGCCCCCATTTCGAGGTTGACGGGAAGCATCAGTACCTATTGTTTCGAAAAATTCAAAAGAGACACATGGTACTCAGGGGGCCCTTCCCTAAAGCAGCTTCTCCATACAGCGTGTTCTGCGTTGTAGGGCGTGGCCTAAAGGAAAGAATGCCGTGGGTCAGCCTAGGGGCCCGTGCACCTTCCAAAAGCCGGCTGTGTTCCACGAAGAACTGATCTTTAGTTGCAGTGGAACCCAACCCGAGTTTCTCCTTGAGGTAGGGTGACTGCAGGTGACAAGACCTAGAAGGAATGCTAAGCAGAGTGTCTCTCTCAGTATCGCTCTGACAGGGCAATGAGGCCGACCGGCATTGAATGCTGGAAGTGCTACAACCGTGTTACTGAATCCGTCTGTGACCGGAGGCAGTCTAGCTCTCCGACGCACGAGTTCAATATGTTGCCCTACACTCAGCTACGGAGGGGTGCAGCTAAGGATCTTCGCGACTGGATGAGGCTCACCAGGCCACTAGGAGCCTGCAGTGACTCAGCGTTCTTAGGCAGAATCGTGTGCGGACGCGAGGGTCCTAGGAGGCCTTTACAGCTTACTGCCTTTAAAGTAAAGCAGAGCTGCGACGTGGGTCTCATAGAAGCTGCCGCACGCCTCCCCTTCTGCATGGCAGAGCAGGGCCACACGTCGAGGCGAGTGTTCATGCTGAGTTTCCCTTTCGCTATAAAGCAGGGCAGGGGAAGCTCCCAGCCAGGAAGTCGTAGTACCCTATTTCTTTGGAGGCAACTCAGTTTCTACTCAGTGCCACGCCTGCACTGACTAGTAAGCCGGCAAACGCACTATTCCCCGGAAGCGTCAAGGGCTCACGCAGGGCGCTTGCCAGCGGGGAAAACAAGGCTTGTGACATCAGGCCCCCCATTCGAGGTTGACGCACTGCGTAAGGACCTGTTATGCTGCCGAAGTCAGAAGAGACACAAGCTACCCACTGACCCCTTCCCGAAATCAACTTTTGTAGGCAGGGTGTTCGGCTTGTAGGGAACTGCCTAAATTTTCGAAAGCCCCAGATCGGCCTAGGGGCCTGGGCATCTTCCAAAAGCCTGCTGTGTTCCACGAAGAACTGTGCGTCAGTTGCAGTGGAACCCAGCCTGACTTTTTCCTTGGGTAAGGTGACTGCAGGTTTGAGGTCCGAGCAGGAGCGCTAAGCAGAGTGTTTTTCGAGGTAGAGCTCAGGTAAGGCAAGGGGAGCCAACTTCCTTGTCATGTTGCGCTGGATACAACCTTGTTTCAGAAGCTCTTGGAGAGCTGAGGAAATCTGCCTCTCCCAAGGAAGAGGGCAGTGTGTTGCCCTACACTCGGCATAAACAGGCGTACACCTAAGGGCCTTCGGGGCTGGATGAGGCTCAAGCGGGCCCCAGGAGCCTGGCGGTACTCAGTGTTCTTGCACTGACTCGGGTGCTGACACGACGTTCTTAGGACTCCTTAAAGGGGTACTACCGAAAACTTAAAGCAGAACAGCAAGGAATGCCTCGGGAAGGGTGCTGCACGCCTTCCAATCGGCACGGCCCACCAGGGCGATTTTCGAGTCTCGTGGGGACACTGAGTTTCCCTTTCGCCCTAGAGCAGGGCAGGGAAGCTTCCTCAGGAACTGGAAGCAGCCTGCTTCTTTCGAGAAAGCTCATTTGCCTCTCGCAGGCATGCCCGCAGGGACTAAACTCCCGGCAGCAAGAGTGTTTTTGACCTGCTGGACTGGCTAGGAACGTCTCTCTGAAGCTGTGGCAGAGCTGAGGATCTCCAGCTCTCCCAGGGAAGAGTGCAGTGTGTTGCGCTTCGCTCAGGAAACACAGGGGTGCGCTGAGGGACCTACGGGGCTGGGTGCTGCCCCACAGGCCCACTGGAGCCCGGCTCCCTGAGTGTTCCTGTAAGGAAACTGGTGCTAACGTGCTAGGAGTCCGGAAAGGCCTACCCTCGTGAAACTGAAGTAGCACAGCCAAAATGCCTCATGGAAGCTGCTGCCCACCAATCTTTCTGCACGGAAACCCAGGGCCGTAGTGAAAAGCCAGTGTTTGCGTTTCGGGTTCCCTTTAGCTCTAAAGCAGGGTCAGGCTTTCTTTGTGGAACTGTAGTTGAAAGTCAGCCTGCCGATGCAGGAGACACGGGTTCGTACCCCGATCCGGGAAGGTCCCACCCGCTGCCCTAGTGCCGCACCCGGGAGCCTTAGCCGCTGCACCTAAGCCTCAGGAGCCGGCGCTCCGCAACGGGAGAGGCCACAACCGTGAGAGGTGCGCGTACACCCAAATAAGGAAAGACACAGGGCAAGATGATATCCCACCCAGGAACCGGAGGCGCCCTGTTTCTGGGAGAAAAGTCAACTTCCTATCCGAGCCCTGCACGAAATGACTAGAATCCTGGAAGCACAAGTGTTTGGGCACAAGCTTCCAGGCTGCCCGAGTGGAATGGTCAACACTGGGGAGAAAAAGGCCTGTGCCCTCAGGCCCCCATTTCGAGGTTGACGGGAAGCATCAGTACCTATTGTTTCGAAAAATTCAAAAGAGACACATGGTACTCAGGGGGCCCTTCCCTAAAGCAGCTTCTCCATACAGCGTGTTCTGCGTTGTAGGGCGTGGCCTAAAGGAAAGAATGCCGTGGGTCAGCCTAGGGGCCCGTGCACCTTCCAAAAGCCGGCTGTGTTCCACGAAGAACTGATCTTTAGTTGCAGTGGAACCCAACCCGAGTTTCTCCTTGAGGTAGGGTGACTGCAGGTGACAAGACCTAGAAGGAATGCTAAGCAGAGTGTCTCTCTCAGTATCGCTCTGACAGGGCAATGAGGCCGACCGGCATTGAATGCTGGAAGTGCTACAACCGTGTTACTGAATCCGTCTGTGACCGGAGGCAGTCTAGCTCTCCGACGCACGAGTTCAATATGTTGCCCTACACTCAGCTACGGAGGGGTGCAGCTAAGGATCTTCGCGACTGGATGAGGCTCACCAGGCCACTAGGAGCCTGCAGTGACTCAGCGTTCTTAGGCAGAATCGTGTGCGGACGCGAGGGTCCTAGGAGGCCTTTACAGCTTACTGCCTTTAAAGTAAAGCAGAGCTGCGACGTGGGTCTCATAGAAGCTGCCGCACGCCTCCCCTTCTGCATGGCAGAGCAGGGCCACACGTCGAGGCGAGTGTTCATGCTGAGTTTCCCTTTCGCTATAAAGCAGGGCAGGGGAAGCTCCCAGCCAGGAAGTCGTAGTACCCTATTTCTTTGGAGGCAACTCAGTTTCTACTCAGTGCCACGCCTGCACTGACTAGTAAGCCGGCAAACGCACTATTCCCCGGAAGCGTCAAGGGCTCACGCAGGGCGCTTGCCAGCGGGGAAAACAAGGCTTGTGACATCAGGCCCCCCATTCGAGGTTGACGCACTGCGTAAGGACCTGTTATGCTGCCGAAGTCAGAAGAGACACAAGCTACCCACTGACCCCTTCCCGAAATCAACTTTTGTAGGCAGGGTGTTCGGCTTGTAGGGAACTGCCTAAATTTTCGAAAGCCCCAGATCGGCCTAGGGGCCTGGGCATCTTCCAAAAGCCTGCTGTGTTCCACGAAGAACTGTGCGTCAGTTGCAGTGGAACCCAGCCTGACTTTTTCCTTGGGTAAGGTGACTGCAGGTTTGAGGTCCGAGCAGGAGCGCTAAGCAGAGTGTTTTTCGAGGTAGAGCTCAGGTAAGGCAAGGGGAGCCAACTTCCTTGTCATGTTGCGCTGGATACAACCTTGTTTCAGAAGCTCTTGGAGAGCTGAGGAAATCTGCCTCTCCCAAGGAAGAGGGCAGTGTGTTGCCCTACACTCGGCATAAACAGGCGTACACCTAAGGGCCTTCGGGGCTGGATGAGGCTCAAGCGGGCCCCAGGAGCCTGGCGGTACTCAGTGTTCTTGCACTGACTCGGGTGCTGACACGACGTTCTTAGGACTCCTTAAAGGGGTACTACCGAAAACTTAAAGCAGAACAGCAAGGAATGCCTCGGGAAGGGTGCTGCACGCCTTCCAATCGGCACGGCCCACCAGGGCGATTTTCGAGTCTCGTGGGGACACTGAGTTTCCCTTTCGCCCTAGAGCAGGGCAGGGAAGCTTCCTCAGGAACTGGAAGCAGCCTGCTTCTTTCGAGAAAGCTCATTTGCCTCTCGCAGGCATGCCCGCAGGGACTAAACTCCCGGCAGCAAGAGTGTTTTTGACCTGCTGGACTGGCTAGGAACGTCTCTCTGAAGCTGTGGCAGAGCTGAGGATCTCCAGCTCTCCCAGGGAAGAGTGCAGTGTGTTGCGCTTCGCTCAGGAAACACAGGGGTGCGCTGAGGGACCTACGGGGCTGGGTGCTGCCCCACAGGCCCACTGGAGCCCGGCTCCCTGAGTGTTCCTGTAAGGAAACTGGTGCTAACGTGCTAGGAGTCCGGAAAGGCCTACCCTCGTGAAACTGAAGTAGCACAGCCAAAATGCCTCATGGAAGCTGCTGCCCACCAATCTTTCTGCACGGAAACCCAGGGCCGTAGTGAAAAGCCAGTGTTTGCGTTTCGGGTTCCCTTTAGCTCTAAAGCAGGGTCAGGCTTTCTTTGTGGAACTGTAGTTGAAAGTCAGCCTGCCGATGCAGGAGACACGGGTTCGTACCCCGATCCGGGAAGGTCCCACCCGCTGCCCTAGTGCCGCACCCGGGAGCCTTAGCCGCTGCACCTAAGCCTCAGGAGCCGGCGCTCCGCAACGGGAGAGGCCACAACCGTGAGAGGTGCGCGTACACCCAAATAAGGAAAGACACAGGGCAAGATGATATCCCACCCAGGAACCGGAGGCGCCCTGTTTCTGGGAGAAAAGTCAACTTCCTATCCGAGCCCTGCACGAAATGACTAGAATCCTGGAAGCACAAGTGTTTGGGCACAAGCTTCCAGGCTGCCCGAGTGGAATGGTCAACACTGGGGAGAAAAAGGCCTGTGCCCTCAGGCCCCCATTTCGAGGTTGACGGGAAGCATCAGTACCTATTGTTTCGAAAAATTCAAAAGAGACACATGGTACTCAGGGGGCCCTTCCCTAAAGCAGCTTCTCCATACAGCGTGTTCTGCGTTGTAGGGCGTGGCCTAAAGGAAAGAATGCCGTGGGTCAGCCTAGGGGCCCGTGCACCTTCCAAAAGCCGGCTGTGTTCCACGAAGAACTGATCTTTAGTTGCAGTGGAACCCAACCCGAGTTTCTCCTTGAGGTAGGGTGACTGCAGGTGACAAGACCTAGAAGGAATGCTAAGCAGAGTGTCTCTCTCAGTATCGCTCTGACAGGGCAATGAGGCCGACCGGCATTGAATGCTGGAAGTGCTACAACCGTGTTACTGAATCCGTCTGTGACCGGAGGCAGTCTAGCTCTCCGACGCACGAGTTCAATATGTTGCCCTACACTCAGCTACGGAGGGGTGCAGCTAAGGATCTTCGCGACTGGATGAGGCTCACCAGGCCACTAGGAGCCTGCAGTGACTCAGCGTTCTTAGGCAGAATCGTGTGCGGACGCGAGGGTCCTAGGAGGCCTTTACAGCTTACTGCCTTTAAAGTAAAGCAGAACTGCGACGTGGGTCTCATAGAAGCTGCCGCACGCCTCCCCTTCTGCATGGCAGAGCAGGGCCACACGTCGAGGCGAGTGTTCATGCTGAGTTTCCCTTTCGCTATAAAGCAGGGCAGGGGAAGCTCCCAGCCAGGAAGTCGTAGTACCCTATTTCTTTGGAGGCAACTCAGTTTCTACTCAGTGCCACGCCTGCACTGACTAGTAAGCCGGCAAACGCACTATTCCCCGGAAGCGTCAAGGGCTCACGCAGGGCGCTTGCCAGCGGGGAAAACAAGGCTTGTGACATCAGGCCCCCCATTCGAGGTTGACGCACTGCGTAAGGACCTGTTATGCTGCCGAAGTCAGAAGAGACACAAGCTACCCACTGACCCCTTCCCGAAATCAACTTTTGTAGGCAGGGTGTTCGGCTTGTAGGGAACTGCCTAAATTTTCGAAAGCCCCAGATCGGCCTAGGGGCCTGGGCATCTTCCAAAAGCCTGCTGTGTTCCACGAAGAACTGTGCGTCAGTTGCAGTGGAACCCAGCCTGACTTTTTCCTTGGGTAAGGTGACTGCAGGTTTGAGGTCCGAGCAGGAGCGCTAAGCAGAGTGTTTTTCGAGGTAGAGCTCAGGTAAGGCAAGGGGAGCCAAATTCCTTGTCATGTTGCGCTGGATACAACCTTGTTTCAGAAGCTCTTGGAGAGCTGAGGAAATCTGCCTCTCCCAAGGAAGAGGGCAGTGTGTTGCCCTACACTCGGCATAAACAGGCGTACACCTAAGGGCCTTCGGGGCTGGATGAGGCTCAAGCGGGCCCCAGGAGCCTGGCGGTACTCAGTGTTCTTGCACTGACTCGGGTGCTGACATGACGTTCTTAGGACTCCTTAAAGGGGTACTACCGAAAAGTTAAAGCAGAACAGCAAGGAATGCCTCGGGAAGGGTGCTGCACGCCTTCCAATCGGCACGGCCCACCAGGGCGATTTTCGAGTCTCGTGGGGACACTGAGTTTCCCTTTCGCCCTAGAGCAGGGCAGGGAAGCTTCCTCAGGAACTGGAAGCAGCCTGCTTCTTTCGAGAAAGCTCATTTGCCTCTCGCAGGCATGCCCGCAGGGACTAAACTCCCGGCAGCAAGAGTGTTTTTGACCTGCTGGACTGGCTAGGAACGTCTCTCTGAAGCTGTGGCAGAGCTGAGGATCTCCAGCTCTCCCAGGGAAGAGTGCAGTGTGTTGCGCTTCGCTCAGGAAACACAGGGGTGCGCTGAGGGACCTACGGGGCTGGGTGCTGCCCCACAGGCCCACTGGAGCCCGGCTCCCTGAGTGTTCCTGTAAGGAAACTGGCGCTAACGTGCTAGGAGTCCGGAAAGGCCTACCCTCGTGAAACTGAAGTAGCACAGCCAAAATGCCTCATGGAAGCTGCTGCCCACCAATCTTTCTGCACGGAAACCCAGGGCCGTAGTGAAAAGCCAGTGTTTGCGTTTCGGGTTCCCTTTAGCTCTAAAGCAGGGTCAGGCTTTCTTTGTGGAACTGTAGTTGAAAGTCAGCCTGCCGATGCAGGAGACACGGGTTCGTACCCCGATCCGGGAAGGTCCCACCCGCTGCCCTAGTGCCGCACCCGGGAGCCTTAGCCGCTGCACCTAAGCCTCAGGAGCCGGCGCTCCGCAACGGGAGAGGCCACAACCGTGAGAGGTGCGCGTACACCCAAATAAGGAAAGACACAGGGCAAGATGATATCCCACCCAGGAACCGGAGGCGCCCTGTTTCTGGGAGAAAAGTCAACTTCCTATCCGAGCCCTGCACGAAATGACTAGAATCCTGGAAGCACAAGTGTTTGGGCACAAGCTTCCAGGCTGCCCGAGTGTAATGGTCAACACTGGGGAGAAAAAGGCCTGTGCCCTCAGGCCCCCATTTCGAGGTTGACGGGAAGCATCAGTACCTATTGTTTCGAGAAATTCAAAAGAGACACATGGTACTCAGGGGGCCCTTCCCTAAAGCAGCTTCTCCATACAGCGTGTTCTGCGTTGTAGGGCGTGGCCTAAAGGAAAGAATGCCGTGGGTCAGCCTAGGGGCCCGTGCACCTTCCAAAAGCCGGCTGTGTTCCACGAAGAACTGATCTTTAGTTGCAGTGGAACCCAACCCGAGTTTCTCCTTGAGGTAGGGTGACTGCAGGTGACAGGACCTAGAAGGACTGCTAAGCAGAGTGTCTCTCTCAGTATCGCTCTGACAGGGCAATGAGGCCGACCGGCATTGAATGCTGGAAGTGCTACAACCGTGTTACTGAATCCGTCTGTGACCGGAGGCAGTCTAGCTCTCCGACGCACGAGTTCAATATGTTGCCCTACACTCAGCTACGGAGGGGTGCAGCTAAGGATCTTCGCGACTGGATGAGGCTCACCAGGCCACTAGGAGCCTGCAGTGACTCAGCGTTCTTAGGCAGAATCGTGTGCGGACGCGAGGGTCCTAGGAGGCCTTTACAGCTTACTGCCTTTAAAGTAAAGCAGAGCTGCGACGTGGGTCTCATAGAAGCTGCCGCACGCCTCCCCTTCTGCATGGCAGAGCAGGGCCACACGTCGAGGCGAGTGTTCATGCTGAGTTTCCCTTTCGCTATAAAGCAGGGCAGGGGAAGCTCCCAGCCAGGAAGTCGTAGTACCCTATTTCTTTGGAGGCAACTCAGTTTCTACTCAGTGCCACGCCTGCACTGACTAGTAAGCCGGCAAACGCACTATTCCCCGGAAGCGTCAAGGGCTCACGCAGGGCGCTTGCCAGCGGGGAAATCAAGGCTTGTGACATCAGGCCCCCCATTCGAGGTTGACGCACTGCGTAAGGACCTGTTATGCTGCCGAAGTCAGAAGAGACACAAGCTACCCACTGACCCCTTCCCGAAATCAACTTTTGTAGGCAGGGTGTTCGGCTTGTAGGGAACTGCCTAAATTTTCGAAAGCCCCAGATCGGCCTAGGGGCCTGGGCATCTTCCAAAAGCCTGCTGTGTTCCACGAAGAACTGTGCGTCAGTTGCAGTGGAACCCAGCCTGACTTTTTCCTTGGGTAAGGTGACTGCAGGTTTGAGGTCCGAGCAGGAGCGCTAAGCAGAGTGTTTTTCGAGGTAGAGCTCAGGTAAGGCAAGGGGAGCCAACTTCCTTGTCATGTTGCGCTGGATACAACCTTGTTTCAGAAGCTCTTGGAGAGCTGAGGAAATCTGCCTCTCCCAAGGAAGAGGGCAGTGTGTTGCCCTACACTCGGCATAAACAGGCGTACACCTAAGGGCCTTCGGGGCTGGATGAGGCTCAAGCGGGCCCCAGGAGCCTGGCGGTACTCAGTGTTCTTGCACTGACTCGGGTGCTGACACGACGTTCTTAGGACTCCTTAAAGGGGTACTACCGAAAAGTTAAAGCAGAACAGCAAGGAATGCCTCGGGAAGGGTGCTGCACGCCTTCCAATCGGCACGGCCCACCAGGGCGATTTTCGAGTCTCGTGGGGACACTGAGTTTCCCTTTCGCCCTAGAGCAGGGCAGGGAAGCTTCCTCAGGAACTGGAAGCAGCCTGCTTCTTTCGAGAAAGCTCATTTGCCTCTCGCAGGCATGCCCGCAGGGACTAAACTCCCGGCAGCAAGAGTGTTTTTGACCTGCTGGACTGGCTAGGAACGTCTCTCTGAAGCTGTGGCAGAGCTGAGGATCTCCAGCTCTCCCAGGGAAGAGTGCAGTGTGTTGCGCTTCGCTCAGGAAACACAGGGGTGCGCTGAGGGACCTACGGGGCTGGGTGCTGCCCCACAGGCCCACTGGAGCCCGGCTCCCTGAGTGTTCCTGTAAGGAAACTGGCGCTAACGTGCTAGGAGTCCGGAAAGGCCTACCCTCGTGAAACTGAAGTAGCACAGCCAAAATGCCTCATGGAAGCTGCTGCCCACCAATCTTTCTGCACGGAAACCCAGGGCCGTAGTGAAAAGCCAGTGTTTGCGTTTCGGGTTCCCTTTAGCTCTAAAGCAGGGTCAGGCTTTCTTTGTGGAACTGTAGTTGAAAGTCAGCCTGCCGATGCAGGAGACACGGGTTCGTACCCCGATCCGGGAAGGTCCCACCCGCTGCCCTAGTGCCGCACCCGGGAGCCTTAGCCGCTGCACCTAAGCCTCAGGAGCCGGCGCTCCGCAACGGGAGAGGCCACAACCGTGAGAGGTGCGCGTACACCCAAATAAGGAAAGACACAGGGCAAGATGATATCCCACCCAGGAACCGGAGGCGCCCTGTTTCTGGGAGAAAAGTCAACTTCCTATCCGAGCCCTGCACGAAATGACTAGAATCCTGGAAGCACAAGTGTTTGGGCACAAGCTTCCAGGCTGCCCGAGTGGAATGGTCAACACTGGGGAGAAAAAGGCCTGTGCCCTCAGGCCCCCATTTCGAGGTTGACGGGAAGCATCAGTACCTATTGTTTCGAAAAATTCAAAAGAGACACATGGTACTCAGGGGGCCCTTCCCTAAAGCAGCTTCTCCATACAGCGTGTTCTGCGTTGTAGGGCGTGGCCTAAAGGAAAGAATGCCGTGGGTCAGCCTAGGGGCCCGTGCACCTTCCAAAAGCCGGCTGTGTTCCACGAAGAACTGATCTTTAGTTGCAGTGGAACCCAACCCGAGTTTCTCCTTGAGGTAGGGTGACTGCAGGTGACAAGACCTAGAAGGAATGCTAAGCAGAGTGTCTCTCTCAGTATCGCTCTGACAGGGCAATGAGGCCGACCGGCATTGAATGCTGGAAGTGCTACAACCGTGTTACTGAATCCGTCTGTGACCGGAGGCAGTCTAGCTCTCCGACGCACGAGTTCAATATGTTGCCCTACACTCAGCTACGGAGGGGTGCAGCTAAGGATCTTCGCGACTGGATGAGGCTCACCAGGCCACTAGGAGCCTGCAGTGACTCAGCGTTCTTAGGCAGAATCGTGTGCGGACGCGAGGGTCCTAGGAGGCCTTTACAGCTTACTGCCTTTAAAGTAAAGCAGAGCTGCGACGTGGGTCTCATAGAAGCTGCCGCACGCCTCCCCTTCTGCATGGCAGAGCAGGGCCACACGTCGAGGCGAGTGTTCATGCTGAGTTTCCCTTTCGCTATAAAGCAGGGCAGGGGAAGCTCCCAGCCAGGAAGTCGTAGTACCCTATTTCTTTGGAGGCAACTCAGTTTCTACTCAGTGCCACGCCTGCACTGACTAGTAAGCCGGCAAACGCACTATTCCCCGGAAGCGTCAAGGGCTCACGCAGGGCGCTTGCCAGCGGGGAAAACAAGGCTTGTGACATCAGGCCCCCCATTCGAGGTTGACGCACTGCGTAAGGACCTGTTATGCTGCCGAAGTCAGAAGAGACACAAGCTACCCACTGACCCCTTCCCGAAATCAACTTTTGTAGGCAGGGTGTTCGGCTTGTAGGGAACTGCCTAAATTTTCGAAAGCCCCAGATCGGCCTAGGGGCCTGGGCATCTTCCAAAAGCCTGCTGTGTTCCACGAAGAACTGTGCGTCAGTTGCAGTGGAACCCAGCCTGACTTTTTCCTTGGGTAAGGTGACTGCAGGTTTGAGGTCCGAGCAGGAGCGCTAAGCAGAGTGTTTTTCGAGGTAGAGCTCAGGTAAGGCAAGGGGAGCCAACTTCCTTGTCATGTTGCGCTGGATACAACCTTGTTTCAGAAGCTCTTGGAGAGCTGAGGAAATCTGCCTCTCCCAAGGAAGAGGGCAGTGTGTTGCCCTACACTCGGCATAAACAGGCGTACACCTAAGGGCCTTCGGGGCTGGATGAGGCTCAAGCGGGCCCCAGGAGCCTGGCGGTACTCAGTGTTCTTGCACTGACTCGGGTGCTGACACGACGTTCTTAGGACTCCTTAAAGGGGTACTACCGAAAACTTAAAGCAGAACAGCAAGGAATGCCTCGGGAAGGGTGCTGCACGCCTTCCAATCGGCACGGCCCACCAGGGCGATTTTCGAGTCTCGTGGGGACACTGAGTTTCCCTTTCGCCCTAGAGCAGGGCAGGGAAGCTTCCTCAGGAACTGGAAGCAGCCTGCTTCTTTCGAGAAAGCTCATTTGCCTCTCGCAGGCATGCCCGCAGGGACTAAACTCCCGGCAGCAAGAGTGTTTTTGACCTGCTGGACTGGCTAGGAACATCTCTCTGAAGCTGTGGCAGAGCTGAGGATCTCCAGCTCTCCCAGGGAAGAGTGCAGTGTGTTGCGCTTCGCTCAGGAAACACAGGGGTGCGCTGAGGGACCTACGGGGCTGGGTGCTGCCCCACAGGCCCACTGGAGCCCGGCTCCCTGAGTGTTCCTGTAAGGAAACTGGTGCTAACGTGCTAGGAGTCCGGAAAGGCCTACCCTCGTGAAACTGAAGTAGCACAGCCAAAATGCCTCATGGAAGCTGCTGCCCACCAATCTTTCTGCACGGAAACCCAGGGCCGTAGTGAAAAGCCAGTGTTTGCGTTTCGGGTTCCCTTTAGCTCTAAAGCAGGGTCAGGCTTTCTTTGTGGAACTGTAGTTGAAAGTCAGCCTGCCGATGCAGGAGACACGGGTTCGTACCCCGATCCGGGAAGGTCCCACCCGCTGCCCTAGTGCCGCACCCGGGAGCCTTAGCCGCTGCACCTAAGCCTCAGGAGCCGGCGCTCCGCAACGGGAGAGGCCACAACCGTGAGAGGTGCGCGTACACCCAAATAAGGAAAGACACAGGGCAAGATGATATCCCACCCAGGAACCGGAGGCGCCCTGTTTCTGGGAGAAAAGTCAACTTCCTATCCGAGCCCTGCACGAAATGACTAGAATCCTGGAAGCACAAGTGTTTGGGCACAAGCTTCCAGGCTGCCCGAGTGGAATGGTCAACACTGGGGAGAAAAAGGCCTGTGCCCTCAGGCCCCCATTTCGAGGTTGACGGGAAGCATCAGTACCTATTGTTTCGAAAAATTCAAAAGAGACACATGGTACTCAGGGGGCCCTTCCCTAAAGCAGCTTCTCCATACAGCGTGTTCTGCGTTGTAGGGCGTGGCCTAAAGGAAAGAATGCCGTGGGTCAGCCTAGGGGCCCGTGCACCTTCCAAAAGCCGGCTGTGTTCCACGAAGAACTGATCTTTAGTTGCAGTGGAACCCAACCCGAGTTTCTCCTTGAGGTAGGGTGACTGCAGGTGACAAGACCTAGAAGGAATGCTAAGCAGAGTGTCTCTCTCAGTATCGCTCTGACAGGGCAATGAGGCCGACCGGCATTGAATGCTGGAAGTGCTACAACCGTGTTACTGAATCCGTCTGTGACCGGAGGCAGTCTAGCTCTCCGACGCACGAGTTCAATATGTTGCCCTACACTCAGCTACGGAGGGGTGCAGCTAAGGATCTTCGCGACTGGATGAGGCTCACCAGGCCACTAGGAGCCTGCAGTGACTCAGCGTTCTTAGGCAGAATCGTGTGCGGACGCGAGGGTCCTAGGAGGCCTTTACAGCTTACTGCCTTTAAAGTAAAGCAGAGCTGCGACGTGGGTCTCATAGAAGCTGCCGCACGCCTCCCCTTCTGCATGGCAGAGCAGGGCCACACGTCGAGGCGAGTGTTCATGCTGAGTTTCCCTTTCGCTATAAAGCAGGGCAGGGGAAGCTCCCAGCCAGGAAGTCGTAGTACCCTATTTCTTTGGAGGCAACTCAGTTTCTACTCAGTGCCACGCCTGCACTGACTAGTAAGCCGGCAAACGCACTATTCCCCGGAAGCGTCAAGGGCTCACGCAGGGCGCTTGCCAGCGGGGAAATCAAGGCTTGTGACATCAGGCCCCCCATTCGAGGTTGACGCACTGCGTAAGGACCTGTTATGCTGCCGAAGTCAGAAGAGACACAAGCTACCCACTGACCCCTTCCCGAAATCAACTTTTGTAGGCAGGGTGTTCGGCTTGTAGGGAACTGCCTAAATTTTCGAAAGCCCCAGATCGGCCTAGGGGCCTGGGCATCTTCCAAAAGCCTGCTGTGTTCCACGAAGAACTGTGCGTCAGTTGCAGTGGAACCCAGCCTGACTTTTTCCTTGGGTAAGGTGACTGCAGGTTTGAGGTCCGAGCAGGAGCGCTAAGCAGAGTGTTTTTCGAGGTAGAGCTCAGGTAAGGCAAGGGGAGCCAACTTCCTTGTCATGTTGCGCTGGATACAACCTTGTTTCAGAAGCTCTTGGAGAGCTGAGGAAATCTGCCTCTCCCAAGGAAGAGGGCAGTGTGTTGCCCTACACTCGGCATAAACAGGCGTACACCTAAGGGCCTTCGGGGCTGGATGAGGCTCAAGCGGGCCCCAGGAGCCTGGCGGTACTCAGTGTTCTTGCACTGACTCGGGTGCTGACACGACGTTCTTAGGACTCCTTAAAGGGGTACTACCGAAAACTTAAAGCAGAACAGCAAGGAATGCCTCGGGAAGGGTGCTGCACGCCTTCCAATCGGCACGGCCCACCAGGGCGATTTTCGAGTCTCGTGGGGACACTGAGTTTCCCTTTCGCCCTAGAGCAGGGCAGGGAAGCTTCCTCAGGAACTGGAAGCAGCCTGCTTCTTTCGAGAAAGCTCATTTGCCTCTCGCAGGCATGCCCGCAGGGACTAAACTCCCGGCAGCAAGAGTGTTTTTGACCTGCTGGACTGGCTAGGAACGTCTCTCTGAAGCTGTGGCAGAGCTGAGGATCTCCAGCTCTCCCAGGGAAGAGTGCAGTGTGTTGCGCTTCGCTCAGGAAACACAGGGGTGCGCTGAGGGACCTACGGGGCTGGGTGCTGCCCCACAGGCCCACTGGAGCCCGGCTCCCTGAGTGTTCCTGTAAGGAAACTGGCGCTAACGTGCTAGGAGTCCGGAAAGGCCTACCCTCGTGAAACTGAAGTAGCACAGCCAAAATGCCTCATGGAAGCTGCTGCCCACCAATCTTTCTGCACGGAAACCCAGGGCCGTAGTGAAAAGCCAGTGTTTGCGTTTCGGGTTCCCTTTAGCTCTAAAGCAGGGTCAGGCTTTCTTTGTGGAACTGTAGTTGAAAGTCAGCCTGCCGATGCAGGAGACACGGGTTCGTACCCCGATCCGGGAAGGTCCCACCCGCTGCCCTAGTGCCGCACCCGGGAGCCTTAGCCGCTGCACCTAAGCCTCAGGAGCCGGCGCTCCGCAACGGGAGAGGCCACAACCGTGAGAGGTGCGCGTACACCCAAATAAGGAAAGACACAGGGCAAGATGATATCCCACCCAGGAACCGGAGGCGCCCTGTTTCTGGGAGAAAAGTCAACTTCCTATCCGAGCCCTGCACGAAATGACTAGAATCCTGGAAGCACAAGTGTTTGGGCACAAGCTTCCAGGCTGCCCGAGTGGAATGGTCAACACTGGGGAGAAAAAGGCCTGTGCCCTCAGGCCCCCATTTCGAGGTTGACGGGAAGCATCAGTACCTATTGTTTCGAAAAATTCAAAAGAGACACATGGTACTCAGGGGGCCCTTCCCTAAAGCAGCTTCTCCATACAGCGTGTTCTGCGTTGTAGGGCGTGGCCTAAAGGAAAGAATGCCGTGGGTCAGCCTAGGGGCCCGTGCACCTTCCAAAAGCCGGCTGTGTTCCACGAAGAACTGATCTTTAGTTGCAGTGGAACCCAACCCGAGTTTCTCCTTGAGGTAGGGTGACTGCAGGTGACAAGACCTAGAAGGAATGCTAAGCAGAGTGTCTCTCTCAGTATCGCTCTGACAGGGCAATGAGGCCGACCGGCATTGAATGCTGGAAGTGCTACAACCGTGTTACTGAATCCGTCTGTGACCGGAGGCAGTCTAGCTCTCCGACGCACGAGTTCAATATGTTGCCCTACACTCAGCTACGGAGGGGTGCAGCTAAGGATCTTCGCGACTGGATGAGGCTCACCAGGCCACTAGGAGCCTGCAGTGACTCAGCGTTCTTAGGCAGAATCGTGTGCGGACGCGAGGGTCCTAGGAGGCCTTTACAGCTTACTGCCTTTAAAGTAAAGCAGAGCTGCGACGTGGGTCTCATAGAAGCTGCCGCACGCCTCCCCTTCTGCATGGCAGAGCAGGGCCACACGTCGAGGCGAGTGTTCATGCTGAGTTTCCCTTTCGCTATAAAGCAGGGCAGGGGAAGCTCCCAGCCAGGAAGTCGTAGTACCCTATTTCTTTGGAGGCAACTCAGTTTCTACTCAGTGCCACGCCTGCACTGACTAGTAAGCCGGCAAACGCACTATTCCCCGGAAGCGTCAAGGGCTCACGCAGGGCGCTTGCCAGCGGGGAAAACAAGGCTTGTGACATCAGGCCCCCCATTCGAGGTTGACGCACTGCGTAAGGACCTGTTATGCTGCCGAAGTCAGAAGAGACACAAGCTACCCACTGACCCCTTCCCGAAATCAACTTTTGTAGGCAGGGTGTTCGGCTTGTAGGGAACTGCCTAAATTTTCGAAAGCCCCAGATCGGCCTAGGGGCCTGGGCATCTTCCAAAAGCCTGCTGTGTTCCACGAAGAACTGTGCGTCAGTTGCAGTGGAACCCAGCCTGACTTTTTCCTTGGGTAAGGTGACTGCAGGTTTGAGGTCCGAGCAGGAGCGCTAAGCAGAGTGTTTTTCGAGGTAGAGCTCAGGTAAGGCAAGGGGAGCCAACTTCCTTGTCATGTTGCGCTGGATACAACCTTGTTTCAGAAGCTCTTGGAGAGCTGAGGAAATCTGCCTCTCCCAAGGAAGAGGGCAGTGTGTTGCCCTACACTCGGCATAAACAGGCGTACACCTAAGGGCCTTCGGGGCTGGATGAGGCTCAAGCGGGCCCCAGGAGCCTGGCGGTACTCAGTGTTCTTGCACTGACTCGGGTGCTGACACGACGTTCTTAGGACTCCTTAAAGGGGTACTACCGAAAACTTAAAGCAGAACAGCAAGGAATGCCTCGGGAAGGGTGCTGCACGCCTTCCAATCGGCACGGCCCACCAGGGCGATTTTCGAGTCTCGTGGGGACACTGAGTTTCCCTTTCGCCCTAGAGCAGGGCAGGGAAGCTTCCTCAGGAACTGGAAGCAGCCTGCTTCTTTCGAGAAAGCTCATTTGCCTCTCGCAGGCATGCCCGCAGGGACTAAACTCCCGGCAGCAAGAGTGTTTTTGACCTGCTGGACTGGCTAGGAACGTCTCTCTGAAGCTGTGGCAGAGCTGAGGATCTCCAGCTCTCCCAGGGAAGAGTGCAGTGTGTTGCGCTTCGCTCAGGAAACACAGGGGTGCGCTGAGGGACCTACGGGGCTGGGTGCTGCCCCACAGGCCCACTGGAGCCCGGCTCCCTGAGTGTTCCTGTAAGGAAACTGGTGCTAACGTGCTAGGAGTCCGGAAAGGCCTACCCTCGTGAAACTGAAGTAGCACAGCCAAAATGCCTCATGGAAGCTGCTGCCCACCAATCTTTCTGCACGGAAACCCAGGGCCGTAGTGAAAAGCCAGTGTTTGCGTTTCGGGTTCCCTTTAGCTCTAAAGCAGGGTCAGGCTTTCTTTGTGGAACTGTAGTTGAAAGTCAGCCTGCCGATGCAGGAGACACGGGTTCGTACCCCGATCCGGGAAGGTCCCACCCGCTGCCCTAGTGCCGCACCCGGGAGCCTTAGCCGCTGCACCTAAGCCTCAGGAGCCGGCGCTCCGCAACGGGAGAGGCCACAACCGTGAGAGGTGCGCGTACACCCAAATAAGGAAAGACACAGGGCAAGATGATATCCCACCCAGGAACCGGAGGCGCCCTGTTTCTGGGAGAAAAGTCAACTTCCTATCCGAGCCCTGCACGAAATGACTAGAATCCTGGAAGCACAAGTGTTTGGGCACAAGCTTCCAGGCTGCCCGAGTGGAATGGTCAACACTGGGGAGAAAAAGGCCTGTGCCCTCAGGCCCCCATTTCGAGGTTGACGGGAAGCATCAGTACCTATTGTTTCGAGAAATTCAAAAGAGACACATGGTACTCAGGGGGCCCTTCCCTAAAGCAGCTTCTCCATACAGCGTGTTCTGCGTTGTAGGGCGTGGCCTAAAGGAAAGAATGCCGTGGGTCAGCCTAGGGGCCCGTGCACCTTCCAAAAGCCGGCTGTGTTCCACGAAGAACTGATCTTTAGTTGCAGTGGAACCCAACCCGAGTTTCTCCTTGAGGTAGGGTGACTGCAGGTGACAAGACCTAGAAGGACTGCTAAGCAGAGTGTCTCTCTCAGTATCGCTCTGACAGGGCAATGAGGCCGACCGGCATTGAATGCTGGAAGTGCTACAACCGTGTTACTGAATCCGTCTGTGACCGGAGGCAGTCTAGCTCTCCGACGCACGAGTTCAATATGTTGCCCTACACTCAGCTACGGAGGGGTGCAGCTAAGGATCTTCGCGACTGGATGAGGCTCACCAGGCCACTAGGAGCCTGCAGTGACTCAGCGTTCTTAGGCAGAATCGTGTGCGGACGCGAGGGTCCTAGGAGGCCTTTACAGCTTACTGCCTTTAAAGTAAAGCAGAGCTGCGACGTGGGTCTCATAGAAGCTGCCGCACGCCTCCCCTTCTGCATGGCAGAGCAGGGCCACACGTCGAGGCGAGTGTTCATGCTGAGTTTCCCTTTCGCTATAAAGCAGGGCAGGGGAAGCTCCCAGCCAGGAAGTCGTAGTACCCTATTTCTTTGGAGGCAACTCAGTTTCTACTCAGTGCCACGCCTGCACTGACTAGTAAGCCGGCAAACGCACTATTCCCCGGAAGCGTCAAGGGCTCACGCAGGGCGCTTGCCAGCGGGGAAATCAAGGCTTGTGACATCAGGCCCCCCATTCGAGGTTGACGCACTGCGTAAGGACCTGTTATGCTGCCGAAGTCAGAAGAGACACAAGCTACCCACTGACCCCTTCCCGAAATCAACTTTTGTAGGCAGGGTGTTCGGCTTGTAGGGAACTGCCTAAATTTTCGAAAGCCCCAGATCGGCCTAGGGGCCTGGGCATCTTCCAAAAGCCTGCTGTGTTCCACGAAGAACTGTGCGTCAGTTGCAGTGGAACCCAGCCTGACTTTTTCCTTGGGTAAGGTGACTGCAGGTTTGAGGTCCGAGCAGGAGCGCTAAGCAGAGTGTTTTTCGAGGTAGAGCTCAGGTAAGGCAAGGGGAGCCAACTTCCTTGTCATGTTGCGCTGGATACAACCTTGTTTCAGAAGCTCTTGGAGAGCTGAGGAAATCTGCCTCTCCGAAGGAAGAGGGCAGTGTGTTGCCCTACACTCGGCATAAACAGGCGTACACCTAAGGGCCTTCGGGGCTGGATGAGGCTCAAGCGGGCCCCAGGAGCCTGGCGGTACTCAGTGTTCTTGCACTGACTCGGGTGCTGACACGACGTTCTTAGGACTCCTTAAAGGGGTACTACCGAAAACTTAAAGCAGAACAGCAAGGAATGCCTCGGGAAGAGTGCTGCACGCCTTCCAATCGGCACGGCCCACCAGGGCGATTTTCGAGTCTCGTGGGGACACTGAGTTTCCCTTTCGCCCTAGAGCAGGGCAGGGAAGCTTCCTCAGGAACTGGAAGCAGCCTGCTTCTTTCGAGAAAGCTCATTTGCCTCTCGCAGGCATGCCCGCAGGGACTAAACTCCCGGCAGCAAGAGTGTTTTTGACCTGCTGGACTGGCTAGGAACGTCTCTCTGAAGCTGTGGCAGAGCTGAGGATCTCCAGCTCTCCCAGGGAAGAGTGCAGTGTGTTGCGCTTCGCTCAGGAAACACAGGGGTGCGCTGAGGGACCTACGGGGCTGGGTGCTGCCCCACAGGCCCACTGGAGCCCGGCTCCCTGAGTGTTCCTGTAAGGAAACTGGCGCTAACGTGCTAGGAGTCCGGAAAGGCCTACCCTCGTGAAACTGAAGTAGCACAGCCAAAATGCCTCATGGAAGCTGCTGCCCACCAATCTTTCTGCACGGAAACCCAGGGCCGTAGTGAAAAGCCAGTGTTTGCGTTTCGGGTTCCCTTTAGCTCTAAAGCAGGGTCAGGCTTTCTTTGTGGAACTGTAGTTGAAAGTCAGCCTGCCGATGCAGGAGACACGGGTTCGTACCCCGATCCGGGAAGGTCCCACCCGCTGCCCTAGTGCCGCACCCGGGAGCCTTAGCCGCTGCACCTAAGCCTCAGGAGCCGGCGCTCCGCAACGGGAGAGGCCACAACCGTGAGAGGTGCGCGTACACCCAAATAAGGAAAGACACAGGGCAAGATGATATCCCACCCAGGAACCGGAGGCGCCCTGTTTCTGGGAGAAAAGTCAACTTCCTATCCGAGCCCTGCACGAAATGACTAGAATCCTGGAAGCACAAGTGTTTGGGCACAAGCTTCCAGGCTGCCCGAGTGGAATGGTCAACATTGGGGAGAAAAAGGCCTGTGCCCTCAGGCCCCCATTTCGAGGTTGACGGGAAGCATAAGTACCTATTGTTTCGAGAAATTCAAAAGAGACACATGGTACTCAGGGGGCCCTTCCCTAAAGCAGCTTCTCCATACAGCGTGTTCTGCGTTGTAGGGCGTGGCCTAAAGGAAAGAATGCCGTGGGTCAGCCTAGGGGCCCGTGCACCTTCCAAAAGCCGGCTGTGTTCCACGAAGAACTGATCTTTAGTTGCAGTGGAACCCAACCCGAGTTTCTCCTTGAGGTAGGGTGACTGCAGGTGACAAGACCTAGAAGGAATGCTAAGCAGAGTGTCTCTCTCAGTATCGCTCTGACAGGGCAATGAGGCCGACCGGCATTGAATGCTGGAAGTGCTACAACCGAGTTACTGAATCCGTCTGTGACCGGAGGCAGTCTAGCTCTCCGACGCACGAGTTCAATATGTTGCCCTACACTCAGCTACGGAGGGGTGCAGCTAAGGATCTTCGCGACTGGATGAGGCTCACCAGGCCACTAGGAGCCTGCAGTGACTCAGCGTTCTTAGGCAGAATCGTGTGCGGACGCGAGGGTCCTAGGAGGCCTTTACAGCTTACTGCCTTTAAAGTAAAGCAGAGCTGCGACGTGGGTCTCATAGAAGCTGCCGCACGCCTCCCCTTCTGCATGGCAGAGCAGGGCCACCCGTCGAGGCGAGTGTTCATGCTGAGTTTCCCTTTCGCTATAAAGCAGGGCAGGGGAAGCTCCCAGCCAGGAAGTCGTAGTACCCTATTTCTTTGGAGGCAACTCAGTTTCTACTCAGTGCCACGCCTGCACTGACTAGTAAGCCGGCAAACGCACTATTCCCCGGAAGCGTCAAGGGCTCACGCAGGGCGCTTGCCAGCGGGGAAAACAAGGCTTGTGACATCAGGCCCCCCATTCGAGGTTGACGCACTGCGTAAGGACCTGTTATGCTGCCGAAGTCAGAAGAGACACAAGCTACCCACTGACCCCTTCCCGAAATCAACTTTTGTAGGCAGGGTGTTCGGCTTGTAGGGAACTGCCTAAATTTTCGAAAGCCCCAGATCGGCCTAGGGGCCTGGGCATCTTCCAAAAGCCTGCTGTGTTCCACGAAGAACTGTGCGTCAGTTGCAGTGGAACCCAGCCTGACTTTTTCCTTGGGTAAGGTGACTGCAGGTTTGAGGTCCGAGCAGGAGCGCTAAGCAGAGTGTTTTTCGAGGTAGAGCTCAGGTAAGGCAAGGGGAGCCAACTTCCTTGTCATGTTGCGCTGGATACAACCTTGTTTCAGAAGCTCTTGGAGAGCTGAGGAAATCTGCCTCTCCCAAGGAAGAGGGCAGTGTGTTGCCCTACACTCGGCATAAACAGGCGTACACCTAAGGGCCTTCGGGGCTGGATGAGGCTCAAGCGGGCCCCAGGAGCCTGGCGGTACTCAGTGTTCTTGCACTGACTCGGGTGCTGACACGACGTTCTTAGGACTCCTTAAAGGGGTACTACCGAAAACTTAAAGCAGAACAGCAAGGAATGCCTCGGGAAGGGTGCTGCACGCCTTCCAATCGGCACGGCCCACCAGGGCGATTTTCGAGTCTCGTGGGGACACTGAGTTTCCCTTTCGCCCTAGAGCAGGGCAGGGAAGCTTCCTCAGGAACTGGAAGCAGCCTGCTTCTTTCGAGAAAGCTCATTTGCCTCTCGCAGGCATGCCCGCAGGGACTAAACTCCCGGCAGCAAGAGTGTTTTTGACCTGCTGGACTGGCTAGGAACGTCTCTCTGAAGCTGTGGCAGAGCTGAGGATCTCCAGCTCTCCCAGGGAAGAGTGCAGTGTGTTGCGCTTCGCTCAGGAAACACAGGGGTGCGCTGAGGGACCTACGGGGCTGGGTGCTGCCCCACAGGCCCACTGGAGCCCGGCTCCCTGAGTGTTCCTGTAAGGAAACTGGTGCTAACGTGCTAGGAGTCCGGAAAGGCCTACCCTCGTGAAACTGAAGTAGCACAGCCAAAATGCCTCATGGAAGCTGCTGCCCACCAATCTTTCTGCACGGAAACCCAGGGCCGTAGTGAAAAGCCAGTGTTTGCGTTTCGGGTTCCCTTTAGCTCTAAAGCAGGGTCAGGCTTTCTTTGTGGAACTGTAGTTGAAAGTCAGCCTGCCGATGCAGGAGACACGGGTTCGTACCCCGATCCGGGAAGGTCCCACCCGCTGCCCTAGTGCCGCACCCGGGAGCCTTAGCCGCTGCACCTAAGCCTCAGGAGCCGGCGCTCCGCAACGGGAGAGGCCACAACCGTGAGAGGTGCGCGTACACCCAAATAAGGAAAGACACAGGGCAAGATGATATCCCACCCAGGAACCGGAGGCGCCCTGTTTCTGGGAGAAAAGTCAACTTCCTATCCGAGCCCTGCACGAAATGACTAGAATCCTGGAAGCACAAGTGTTTGGGCACAAGCTTCCAGGCTGCCCGAGTGGAATGGTCAACATTGGGGAGAAAAAGGCCTGTGCCCTCAGGCCCCCATTTCGAGGTTGACGGGAAGCATAAGTACCTATTGTTTCGAGAAATTCAAAAGAGACACATGGTACTCAGGGGGCCCTTCCCTAAAGCAGCTTCTCCATACAGCGTGTTCTGCGTTGTAGGGCGTGGCCTAAAGGAAAGAATGCCGTGGGTCAGCCTAGGGGCCCGTGCACCTTCCAAAAGCCGGCTGTGTTCCACGAAGAACTGATCTTTAGTTGCAGTGGAACCCAACCCGAGTTTCTCCTTGAGGTAGGGTGACTGCAGGTGACAAGACCTAGAAGGACTGCTAAGCAGAGTGTCTCTCCCAGTATCGCTCTGACAGGGCAATGAGGCCGACCGGCATTGAATGCTGGAAGTGCTACAACCGTGTTACTGAATCCGTCTGTGACCGGAGGCAGTCTAGCTCTCCGACGCACGAGTTCAATATGTTGCCCTACACTCAGCTACGGAGGGGTGCAGCTAAGGATCTTCGCGACTGGATGAGGCTCACCAGGCCACTAGGAGCCTGCAGTGACTCAGCGTTCTTAGGCAGAATCGTGTGCGGACGCGAGGGTCCTAGGAGGCCTTTACAGCTTACTGCCTTTAAAGTAAAGCAGAGCTGCGACGTGGGTCTCATAGAAGCTGCCGCACGCCTCCCCTTCTGCATGGCAGAGCAGGGCCACACGTCGAGGCGAGTGTTCATGCTGAGTTTCCCTTTCGCTATAAAGCAGGGCAGGGGAAGCTCCCAGCCAGGAAGTCGTAGTACCCTATTTCTTTGGAGGCAACTCAGTTTCTACTCAGTGCCACGCCTGCACTGACTAGTAAGCCGGCAAACGCACTATTCCCCGGAAGCGTCAAGGGCTCACGCAGGGCGCTTGCCAGCGGGGAAAACAAGGCTTGTGACATCAGGCCCCCCATTCGAGGTTGACGCACTGCGTAAGGACCTGTTATGCTGCCGAAGTCAGAAGAGACACAAGCTACCCACTGACCCCTTCCCGAAATCAACTTTTGTAGGCAGGGTGTTCGGCTTGTAGGGAACTGCCTAAATTTTCGAAAGCCCCAGATCGGCCTAGGGGCCTGGGCATCTTCCAAAAGCCTGCTGTGTTCCACGAAGAACTGTGCGTCAGTTGCAGTGGAACCCAGCCTGACTTTTTCCTTGGGTAAGGTGACTGCAGGTTTGAGGTCCGAGCAGGAGCGCTAAGCAGAGTGTTTTTCGAGGTAGAGCTCAGGTAAGGCAAGGGGAGCCAACTTCCTTGTCATGTTGCGCTGGATACAACCTTGTTTCAGAAGCTCTTGGAGAGCTGAGGAAATCTGCCTCTCCCAAGGAAGAGGGCAGTGTGTTGCCCTACACTCGGCATAAACAGGCGTACACCTAAGGGCCTTCGGGGCTGGATGAGGCTCAAGCGGGCCCCAGGAGCCTGGCGGTACTCAGTGTTCTTGCACTGACTCGGGTGCTGACACGACGTTCTTAGGACTCCTTAAAGGGGTACTACCGAAAACTTAAAGCAGAACAGCAAGGAATGCCTCGGGAAGGGTGCTGCACGCCTTCCAATCGGCACGGCCCACCAGGGCGATTTTCGAGTCTCGTGGGGACACTGAGTTTCCCTTTCGCCCTAGAGCAGGGCAGGGAAGCTTCCTCAGGAACTGGAAGCAGCCTGCTTCTTTCGAGAAAGCTCATTTGCCTCTCGCAGGCATGCCCGCAGGGACTAAACTCCCGGCAGCAAGAGTGTTTTTGACCTGCTGGACTGGCTAGGAACGTCTCTCTGAAGCTGTGGCAGAGCTGAGGATCTCCAGCTCTCCCAGGGAAGAGTGCAGTGTGTTGCGCTTCGCTCAGGAAACACAGGGGTGCGCTGAGGGACCTACGGGGCTGGGTGCTGCCCCACAGGCCCACTGGAGCCCGGCTCCCTGAGTGTTCCTGTAAGGAAACTGGTGCTAACGTGCTAGGAGTCCGGAAAGGCCTACCCTCGTGAAACTGAAGTAGCACAGCCAAAATGCCTCATGGAAGCTGCTGCCCACCAATCTTTCTGCACGGAAACCCAGGGCCGTAGTGAAAAGCCAGTGTTTGCGTTTCGGGTTCCCTTTAGCTCTAAAGCAGGGTCAGGCTTTCTTTGTGGAACTGTAGTTGAAAGTCAGCCTGCCGATGCAGGAGACACGGGTTCGTACCCCGATCCGGGAAGGTCCCACCCGCTGCCCTAGTGCCGCACCCGGGAGCCTTAGCCGCTGCACCTAAGCCTCAGGAGCCGGCGCTCCGCAACGGGAGAGGCCACAACCGTGAGAGGTGCGCGTACACCCAAATAAGGAAAGACACAGGGCAAGATGATATCCCACCCAGGAACCGGAGGCGCCCTGTTTCTGGGAGAAAAGTCAACTTCCTATCCGAGCCCTGCACGAAATGACTAGAATCCTGGAAGCACAAGTGTTTGGGCACAAGCTTCCAGGCTGCCCGAGTGGAATGGTCAACACTGGGGAGAAAAAGGCCTGTGCCCTCAGGCCCCCATTTCGAGGTTGACGGGAAGCATCAGTACCTATTGTTTCGAGAAATTCAAAAGAGACACATGGTACTCAGGGGGCCCTTCCCTAAAGCAGCTTCTCCATACAGCGTGTTCTGCGTTGTAGGGCGTGGCCTAAAGGAAAGAATGCCGTGGGTCAGCCTAGGGGCCCGTGCACCTTCCAAAAGCCGGCTGTGTTCCACGAAGAACTGATCTTTAGTTGCAGTGGAACCCAACCCGAGTTTCTCCTTGAGGTAGGGTGACTGCAGGTGACAGGACCTAGAAGGACTGCTAAGCAGAGTGTCTCTCTCAGTATCGCTCTGACAGGGCAATGAGGCCGACCGGCATTGAATGCTGGAAGTGCTACAACCGTGTTACTGAATCCGTCTGTGACCGGAGGCAGTCTAGCTCTCCGACGCACGAGTTCAATATGTTGCCCTACACTCAGCTACGGAGGGGTGCAGCTAAGGATCTTCGCGACTGGATGAGGCTCACCAGGCCACTAGGAGCCTGCAGTGACTCAGCGTTCTTAGGCAGAATCGTGTGCGGACGCGAGGGTCCTAGGAGGCCTTTACAGCTTACTGCCTTTAAAGTAAAGCAGAGCTGCGACGTGGGTCTCATAGAAGCTGCCGCACGCCTCCCCTTCTGCATGGCAGAGCAGGGCCACACGTCGAGGCGAGTGTTCATGCTGAGTTTCCCTTTCGCTATAAAGCAGGGCAGGGGAAGCTCCCAGCCAGGAAGTCGTAGTACCCTATTTCTTTGGAGGCAACTCAGTTTCTACTCAGTGCCACGCCTGCACTGACTAGTAAGCCGGCAAACGCACTATTCCCCGGAAGCGTCAAGGGCTCACGCAGGGCGCTTGCCAGCGGGGAAAACAAGGCTTGTGACATCAGGCCCCCCATTCGAGGTTGACGCACTGCGTAAGGACCTGTTATGCTGCCGAAGTCAGAAGAGACACAAGCTACCCACTGACCCCTTCCCGAAATCAACTTTTGTAGGCAGGGTGTTCGGCTTGTAGGGAACTGCCTAAATTTTCGAAAGCCCCAGATCGGCCTAGGGGCCTGGGCATCTTCCAAAAGCCTGCTGTGTTCCACGAAGAACTGTGCGTCAGTTGCAGTGGAACCCAGCCTGACTTTTTCCTTGGGTAAGGTGACTGCAGGTTTGAGGTCCGAGCAGGAGCGCTAAGCAGAGTGTTTTTCGAGGTAGAGCTCAGGTAAGGCAAGGGGAGCCAACTTCCTTGTCATGTTGCGCTGGATACAACCTTGTTTCAGAAGCTCTTGGAGAGCTGAGGAAATCTGCCTCTCCCAAGGAAGAGGGCAGTGTGTTGCCCTACACTCGGCATAAACAGGCGTACACCTAAGGGCCTTCGGGGCTGGATGAGGCTCAAGCGGGCCCCAGGAGCCTGGCGGTACTCAGTGTTCTTGCACTGACTCGGGTGCTGACACGACGTTCTTAGGACTCCTTAAAGGGGTACTACCGAAAAGTTAAAGCAGAACAGCAAGGAATGCCTCGGGAAGGGTGCTGCACGCCTTCCAATCGGCACGGCCCACCAGGGCGATTTTCGAGTCTCGTGGGGACACTGAGTTTCCCTTTCGCCCTAGAGCAGGGCAGGGAAGCTTCCTCAGGAACTGGAAGCAGCCTGCTTCTTTCGAGAAAGCTCATTTGCCTCTCGCAGGCATGCCCGCAGGGACTAAACTCCCGGCAGCAAGAGTGTTTTTGACCTGCTGGACTGGCTAGGAACGTCTCTCTGAAGCTGTGGCAGAGCTGAGGATCTCCAGCTCTCCCAGGGAAGAGTGCAGTGTGTTGCGCTTCGCTCAGGAAACACAGGGGTGCGCTGAGGGACCTACGGGGCTGGGTGCTGCTCCACAGGCCCACTGGAGCCCGGCTCCCTGAGTGTTCCTGTAAGGAAACTGGCGCTAACGTGCTAGGAGTCCGGAAAGGCCTACCCTCGTGAAACTGAAGTAGCACAGCCAAAATGCCTCATGGAAGCTGCTGCCCACCAATCTTTCTGCACGGAAACCCAGGGCCGTAGTGAAAAGCCAGTGTTTGCGTTTCGGGTTCCCTTTAGCTCTAAAGCAGGGTCAGGCTTTCTTTGTGGAACTGTAGTTGAAAGTCAGCCTGCCGATGCAGGAGACACGGGTTCGTACCCCGATCCGGGAAGGTCCCACCCGATGCCCTAGTGCCGCACCCGGGAGCCTTAGCCGCTGCACCTAAGCCTCAGGAGCCGGCGCTCCGCAACGGGAGAGGCCACAACCGTGAGAGGTGCGCGTACACCCAAATAAGGAAAGACACAGGGCAAGATGATATCCCACCCAGGAACCGGAGGCGCCCTGTTTCTGGGAGAAAAGTCAACTTCCTATCCGAGCCCTGCACGAAATGACTAGAATCCTGGAAGCACAAGTGTTTGGGCACAAGCTTCCAGGCTGCCCGAGTGGAATGGTCAACATTGGGGAGAAAAAGGCCTGTGCCCTCAGGCCCCCATTTCGAGGTTGACGGGAAGCATAAGTACCTATTGTTTCGAGAAATTCAAAAGAGACACATGGTACTCAGGGGGCCCTTCCCTAAAGCAGCTTCTCCATACAGCGTGTTCTGCGTTGTAGGGCGTGGCCTAAAGGAAAGAATGCCGTGGGTCAGCCTAGGGGCCCGTGCACCTTCCAAAAGCCGGCTGTGTTCCACGAAGAACTGATCTTTAGTTGCAGTGGAACCCAACCCGAGTTTCTCCTTGAGGTAGGGTGACTGCAGGTGACAAGACCTAGAAGGACTGCTAAGCAGAGTGTCTCTCCCAGTATCGCTCTGACAGGGCAATGAGGCCGACCGGCATTGAATGCTGGAAGTGCTACAACCGTGTTACTGAATCCGTCTGTGACCGGAGGCAGTCTAGCTCTCCGACGCACGAGTTCAATATGTTGCCCTACACTCAGCTACGGAGGGGTGCAGCTAAGGATCTTCGCGACTGGATGAGGCTCACCAGGCCACTAGGAGCCTGCAGTGACTCAGCGTTCTTAGGCAGAATCGTGTGCGGACGCGAGGGTCCTAGGAGGCCTTTACAGCTTACTGCCTTTAAAGTAAAGCAGAGCTGCGACGTGGGTCTCATAGAAGCTGCCGCACGCCTCCCCTTCTGCATGGCAGAGCAGGGCCACACGTCGAGGCGAGTGTTCATGCTGAGTTTCCCTTTCGCTATAAAGCAGGGCAGGGGAAGCTCCCAGCCAGGAAGTCGTAGTACCCTATTTCTTTGGAGGCAACTCAGTTTCTACTCAGTGCCACGCCTGCACTGACTAGTAAGCCGGCAAACGCACTATTCCCCGGAAGCGTCAAGGGCTCACGCAGGGCGCTTGCCAGCGGGGAAAACAAGGCTTGTGACATCAGGCCCCCCATTCGAGGTTGACGCACTGCGTAAGGACCTGTTATGCTGCCGAAGTCAGAAGAGACACAAGCTACCCACTGACCCCTTCCCGAAATCAACTTTTGTAGGCAGGGTGTTCGGCTTGTAGGGAACTGCCTAAATTTTCGAAAGCCCCAGATCGGCCTAGGGGCCTGGGCATCTTCCAAAAGCCTGCTGTGTTCCACGAAGAACTGTGCGTCAGTTGCAGTGGAACCCAGCCTGACTTTTTCCTTGGGTAAGGTGACTGCAGGTTTGAGGTCCGAGCAGGAGCGCTAAGCAGAGTGTTTTTCGAGGTAGAGCTCAGGTAAGGCAAGGGGAGCCAACTTCCTTGTCATGTTGCGCTGGATACAACCTTGTTTCAGAAGCTCTTGGAGAGCTGAGGAAATCTGCCTCTCCCAAGGAAGAGGGCAGTGTGTTGCCCTACACTCGGCATAAACAGGCGTACACCTAAGGGCCTTCGGGGCTGGATGAGGCTCAAGCGGGCCCCAGGAGCCTGGCGGTACTCAGTGTTCTTGCACTGACTCGGGTGCTGACACGACGTTCTTAGGACTCCTTAAAGGGGTACTACCGAAAACTTAAAGCAGAACAGCAAGGAATGCCTCGGGAAGGGTGCTGCACGCCTTCCAATCGGCACGGCCCACCAGGGCGATTTTCGAGTCTCGTGGGGACACTGAGTTTCCCTTTCGCCCTAGAGCAGGGCAGGGAAGCTTCCTCAGGAACTGGAAGCAGCCTGCTTCTTTCGAGAAAGCTCCTTTGCCTCTCGCAGGCATGCCCGCAGGGACTAAACTCCCGGCAGCAAGAGTGTTTTTGACCTGCTGGACTGGCTAGGAACGTCTCTCTGAAGCTGTGGCAGAGCTGAGGATCTCCAGCTCTCCCAGGGAAGAGTGCAGTGTGTTGCGCTTCGCTCAGGAAACACAGGGGTGCGCTGAGGGACCTACGGGGCTGGGTGCTGCCCCACAGGCCCACTGGAGCCCGGCTCCCTGAGTGTTCCTGTAAGGAAACTGGTGCTAACGTGCTAGGAGTCCGGAAAGGCCTACCCTCGTGAAACTGAAGTAGCACAGCCAAAATGCCTCATGGAAGCTGCTGCCCACCAATCTTTCTGCACGGAAACCCAGGGCCGTAGTGAAAAGCCAGTGTTTGCGTTTCGGGTTCCCTTTAGCTCTAAAGCAGGGTCAGGCTTTCTTTGTGGAACTGTAGTTGAAAGTCAGCCTGCCGATGCAGGAGACACGGGTTCGTACCCCGATCCGGGAAGGTCCCACCCGCTGCCCTAGTGCCGCACCCGGGAGCCTTAGCCGCTGCACCTAAGCCTCAGGAGCCGGCGCTCCGCAACGGGAGAGGCCACAACCGTGAGAGGTGCGCGTACACCCAAATAAGGAAAGACACAGGGCAAGATGATATCCCACCCAGGAACCGGAGGCGCCCTGTTTCTGGGAGAAAAGTCAACTTCCTATCCGAGCCCTGCACGAAATGACTAGAATCCTGGAAGCACAAGTGTTTGGGCACAAGCTTCCAGGCTGCCCGAGTGGAATGGTCAACATTGGGGAGAAAAAGGCCTGTGCCCTCAGGCCCCCATTTCGAGGTTGACGGGAAGCATAAGTACCTATTGTTTCGAGAAATTCAAAAGAGACACATGGTACTCAGGGGGCCCTTCCCTAAAGCAGCTTCTCCATACAGCGTGTTCTGCGTTGTAGGGCGTGGCCTAAAGGAAAGAATGCCGTGGGTCAGCCTAGGGGCCCGTGCACCTTCCAAAAGCCGGCTGTGTTCCACGAAGAACTGATCTTTAGTTGCAGTGGAACCCAACCCGAGTTTCTCCTTGAGGTAGGGTGACTGCAGGTGACAGGACCTAGAAGGAATGCTAAGCAGAGTGTCTCTCTCAGTATCGCTCTGACAGGGCAATGAGGCCGACCGGCATTGAATGCTGGAAGTGCTACAACCGTGTTACTGAATCCGTCTGTGACCGGAGGCAGTCTAGCTCTCCGACGCACGAGTTCAATATGTTGCCCTACACTCAGCTACGGAGGGGTGCAGCTAAGGATCTTCGCGACTGGATGAGGCTCACCAGGCCACTAGGAGCCTGCAGTGACTCAGCGTTCTTAGGCAGAATCGTGTGCGGACGCGAGGGTCCTAGGAGGCCTTTACAGCTTACTGCCTTTAAAGTAAAGCAGAGCTGCGACGTGGGTCTCATAGAAGCTGCCGCACGCCTCCCCTTCTGCATGGCAGAGCAGGGCCACCCGTCGAGGCGAGTGTTCATGCTGAGTTTCCCTTTCGCTATAAAGCAGGGCAGGGGAAGCTCCCAGCCAGGAAGTCGTAGTACCCTATTTCTTTGGAGGCAACTCAGTTTCTACTCAGTGCCACGCCTGCCCTGACTAGTAAGCCGGCAAACGCACTATTCCCCGGAAGCGTCAAGGGCTCACGCAGGGCGCTTGCCAGCGGGGAAAACAAGGCTTGTGACATCAGGCCCCCCATTCGAGGTTGACGCACTGCGTAAGGACCTGTTATGCTGCCGAAGTCAGAAGAGACACAAGCTACCCACTGACCCCTTCCCGAAATCAACTTTTGTAGGCAGGGTGTTCGGCTTGTAGGGAACTGCCTAAATTTTCGAAAGCCCCAGATCGGCCTAGGGGCCTGGGCATCTTCCAAAAGCCTGCTGTGTTCCACGAAGAACTGTGCGTCAGTTGCAGTGGAACCCAGCCTGACTTTTTCCTTGGGTAAGGTGACTGCAGGTTTGAGGTCCGAGCAGGAGCGCTAAGCAGAGTGTTTTTCGAGGTAGAGCTCAGGTAAGGCAAGGGGAGCCAACTTCCTTGTCATGTTGCGCTGGATACAACCTTGTTTCAGAAGCTCTTGGAGAGCTGAGGAAATCTGCCTCTCCCAAGGAAGAGGGCAGTGTGTTGCCCTACACTCGGCATAAACAGGCGTACACCTAAGGGCCTTCGGGGCTGGATGAGGCTCAAGCGGGCCCCAGGAGCCTGGCGGTACTCAGTGTTCTTGCACTGACTCGGGTGCTGACACGACGTTCTTAGGACTCCTTAAAGGGGTACTACCGAAAACTTAAAGCAGAACAGCAAGGAATGCCTCGGGAAGGGTGCTGCACGCCTTCCAATCGGCACGGCCCACCAGGGCGATTTTCGAGTCTCGTGGGGACACTGAGTTTCCCTTTCGCCCTAGAGCAGGGCAGGGAAGCTTCCTCAGGAACTGGAAGCAGCCTGCTTCTTTCGAGAAAGCTCATTTGCCTCTCGCAGGCATGCCCGCAGGGACTAAACTCCCGGCAGCAAGAGTGTTTTTGACCTGCTGGACTGGCTAGGAACGTCTCTCTGAAGCTGTGGCAGAGCTGAGGATCTCCAGCTCTCCCAGGGAAGAGTGCAGTGTGTTGCGCTTCGCTCAGGAAACACAGGGGTGCGCTGAGGGACCTACGGGGCTGGGTGCTGCCCCACAGGCCCACTGGAGCCCGGCTCCCTGAGTGTTCCTGTAAGGAAACTGGTGCTAACGTGCTAGGAGTCCGGAAAGGCCTACCCTCGTGAAACTGAAGTAGCACAGCCAAAATGCCTCATGGAAGCTGCTGCCCACCAATCTTTCTGCACGGAAACCCAGGGCCGTAGTGAAAAGCCAGTGTTTGCGTTTCGGGTTCCCTTTAGCTCTAAAGCAGGGTCAGGCTTTCTTTGTGGAACTGTAGTTGAAAGTCAGCCTGCCGATGCAGGAGACACGGGTTCGTACCCCGATCCGGGAAGGTCCCACCCGCTGCCCTAGTGCCGCACCCGGGAGCCTTAGCCGCTGCACCTAAGCCTCAGGAGCCGGCGCTCCGCAACGGGAGAGGCCACAACCGTGAGAGGTGCGCGTACACCCAAATAAGGAAAGACACAGGGCAAGATGATATCCCACCCAGGAACCGGAGGCGCCCTGTTTCTGGGAGAAAAGTCAACTTCCTATCCGAGCCCTGCACGAAATGACTAGAATCCTGGAAGCACAAGTGTTTGGGCACAAGCTTCCAGGCTGCCCGAGTGGAATGGTCAACATTGGGGAGAAAAAGGCCTGTGCCCTCAGGCCCCCATTTCGAGGTTGACGGGAAGCATCAGTACCTATTGTTTCGAGAAATTCAAAAGAGACACATGGTACTCAGGGGGCCCTTCCCTAAAGCAGCTTCTCCATACAGCGTGTTCTGCGTTGTAGGGCGTGGCCTAAAGGAAAGAATGCCGTGGGTCAGCCTAGGGGCCCGTGCACCTTCCAAAAGCCGGCTGTGTTCCACGAAGAACTGATCTTTAGTTGCAGTGGAACCCAACCCGAGTTTCTCCTTGAGGTAGGGTGACTGCAGGTGACAGGACCTAGAAGGACTGCTAAGCAGAGTGTCTCTCTCAGTATCGCTCTGACAGGGCAATGAGGCCGACCGGCATTGAATGCTGGAAGTGCTACAACCGTGTTACTGAATCCGTCTGTGACCGGAGGCAGTCTAGCTCTCCGACGCACGAGTTCAATATGTTGCCCTACACTCAGCTACGGAGGGGTGCAGCTAAGGATCTTCGCGACTGGATGAGGCTCACCAGGCCACTAGGAGCCTGCAGTGACTCAGCGTTCTTAGGCAGAATCGTGTGCGGACGCGAGGGTCCTAGGAGGCCTTTACAGCTTACTGCCTTTAAAGTAAAGCAGAGCTGCGACGTGGGTCTCATAGAAGCTGCCGCACGCCTCCCCTTCTGCATGGCAGAGCAGGGCCACACGTCGAGGCGAGTGTTCATGCTGAGTTTCCCTTTCGCTATAAAGCAGGGCAGGGGAAGCTCCCAGCCAGGAAGTCGTAGTACCCTATTTCTTTGGAGGCAACTCAGTTTCTACTCAGTGCCACGCCTGCACTGACTAGTAAGCCGGCAAACGCACTATTCCCCGGAAGCGTCAAGGGCTCACGCAGGGCGCTTGCCAGCGGGGAAAACAAGGCTTGTGACATCAGGCCCCCCATTCGAGGTTGACGCACTGCGTAAGGACCTGTTATGCTGCCGAAGTCAGAAGAGACACAAGCTACCCACTGACCCCTTCCCGAAATCAACTTTTGTAGGCAGGGTGTTCGGCTTGTAGGGAACTGCCTAAATTTTCGAAAGCCCCAGATCGGCCTAGGGGCCTGGGCATCTTCCAAAAGCCTGCTGTGTTCCACGAAGAACTGTGCGTCAGTTGCAGTGGAACCCAGCCTGACTTTTTCCTTGGGTAAGGTGACTGCAGGTTTGAGGTCCGAGCAGGAGCGCTAAGCAGAGTGTTTTTCGAGGTAGAGCTCAGGTAAGGCAAGGGGAGCCAACTTCCTTGTCATGTTGCGCTGGATACAACCTTGTTTCAGAAGCTCTTGGAGAGCTGAGGAAATCTGCCTCTCCCAAGGAAGAGGGCAGTGTGTTGCCCTACACTCGGCATAAACAGGCGTACACCTAAGGGCCTTCGGGGCTGGATGAGGCTCAAGCGGGCCCCAGGAGCCTGGCGGTACTCAGTGTTCTTGCACTGACTCGGGTGCTGACACGACGTTCTTAGGACTCCTTAAAGGGGTACTACCGAAAACTTAAAGCAGAACAGCAAGGAATGCCTCGGGAAGGGTGCTGCACGCCTTCCAATCGGCACGGCCCACCAGGGCGATTTTCGAGTCTCGTGGGGACACTGAGTTTCCCTTTCGCCCTAGAGCAGGGCAGGGAAGCTTCCTCAGGAACTGGAAGCAGCCTGCTTCTTTCGAGAAAGCTCATTTGCCTCTCGCAGGCATGCCCGCAGGGACTAAACTCCCGGCAGCAAGAGTGTTTTTGACCTGCTGGACTGGCTAGGAACGTCTCTCTGAAGCTGTGGCAGAGCTGAGGATCTCCAGCTCTCCCAGGGAAGAGTGCAGTGTGTTGCGCTTCGCTCAGGAAACACAGGGGTGCGCTGAGGGACCTACGGGGCTGGGTGCTGCTCCACAGGCCCACTGGAGCCCGGCTCCCTGAGTGTTCCTGTAAGGAAACTGGCGCTAACGTGCTAGGAGTCCGGAAAGGCCTACCCTCGTGAAACTGAAGTAGCACAGCCAAAATGCCTCATGGAAGCTGCTGCCCACCAATCTTTCTGCACGGAAACCCAGGGCCGTAGTGAAAAGCCAGTGTTTGCGTTTCGGGTTCCCTTTAGCTCTAAAGCAGGGTCAGGCTTTCTTTGTGGAACTGTAGTTGAAAGTCAGCCTGCCGATGCAGGAGACACGGGTTCGTACCCCGATCCGGGAAGGTCCCACCCGCTGCCCTAGTGCCGCACCCGGGAGCCTTAGCCGCTGCACCTAAGCCTCAGGAGCCGGCGCTCCGCAACGGGAGAGGCCACAACCGTGAGAGGTGCGCGTACACCCAAATAAGGAAAGACACAGGGCAAGATGATATCCCACCCAGGAACCGGAGGCGCCCTGTTTCTGGGAGAAAAGTCAACTTCCTATCCGAGCCCTGCACGAAATGACTAGAATCCTGGAAGCACAAGTGTTTGGGCACAAGCTTCCAGGCTGCCCGAGTGGAATGGTCAACATTGGGGAGAAAAAGGCCTGTGCCCTCAGGCCCCCATTTCGAGGTTGACGGGAAGCATCAGTACCTATTGTTTCGAGAAATTCAAAAGAGACACATGGTACTCAGGGGGCCCTTCCCTAAAGCAGCTTCTCCATACAGCGTGTTCTGCGTTGTAGGGCGTGGCCTAAAGGAAAGAATGCCGTGGGTCAGCCTAGGGGCCCGTGCACCTTCCAAAAGCCGGCTGTGTTCCACGAAGAACTGATCTTTAGTTGCAGTGGAACCCAACCCGAGTTTCTCCTTGAGGTAGGGTGACTGCAGGTGACAGGACCTAGAAGGAATGCTAAGCAGAGTGTCTCTCTCAGTATCGCTCTGACAGGGCAATGAGGCCGACCGGCATTGAATGCTGGAAGTGCTACAACCGTGTTACTGAATCCGTCTGTGACCGGAGGCAGTCTAGCTCTCCGACGCACGAGTTCAATATGTTGCCCTACACTCAGCTACGGAGGGGTGCAGCTAAGGATCTTCGCGACTGGATGAGGCTCACCAGGCCACTAGGAGCCTGCAGTGACTCAGCGTTCTTAGGCAGAATCGTGTGCGGACGCGAGGGTCCTAGGAGGCCTTTACAGCTTACTGCCTTTAAAGTAAAGCAGAGCTGCGACGTGGGTCTCATAGAAGCTGCCGCACGCCTCCCCTTCTGCATGGCAGAGCAGGGCCACCCGTCGAGGCGAGTGTTCATGCTGAGTTTCCCTTTCGCTATAAAGCAGGGCAGGGGAAGCTCCCAGCCAGGAAGTCGTAGTACCCTATTTCTTTGGAGGCAACTCAGTTTCTACTCAGTGCCACGCCTGCCCTGACTAGTAAGCCGGCAAACGCACTATTCCCCGGAAGCGTCAAGGGCTCACGCAGGGCGCTTGCCAGCGGGGAAAACAAGGCTTGTGACATCAGGCCCCCCATTCGAGGTTGACGCACTGCGTAAGGACCTGTTATGCTGCCGAAGTCAGAAGAGACACAAGCTACCCACTGACCCCTTCCCGAAATCAACTTTTGTAGGCAGGGTGTTCGGCTTGTAGGGAACTGCCTAAATTTTCGAAAGCCCCAGATCGGCCTAGGGGCCTGGGCATCTTCCAAAAGCCTGCTGTGTTCCACGAAGAACTGTGCGTCAGTTGCAGTGGAACCCAGCCTGACTTTTTCCTTGGGTAAGGTGACTGCAGGTTTGAGGTCCGAGCAGGAGCGCTAAGCAGAGTGTTTTTCGAGGTAGAGCTCAGGTAAGGCAAGGGGAGCCAACTTCCTTGTCATGTTGCGCTGGATACAACCTTGTTTCAGAAGCTCTTGGAGAGCTGAGGAAATCTGCCTCTCCCAAGGAAGAGGGCAGTGTGTTGCCCTACACTCGGCATAAACAGGCGTACACCTAAGGGCCTTCGGGGCTGGATGAGGCTCAAGCGGGCCCCAGGAGCCTGGCGGTACTCAGTGTTCTTGCACTGACTCGGGTGCTGACACGACGTTCTTAGGACTCCTTAAAGGGGTACTACCGAAAACTTAAAGCAGAACAGCAAGGAATGCCTCGGGAAGGGTGCTGCACGCCTTCCAATCGGCACGGCCCACCAGGGCGATTTTCGAGTCTCGTGGGGACACTGAGTTTCCCTTTCGCCCTAGAGCAGGGCAGGGAAGCTTCCTCAGGAACTGGAAGCAGCCTGCTTCTTTCGAGAAAGCTCATTTGCCTCTCGCAGGCATGCCCGCAGGGACTAAACTCCCGGCAGCAAGAGTGTTTTTGACCTGCTGGACTGGCTAGGAACGTCTCTCTGAAGCTGTGGCAGAGCTGAGGATCTCCAGCTCTCCCAGGGAAGAGTGCAGTGTGTTGCGCTTCGCTCAGGAAACACAGGGGTGCGCTGAGGGACCTACGGGGCTGGGTGCTGCCCCACAGGCCCACTGGAGCCCGGCTCCCTGAGTGTTCCTGTAAGGAAACTGGTGCTAACGTGCTAGGAGTCCGGAAAGGCCTACCCTCGTGAAACTGAAGTAGCACAGCCAAAATGCCTCATGGAAGCTGCTGCCCACCAATCTTTCTGCACGGAAACCCAGGGCCGTAGTGAAAAGCCAGTGTTTGCGTTTCGGGTTCCCTTTAGCTCTAAAGCAGGGTCAGGCTTTCTTTGTGGAACTGTAGTTGAAAGTCAGCCTGCCGATGCAGGAGACACGGGTTCGTACCCCGATCCGGGAAGGTCCCACCCGCTGCCCTAGTGCCGCACCCGGGAGCCTTAGCCGCTGCACCTAAGCCTCAGGAGCCGGCGCTCCGCAACGGGAGAGGCCACAACCGTGAGAGGTGCGCGTACACCCAAATAAGGAAAGACACAGGGCAAGATGATATCCCACCCAGGAACCGGAGGCGCCCTGTTTCTGGGAGAAAAGTCAACTTCCTATCCGAGCCCTGCACGAAATGACTAGAATCCTGGAAGCACAAGTGTTTGGGCACAAGCTTCCAGGCTGCCCGAGTGGAATGGTCAACATTGGGGAGAAAAAGGCCTGTGCCCTCAGGCCCCCATTTCGAGGTTGACGGGAAGCATAAGTACCTATTGTTTCGAGAAATTCAAAAGAGACACATGGTACTCAGGGGGCCCTTCCCTAAAGCAGCTTCTCCATACAGCGTGTTCTGCGTTGTAGGGCGTGGCCTAAAGGAAAGAATGCCGTGGGTCAGCCTAGGGGCCCGTGCACCTTCCAAAAGCCGGCTGTGTTCCACGAAGAACTGATCTTTAGTTGCAGTGGAACCCAACCCGAGTTTCTCCTTGAGGTAGGGTGACTGCAGGTGACAGGACCTAGAAGGAATGCTAAGCAGAGTGTCTCTCTCAGTATCGCTCTGACAGGGCAATGAGGCCGACCGGCATTGAATGCTGGAAGTGCTACAACCGTGTTACTGAATCCGTCTGTGACCGGAGGCAGTCTAGCTCTCCGACGCACGAGTTCAATATGTTGCCCTACACTCAGCTACGGAGGGGTGCAGCTAAGGATCTTCGCGACTGGATGAGGCTCACCAGGCCACTAGGAGCCTGCAGTGACTCAGCGTTCTTAGGCAGAATCGTGTGCGGACGCGAGGGTCCTAGGAGGCCTTTACAGCTTACTGCCTTTAAAGTAAAGCAGAGCTGCGACGTGGGTCTCATAGAAGCTGCCGCACGCCTCCCCTTCTGCATGGCAGAGCAGGGCCACCCGTCGAGGCGAGTGTTCATGCTGAGTTTCCCTTTCGCTATAAAGCAGGGCAGGGGAAGCTCCCAGCCAGGAAGTCGTAGTACCCTATTTCTTTGGAGGCAACTCAGTTTCTACTCAGTGCCACGCCTGCCCTGACTAGTAAGCCGGCAAACGCACTATTCCCCGGAAGCGTCAAGGGCTCACGCAGGGCGCTTGCCAGCGGGGAAAACAAGGCTTGTGACATCAGGCCCCCCATTCGAGGTTGACGCACTGCGTAAGGACCTGTTATGCTGCCGAAGTCAGAAGAGACACAAGCTACCCACTGACCCCTTCCCGAAATCAACTTTTGTAGGCAGGGTGTTCGGCTTGTAGGGAACTGCCTAAATTTTCGAAAGCCCCAGATCGGCCTAGGGGCCTGGGCATCTTCCAAAAGCCTGCTGTGTTCCACGAAGAACTGTGCGTCAGTTGCAGTGGAACCCAGCCTGACTTTTTCCTTGGGTAAGGTGACTGCAGGTTTGAGGTCCGAGCAGGAGCGCTAAGCAGAGTGTTTTTCGAGGTAGAGCTCAGGTAAGGCAAGGGGAGCCAACTTCCTTGTCATGTTGCGCTGGATACAACCTTGTTTCAGAAGCTCTTGGAGAGCTGAGGAAATCTGCCTCTCCCAAGGAAGAGGGCAGTGTGTTGCCCTACACTCGGCATAAACAGGCGTACACCTAAGGGCCTTCGGGGCTGGATGAGGCTCAAGCGGGCCCCAGGAGCCTGGCGGTACTCAGTGTTCTTGCACTGACTCGGGTGCTGACACGACGTTCTTAGGACTCCTTAAAGGGGTACTACCGAAAACTTAAAGCAGAACAGCAAGGAATGCCTCGGGAAGGGTGCTGCACGCCTTCCAATCGGCACGGCCCACCAGGGCGATTTTCGAGTCTCGTGGGGACACTGAGTTTCCCTTTCGCCCTAGAGCAGGGCAGGGAAGCTTCCTCAGGAACTGGAAGCAGCCTGCTTCTTTCGAGAAAGCTCATTTGCCTCTCGCAGGCATGCCCGCAGGGACTAAACTCCCGGCAGCAAGAGTGTTTTTGACCTGCTGGACTGGCTAGGAACGTCTCTCTGAAGCTGTGGCAGAGCTGAGGATCTCCAGCTCTCCCAGGGAAGAGTGCAGTGTGTTGCGCTTCGCTCAGGAAACACAGGGGTGCGCTGAGGGACCTACGGGGCTGGGTGCTGCCCCACAGGCCCACTGGAGCCCGGCTCCCTGAGTGTTCCTGTAAGGAAACTGGTGCTAACGTGCTAGGAGTCCGGAAAGGCCTACCCTCGTGAAACTGAAGTAGCACAGCCAAAATGCCTCATGGAAGCTGCTGCCCACCAATCTTTCTGCACGGAAACCCAGGGCCGTAGTGAAAAGCCAGTGTTTGCGTTTCGGGTTCCCTTTAGCTCTAAAGCAGGGTCAGGCTTTCTTTGTGGAACTCTAGTTGAAAGTCAGCCTGCCGATGCAGGAGACACGGGTTCGTACCCCGATCCGGGAAGGTCCCACCCGCTGCCCTAGTGCCGCACCCGGGAGCCTTAGCCGCTGCACCTAAGCCTCAGGAGCCGGCGCTCCGCAACGGGAGAGGCCACAACCGTGAGAGGTGCGCGTACACCCAAATAAGGAAAGACACAGGGCAAGATGATATCCCACCCAGGAACCGGAGGCGCCCTGTTTCTGGGAGAAAAGTCAACTTCCTATCCGAGCCCTGCACGAAATGACTAGAATCCTGGAAGCACAAGTGTTTGGGCACAAGCTTCCAGGCTAACCGAGTGGAATGGTCAACATTGGGGAGAAAAAGGCCTGTGCCCTCAGGCCCCCATTTCGAGGTTGACGGGAAGCATAAGTACCTATTGTTTCGAGAAATTCAAAAGAGACACATGGTACTCAGGGGGCCCTTCCCTAAAGCAGCTTCTCCATACAGCGTGTTCTGCGTTGTAGGGCGTGGCCTAAAGGAAAGAATGCCGTGGGTCAGCCTAGGGGCCCGTGCACCTTCCAAAAGCCGGCTGTGTTCCACGAAGAACTGATCTTTAGTTGCAGTGGAACCCAACCCGAGTTTCTCCTTGAGGTAGGGTGACTGCAGGTGACAGGACCTAGAAGGAATGCTAAGCAGAGTGTCTCTCTCAGTATCGCTCTGACAGGGCAATGAGGCCGACCGGCATTGAATGCTGGAAGTGCTACAACCGTGTTACTGAATCCGTCTGTGACCGGAGGCAGTCTAGCTCTCCGACGCACGAGTTCAATATGTTGCCCTACACTCAGCTACGGAGGGGTGCAGCTAAGGATCTTCGCGACTGGATGAGGCTCACCAGGCCACTAGGAGCCTGCAGTGACTCAGCGTTCTTAGGCAGAATCGTGTGCGGACGCGAGGGTCCTAGGAGGCCTTTACAGCTTACTGCCTTTAAAGTAAAGCAGAGCTGCGACGTGGGTCTCATAGAAGCTGCCGCACGCCTCCCCTTCTGCATGGCAGAGCAGGGCCACCCGTCGAGGCGAGTGTTCATGCTGAGTTTCCCTTTCGCTATAAAGCAGGGCAGGGGAAGCTCCCAGCCAGGAAGTCGTAGTACCCTATTTCTTTGGAGGCAACTCAGTTTCTACTCAGTGCCACGCCTGCCCTGACTAGTAAGCCGGCAAACGCACTATTCCCCGGAAGCGTCAAGGGCTCACGCAGGGCGCTTGCCAGCGGGGAAAACAAGGCTTGTGACATCAGGCCCCCCATTCGAGGTTGACGCACTGCGTAAGGACCTGTTATGCTGCCGAAGTCAGAAGAGACACAAGCTACCCACTGACCCCTTCCCGAAATCAACTTTTGTAGGCAGGGTGTTCGGCTTGTAGGGAACTGCCTAAATTTTCGAAAGCCCCAGATCGGCCTAGGGGCCTGGGCATCTTCCAAAAGCCTGCTGTGTTCCACGAAGAACTGTGCGTCAGTTGCAGTGGAACCCAGCCTGACTTTTTCCTTGGGTAAGGTGACTGCAGGTTTGAGGTCCGAGCAGGAGCGCTAAGCAGAGTGTTTTTCGAGGTAGAGCTCAGGTAAGGCAAGGGGAGCCAACTTCCTTGTCATGTTGCGCTGGATACAACCTTGTTTCAGAAGCTCTTGGAGAGCTGAGGAAATCTGCCTCTCCCAAGGAAGAGGGCAGTGTGTTGCCCTACACTCGGCATAAACAGGCGTACACCTAAGGGCCTTCGGGGCTGGATGAGGCTCAAGCGGGCCCCAGGAGCCTGGCGGTACTCAGTGTTCTTGCACTGACTCGGGTGCTGACACGACGTTCTTAGGACTCCTTAAAGGGGTACTACCGAAAACTTAAAGCAGAACAGCAAGGAATGCCTCGGGAAGGGTGCTGCACGCCTTCCAATCGGCACGGCCCACCAGGGCGATTTTCGAGTCTCGTGGGGACACTGAGTTTCCCTTTCGCCCTAGAGCAGGGCAGGGAAGCTTCCTCAGGAACTGGAAGCAGCCTGCTTCTTTCGAGAAAGCTCATTTGCCTCTCGCAGGCATGCCCGCAGGGACTAAACTCCCGGCAGCAAGAGTGTTTTTGACCTGCTGGACTGGCTAGGAACGTCTCTCTGAAGCTGTGGCAGAGCTGAGGATCTCCAGCTCTCCCAGGGAAGAGTGCAGTGTGTTGCGCTTCGCTCAGGAAACACAGGGGTGCGCTGAGGGACCTACGGGGCTGGGTGCTGCCCCACAGGCCCACTGGAGCCCGGCTCCCTGAGTGTTCCTGTAAGGAAACTGGTGCTAACGTGCTAGGAGTCCGGAAAGGCCTACCCTCGTGAAACTGAAGTAGCACAGCCAAAATGCCTCATGGAAGCTGCTGCCCACCAATCTTTCTGCACGGAAACCCAGGGCCGTAGTGAAAAGCCAGTGTTTGCGTTTCGGGTTCCCTTTAGCTCTAAAGCAGGGTCAGGCTTTCTTTGTGGAACTCTAGTTGAAAGTCAGCCTGCCGATGCAGGAGACACGGGTTCGTACCCCGATCCGGGAAGGTCCCACCCGCTGCCCTAGTGCCGCACCCGGGAGCCTTAGCCGCTGCACCTAAGCCTCAGGAGCCGGCGCTCCGCAACGGGAGAGGCCACAACCGTGAGAGGTGCGCGTACACCCAAATAAGGAAAGACACAGGGCAAGATGATATCCCACCCAGGAACCGGAGGCGCCCTGTTTCTGGGAGAAAAGTCAACTTCCTATCCGAGCCCTGCACGAAATGACTAGAATCCTGGAAGCACAAGTGTTTGGGCACAAGCTTCCAGGCTAACCGAGTGGAATGGTCAACATTGGGGAGAAAAAGGCCTGTGCCCTCAGGCCCCCATTTCGAGGTTGACGGGAAGCATAAGTACCTATTGTTTCGAGAAATTCAAAAGAGACACATGGTACTCAGGGGGCCCTTCCCTAAAGCAGCTTCTCCATACAGCGTGTTCTGCGTTGTAGGGCGTGGCCTAAAGGAAAGAATGCCGTGGGTCAGCCTAGGGGCCCGTGCACCTTCCAAAAGCCGGCTGTGTTCCACGAAGAACTGATCTTTAGTTGCAGTGGAACCCAACCCGAGTTTCTCCTTGAGGTAGGGTGACTGCAGGTGACAGGACCTAGAAGGAATGCTAAGCAGAGTGTCTCTCTCAGTATCGCTCTGACAGGGCAATGAGGCCGACCGGCATTGAATGCTGGAAGTGCTACAACCGTGTTACTGAATCCGTCTGTGACCGGAGGCAGTCTAGCTCTCCGACGCACGAGTTCAATATGTTGCCCTACACTCAGCTACGGAGGGGTGCAGCTAAGGATCTTCGCGACTGGATGAGGCTCACCAGGCCACTAGGAGCCTGCAGTGACTCAGCGTTCTTAGGCAGAATCGTGTGCGGACGCGAGGGTCCTAGGAGGCCTTTACAGCTTACTGCCTTTAAAGTAAAGCAGAGCTGCGACGTGGGTCTCATAGAAGCTGCCGCACGCCTCCCCTTCTGCATGGCAGAGCAGGGCCACCCGTCGAGGCGAGTGTTCATGCTGAGTTTCCCTTTCGCTATAAAGCAGGGCAGGGGAAGCTCCCAGCCAGGAAGTCGTAGTACCCTATTTCTTTGGAGGCAACTCAGTTTCTACTCAGTGCCACGCCTGCCCTGACTAGTAAGCCGGCAAACGCACTATTCCCCGGAAGCGTCAAGGGCTCACGCAGGGCGCTTTCCAGCGGGGAAAACAAGGCTTGTGACATCAGGCCCCCCATTCGAGGTTGACGCACTGTGTAAGGACCTGTTATGCTGCCGAAGTCAGAAGAGACACAAGCTACCCACTGACCCCTTCCCGAAATCAACTTTTGTAGGCAGGGTGTTCGGCTTGTAGGGAACTGCCTAAATTTTCGAAAGCCCCAGATCGGCCTAGGGGCCTGGGCATCTTCCAAAAGCCTGCTGTGTTCCACGAAGAACTGTGCGTCAGTTGCAGTGGAACCCAGCCTGACTTTTTCCTTGGGTAAGGTGACTGCAGGTTTGAGGTCCGAGCAGGAGCGCTAAGCAGAGTGTTTTTCGAGGTAGAGCTCAGGTAAGGCAAGGGGAGCCAACTTCCTTGTCATGTTGCGCTGGATACAACCTTGTTTCAGAAGCTCTTGGAGAGCTGAGGAAATCTGCCTCTCCCAAGGAAGAGGGCAGTGTGTTGCCCTACACTCGGCATAAACAGGCGTACACCTAAGGGCCTTCGGGGCTGGATGAGGCTCAAGCGGGCCCCAGGAGCCTGGCGGTACTCAGTGTTCTTGCACTGACTCGGGTGCTGACACGACGTTCTTAGGACTCCTTAAAGGGGTACTACCGAAAACTTAAAGCAGAACAGCAAGGAATGCCTCGGGAAGGGTGCTGCACGCCTTCCAATCGGCACGGCCCACCAGGGCGATTTTCGAGTCTCGTGGGGACACTGAGTTTCCCTTTCGCCCTAGAGCAGGGCAGGGAAGCTTCCTCAGGAACTGGAAGCAGCCTGCTTCTTTCGAGAAAGCTCATTTGCCTCTCGCAGGCATGCCCGCAGGGACTAAACTCCCGGCAGCAAGAGTGTTTTTGACCTGCTGGACTGGCTAGGAACGTCTCTCTGAAGCTGTGGCAGAGCTGAGGATCTCCAGCTCTCCCAGGGAAGAGTGCAGTGTGTTGCGCTTCGCTCAGGAAACACAGGGGTGCGCTGAGGGACCTACGGGGCTGGGTGCTGCTCCACAGGCCCACTGGAGCCCGGCTCCCTGAGTGTTCCTGTAAGGAAACTGGTGCTAACGTGCTAGGAGTCCGGAAAGGCCTACCCTCGTGAAACTGAAGTAGCACAGCCAAAATGCCTCATGGAAGCTGCTGCCCACCAATCTTTCTGCACGGAAACCCAGGGCCGTAGTGAAAAGCCAGTGTTTGCGTTTCGGGTTCCCTTTAGCTCTAAAGCAGGGTCAGGCTTTCTTTGTGGAACTGTAGTTGAAAGTCAGCCTGCCGATGCAGGAGACACGGGTTCGTACCCCGATCCGGGAAGGTCCCACCCGCTGCCCTAGTGCCGCACCCGGGAGCCTTAGCCGCTGCACCTAAGCCTCAGGAGCCGGCGCTCCGCAACGGGAGAGGCCACAACCGTGAGAGGTGCGCGTACACCCAAATAAGGAAAGACACAGGGCAAGATGATATCCCACCCAGGAACCGGAGGCGCCCTGTTTCTGGGAGAAAAGTCAACTTCCTATCCGAGCCCTGCACGAAATGACTAGAATCCTGGAAGCACAAGTGTTTGGGCACAAGCTTCCAGGCTGCCCGAGTGGAATGGTCAACATTGGGGAGAAAAAGGCCTGTGCCCTCAGGCCCCCATTTCGAGGTTGACGGGAAGCATAAGTACCTATTGTTTCGAGAAATTCAAAAGAGACACATGGTACTCAGGGGGCCCTTCCCTAAAGCAGCTTCTCCATACAGCGTGTTCTGCGTTGTAGGGCGTGGCCTAAAGGAAAGAATGCCGTGGGTCAGCCTAGGGGCCCGTGCACCTTCCAAAAGCCGGCTGTGTTCCACGAAGAACTGATCTTTAGTTGCAGTGGAACCCAACCCGAGTTTCTCCTTGAGGTAGGGTGACTGCAGGTGACAAGACCTAGAAGGACTGCTAAGCAGAGTGTCTCTCTCAGTATCGCTCTGACAGGGCAATGAGGCCGACCGGCATTGAATGCTGGAAGTGCTACAACCGTGTTACTGAATCCGTCTGTGACCGGAGGCAGTCTAGCTCTCCGACGCACGAGTTCAATATGTTGCCCTACGCTCAGCTACGGAGGGGTGCAGCTAAGGATCTTCGCGACTGGATGAGGCTCACCAGGCCACTAGGAGCCTGCAGTGACTCAGCGTTCTTAGGCAGAATCGTGTGCGGACGCGAGGGTCCTAGGAGGCCTTTACAGCTTACTGCCTTTAAAGTAAAGCAGAGCTGCGACGTGGGTCTCATAGAAGCTGCCGCACGCCTCCCCTTCTGCATGGCAGAGCAGGGCCACACGTCGAGGCGAGTGTTCATGCTGAGTTTCCCTTTCGCTATAAAGCAGGGCAGGGGAAGCTCCCAGCCAGGAAGTCGTAGTACCCTATTTCTTTGGAGGCAACTCAGTTTCTACTCAGTGCCACGCCTGCCCTGACTAGTAAGCCGGCAAACGCACTATTCCCCCGAAGCGTCAAGGGCTCACGCAGGGCGCTTTCCAGCGGGGAAAACAAGGCTTGTGACATCAGGCCCCCCATTCGAGGTTGACGCACTGCGTAAGGACCTGTTATGCTGCCGAAGTCAGAAGAGACACAAGCTACCCACTGACCCCTTCCCGAAATCAACTTTTGTAGGCAGGGTGTTCGGCTTGTAGGGAACTGCCTAAATTTTCGAAAGCCCCAGATCGGCCTAGGGGCCTGGGCATCTCCCAAAAGCCTGCTGTGTTCCACGAAGAACTGTGCGTCAGTTGCAGTGGAACCCAGCCTGACTTTTTCCTTGGGTAAGGTGACTGCAGGTTTGAGGTCCGAGCAGGAGCGCTAAGCAGAGTGTTTTTCGAGGTAGAGCTCAGGTAAGGCAAGGGGAGCCAACTTCCTTGTCATGTTGCGCTGGATACAACCTTGTTTCAGAAGCTCTTGGAGAGCTGAGGAAATCTGCCTCTCCCAAGGAAGAGGGCAGTGTGTTGCCCTACACTCGGCATAAACAGGCGTACACCTAAGGGCCTTCGGGGCTGGATGAGGCTCAAGCGGGCCCCAGGAGCCTGGCGGTACTCAGTGTTCTTGCACTGACTCGGGTGCTGACACGACGTTCTTAGGACTCCTTAAAGGGGTACTACCGAAAACTTAAAGCAGAACAGCAAGGAATGCCTCCGGAAGAGTGCTGCACGCCTTCCAATCGGCACGGCCCACCAGGGCGATTTTCGAGTCTCGTGGGGACACTGAGTTTCCCTTTCGCCCTAGAGCAGGGCAGGGAAGCTTCCTCAGGAACTGGAAGCAGCCTGCTTCTTTCGAGAAAGCTCATTTGCCTCTCGCAGGCATGCCCGCAGGGACTAAACTCCCGGCAGCAAGAGTGTTTTTGACCTGCTGGACTGGCTAGGAACGTCTCTCTGAAGCTGTGGCAGAGCTGAGGATCTCCAGCTCTCCCAGGGAAGAGTGCAGTGTGTTGCGCTTCGCTCAGGAAACACAGGGGTGCGCTGAGGGACCTACGGGGCTGGGTGCTGCTCCACAGGCCCACTGGAGCCCGGCTCCCTGAGTGTTCCTGTAAGGAAACTGGTGCTAACGTGCTAGGAGTCCGGAAAGGCCTACCCTCGTGAAACTGAAGTAGCACAGCCAAAATGCCTCATGGAAGCTGCTGCCCACCAATCTTTCTGCACGGAAACCCAGGGCCGTAGTGAAAAGCCAGTGTTTGCGTTTCGGGTTCCCTTTAGCTCTAAAGCAGGGTCAGGCTTTCTTTGTGGAACTGTAGTTGAAAGTCAGCCTGCCGATGCAGGAGACACGGGTTCGTACCCCGATCCGGGAAGGTCCCACCCGCTGCCCTAGTGCCGCACCCGGGAGCCTTAGCCGCTGCACCTAAGCCTCAGGAGCCGGCGCTCCGCAACGGGAGAGGCCACAACCGTGAGAGGTGCGCGTACACCCAAATAAGGAAAGACACAGGGCAAGATGATATCCCACCCAGGAACCGGAGGCGCCCTGTTTCTGGGAGAAAAGTCAACTTCCTATCCGAGCCCTGCACGAAATGACTAGAATCCTGGAAGCACAAGTGTTTGGGCACAAGCTTCCAGGCTGCCCGAGTGGAATGGTCAACATTGGGGAGAAAAAGGCCTGTGCCCTCAGGCCCCCATTTCGAGGTTGACGGGAAGCATCAGTACCTATTGTTTCGAGAAATTCAAAAGAGACACATGGTACTCAGGGGGCCCTTCCCTAAAGCAGCTTCTCCATACAGCGTGTTCTGCGTTGTAGGGCGTGGCCTAAAGGAAAGAATGCCGTGGGTCAGCCTAGGGGCCCGTGCACCTTCCAAAAGCCGGCTGTGTTCCACGAAGAACTGATCTTTAGTTGCAGTGGAACCCAACCCGAGTTTCTCCTTGAGGTAGGGTGACTGCAGGTGACAGGACCTAGAAGGAATGCTAAGCAGAGTGTCTCTCTCAGTATCGCTCTGACAGGGCAATGAGGCCGACCGGCATTGAATGCTGGAAGTGCTACAACCGTGTTACTGAATCCGTCTGTGACCGGAGGCAGTCTAGCTCTCCGACGCACGAGTTCAATATGTTGCCCTACGCTCAGCTACGGAGGGGTGCAGCTAAGGATCTTCGCGACTGGATGAGGCTCACCAGGCCACTAGGAGCCTGCAGTGACTCAGCGTTCTTAGGCAGAATCGTGTGCGGACGCGAGGGTCCTAGGAGGCCTTTACAGCTTACTGCCTTTAAAGTAAAGCAGAGCTGCGACGTGGGTCTCATAGAAGCTGCCGCACGCCTCCCCTTCTGCATGGCAGAGCAGGGCCACACGTCGAGGCGAGTGTTCATGCTGAGCTTCCCTTTCGCTATAAAGCAGGGCAGGGGAAGCTCCCAGCCAGGAAGTCGTAGTACCCTATTTCTTTGGAGGCAACTCAGTTTCTACTCAGTGCCACGCCTGCCCTGACTAGTAAGCCGGCAAACGCACTATTCCCCGGAAGCGTCAAGGGCTCACGCAGGGCGCTTTCCAGCGGGGAAAACAAGGCTTGTGACATCAGGCCCCCCATTCGAGGTTGACGCACTGCGTAAGGACCTGTTATGCTGCCGAAGTCAGAAGAGACACAAGCTACCCACTGACCCCTTCCCGAAATCAACTTTTGTAGGCAGGGTGTTCGGCTTGTAGGGAACTGCCTAAATTTTCGAAAGCCCCAGATCGGCCTAGGGGCCTGGGCATCTCCCAAAAGCCTGCTGTGTTCCACGAAGAACTGTGCGTCAGTTGCAGTGGAACCCAGCCTGACTTTTTCCTTGGGTAAGGTGACTGCAGGTTTGAGGTCCGAGCAGGAGCGCTAAGCAGAGTGTTTTTCGAGGTAGAGCTCAGGTAAGGCAAGGGGAGCCAACTTCCTTGTCATGTTGCGCTGGATACAACCTTGTTTCAGAAGCTCTTGGAGAGCTGAGGAAATCTGCCTCTCCCAAGGAAGAGGGCAGTGTGTTGCCCTACACTCGGCATAAACAGGCGTACACCTAAGGGCCTTCGGGGCTGGATGAGGCTCAAGCGGGCCCCAGGAGCCTGGCGGTACTCAGTGTTCTTGCACTGACTCGGGTGCTGACACGACGTTCTTAGGACTCCTTAAAGGGGTACTACCGAAAACTTAAAGCAGAACAGCAAGGAATGCCTCGGGAAGGGTGCTGCACGCCTTCCAATCGGCACGGCCCACCAGGGCGATTTTCGAGTCTCGTGGGGACACTGAGTTTCCCTTTCGCCCTAGAGCAGGGCAGGGAAGCTTCCTCAGGAACTGGAAGCAGCCTGCTTCTTTCGAGAAAGCTCATTTGCCTCTCGCAGGCATGCCCGCAGGGACTAAACTCCCGGCAGCAAGAGTGTTTTTGACCTGCTGGACTGGCTAGGAACGTCTCTCTGAAGCTGTGGCAGAGCTGAGGATCTCCAGCTCTCCCAGGGAAGAGTGCAGTGTGTTGCGCTTCGCTCAGGAAACACAGGGGTGCGCTGAGGGACCTACGGGGCTGGGTGCTGCTCCACAGGCCCACTGGAGCCCGGCTCCCTGAGTGTTCCTGTAAGGAAACTGGTGCTAACGTGCTAGGAGTCCGGAAAGGCCTACCCTCGTGAAACTGAAGTAGCACAGCCAAAATGCCTCATGGAAGCTGCTGCCCACCAATCTTTCTGCACGGAAACCCAGGGCCGTAGTGAAAAGCCAGTGTTTGCGTTTCGGGTTCCCTTTAGCTCTAAAGCAGGGTCAGGCTTTCTTTGTGGAACTGTAGTTGAAAGTCAGCCTGCCGATGCAGGAGACACGGGTTCGTACCCCGATCCGGGAAGGTCCCACCCGCTGCCCTAGTGCCGCACCCGGGAGCCTTAGCCGCTGCACCTAAGCCTCAGGAGCCGGCGCTCCGCAACGGGAGAGGCCACAACCGTGAGAGGTGCGCGTACACCCAAATAAGGAAAGACACAGGGCAAGATGATATCCCACCCAGGAACCGGAGGCGCCCTGTTTCTGGGAGAAAAGTCAACTTCCTATCCGAGCCCTGCACGAAATGACTAGAATCCTGGAAGCACAAGTGTTTGGGCACAAGCTTCCAGGCTGCCCGAGTGGAATGGTCAACATTGGGGAGAAAAAGGCCTGTGCCCTCAGGCCCCCATTTCGAGGTTGACGGGAAGCATCAGTACCTATTGTTTCGAGAAATTCAAAAGAGACACATGGTACTCAGGGGGCCCTTCCCTAAAGCACCTTCTCCATACAGCGTGTTCTGCGTTGTAGGGCGTGGCCTAAAGGAAAGAATGCCGTGGGTCAGCCTAGGGGCCCGTGCACCTTCCAAAAGCCGGCTGTGTTCCACGAAGAACTGATCTTTAGTTGCAGTGGAACCCAACCCGAGTTTCTCCTTGAGGTAGGGTGACTGCAGGTGACAGGACCTAGAAGGACTGCTAAGCAGAGTGTCTCTCTCAGTATCGCTCTGACAGGGCAATGAGGCCGACCGGCATTGAATGCTGGAAGTGCTACAACCGTGTTACTGAATCCGTCTGTGACCGGAGGCAGTCTAGCTCTCCGACGCACGAGTTCAATATGTTGCCCTACGCTCAGCTACGGAGGGGTGCAGCTAAGGATCTTCGCGACTGGATGAGGCTCACCAGGCCACTAGGAGCCTGCAGTGACTCAGCGTTCTTAGGCAGAATCGTGTGCGGACGCGAGGGTCCTAGGAGGCCTTTACAGCTTACTGCCTTTAAAGTAAAGCAGAGCTGCGACGTGGGTCTCATAGAAGCTGCCGCACGCCTCCCCTTCTGCATGGCAGAGCAGGGCCACACGTCGAGGCGAGTGTTCATGCTGAGCTTCCCTTTCGCTATAAAGCAGGGCAGGGGAAGCTCCCAGCCAGGAAGTCGTAGTACCCTATTTCTTTGGAGGCAACTCAGTTTCTACTCAGTGCCACGCCTGCCCTGACTAGTAAGCCGGCAAACGCACTATTCCCCGGAAGCGTCAAGGGCTCACGCAGGGCGCTTTCCAGCGGGGAAAACAAGGCTTGTGACATCAGGCCCCCCATTCGAGGTTGACGCACTGCGTAAGGACCTGTTATGCTGCCAAAGTCAGAAGAGACACAAGCTACCCACTGACCCCTTCCCGAAATCAACTTTTGTAGGCAGGGTGTTCGGCTTGTAGGGAACTGCCTAAATTTTCGAAAGCCCCAGATCGGCCTAGGGGCCTGGGCATCTTCCAAAAGCCTGCTGTGTTCCACGAAGAACTGTGCGTCAGTTGCAGTGGAACCCAGCCTGACTTTTTCCTTGGGTAAGGTGACTGCAGGTTTGAGGTCCGAGCAGGAGCGCTAAGCAGAGTGTTTTTCGAGGTAGAGCTCAGGTAAGGCAAGGGGAGCCAACTTCCTTGTCATGTTGCGCTGGATACAACCTTGTTTCAGAAGCTCTTGGAGAGCTGAGGAAATCTGCCTCTCCCAAGGAAGAGGGCAGTGTGTTGCCCTACACTCGGCATAAACAGGCGTACACCTAAGGGCCTTCGGGGCTGGATGAGGCTCAAGCGGGCCCCAGGAGCCTGGCGGTACTCAGTGTTCTTGCACTGACTCGGGTGCTGACACGACGTTCTTAGGACTCCTTAAAGGGGTACTACCGAAAACTTAAAGCAGAACAGCAAGGAATGCCTCGGGAAGGGTGCTGCACGCCTTCCAATCGGCACGGCCCACCAGGGCGATTTTCGAGTCTCGTGGGGACACTGAGTTTCCCTTTCGCCCTAGAGCAGGGCAGGGAAGCTTCCTCAGGAACTGGAAGCAGCCTGCTTCTTTCGAGAAAGCTCATTTGCCTCTCGCAGGCATGCCCGCAGGGACTAAACTCCCGGCAGCAAGAGTGTTTTTGACCTGCTGGACTGGCTAGGAACGTCTCTCTGAAGCTGTGGCAGAGCTGAGGATCTCCAGCTCTCCCAGGGAAGAGTGCAGTGTGTTGCGCTTCGCTCAGGAAACACAGGGGTGCGCTGAGGGACCTACGGGGCTGGGTGCTGCTCCACAGGCCCACTGGAGCCCGGCTCCCTGAGTGTTCCTGTAAGGAAACTGGTGCTAACGTGCTAGGAGTCCGGAAAGGCCTACCCTCGTGAAACTGAAGTAGCACAGCCAAAATGCCTCATGGAAGCTGCTGCCCACCAATCTTTCTGCACGGAAACCCAGGGCCGTAGTGAAAAGCCAGTGTTTGCGTTTCGGGTTCCCTTTAGCTCTAAAGCAGGGTCAGGCTTTCTTTGTGGAACTGTAGTTGAAAGTCAGCCTGCCGATGCAGGAGACACGGGTTCGTACCCCGATCCGGGAAGGTCCCACCCGCTGCCCTAGTGCCGCACCCGGGAGCCTTAGCCGCTGCACCTAAGCCTCAGGAGCCGGCGCTCCGCGACGGGAGAGGCCACAACCGTGAGAGGTGCGCGTACACCCAAATAAGGAAAGACACAGGGCAAGATGATATCCCACCCAGGAACCGGAGGCGCCCTGTTTCTGGGAGAAAAGTCAACTTCCTATCCGAGCCCTGCACGAAATGACTAGAATCCTGGAAGCACAAGTGTTTGGGCACAAGCTTCCAGGCTGCCCGAGTGGAATGGTCAACACTGGGGAGAAAAAGGCCTGTGCCCTCAGGCCCCCATTTCGAGGTTGACGGGAAGCATAAGTACCTATTGTTTCGAAAAATTCAAAAGAGACACATGGTACTCAGGGGGCCCTTCCCTAAAGCAGCTTCTCCATACAGCGTGTTCTGCGTTGTAGGGCGTGGCCTAAAGGAAAGAATGCCGTGGGTCAGCCTAGGGGCCCGTGCACCTTCCAAAAGCCGGCTGTGTTCCACGAAGAACTGATCTTTAGTTGCAGTGGAACCCAACCCGAGTTTCTCCTTGAGGTAGGGTGACTGCAGGTGACAGGACCTAGAAGGACTGCTAAGCAGAGTGTCTCTCTCAGTATCGCTCTGACAGGGCAATGAGGCCGACCGGCATTGAATGCTGGAAGTGCTACAACCGTGTTACTGAATCCGTCTGTGACCGGAGGCAGTCTAGCTCTCCGACGCACGAGTTCAGTATGTTGCCCTACACTCAGCTACGGAGGGGTGCAGCTAAGGATCTTCGCGACTGGATGAGGCTCACCAGGCCACTAGGAGCCTGCAGTGACTCAGCGTTCTTAGGCAGAATCGTGTGCGGACGCGAGGGTCCTAGGAGGCCTTTACAGCTTACTGCCTTTAAAGAAAAGCAGAGCTGCGACGTGGGTCTCATAGAAGCTGCCGCACGCCTCCCCTTCTGCATGGCAGAGCAGGGCCACACGTCGAGGCGAGTGTTCATGCTGAGTTTCCCTTTCGCTATAAAGCAGGGCAGGGGAAGCTCCCAGCCAGGAAGTCGTAGTACCCTATTTCTTTGGAGGCAACTCAGTTTCTACTCAGTGCCACGCCTGCCCTGACTAGTAAGCCGGCAAACGCACTATTCCCCGGAAGCGTCAAGGGCTCACGCAGGGCGCTTTCCAGCGGGGAAAACAAGGCTTGTGACATCAGGCCCCCCATTCGAGGTTGACGCACTGCGTAAGGACCTGTTATGCTGCCGAAGTCAGAAGAGACACAAGCTACCCACTGACCCCTTCCCGAAATCAACTTTTGTAGGCAGGGTGTTCGGCTTGTAGGGAACTGCCTAAATTTTCGAAAGCCCCAGATCGGCCTAGGGGCCTGGGCATCTCCCAAAAGCCTGCTGTGTTCCACGAAGAACTGTGCGTCAGTTGCAGTGGAACCCAGCCTGACTTTTTCCTTGGGTAAGGTGACTGCAGGTTTGAGGTCCGAGCAGGAGCGCTAAGCAGAGTGTTTTTCGAGGTAGAGCTCAGGTAAGGCAAGGGGAGCCAACTTCCTCGTCATGTTGCGCTGGATACAACCTTGTTTCAGAAGCTCTTGGAGAGCTGAGGAAATCTGCCTCTCCCAAGGAAGAGGGCAGTGTGTTGCCCTACACTCGGCATAAACAGGCGTACACCTAAGGGCCTTCGGGGCTGGATGAGGCTCAAGCGGGCCCCAGGAGCCTGGCGGTACTCAGTGTTCTTGCACTGACTCGGGTGCTGACACGACGTTCTTAGGACTCCTTAAAGGGGTACTGCCGAAAACTTAAAGCAGAACAGCAAGGAATGCCTCGGGAAGGGTGCTGCACGCCTTCCAATCGGCACGGCCCACCAGGGCGATTTTCGAGTCTCGTGGGGACACTGAGTTTCCCTTTCGCCCTAGAGCAGGGCAGGGAAGCTTCCTCAGGAACTGGAAGCAGCCTGCTTCTTTCGAGAAAGCTCATTTGCCTCTCGCAGGCATGCCCGCAGGGACTAAACTCCCGGCAGCAAGAGTGTTTTTGACCTGCTGGACTGGCTAGGAACGTCTCTCTGAAGCTGTGGCAGAGCTGAGGATCTCCAGCTCTCCCAGGGAAGAGTGCAGTGTGTTGCGCTTCGCTCAGGAAACACAGGGGTGCGCTGAGGGACCTACGGGGCTGGGTGCTGCTCCACAGGCCCACTGGAGCCCGGCTCCCTGAGTGTTCCTGTAAGGAAACTGGTGCTAACGTGCTAGGAGTCCGGAAAGGCCTACCCTCGTGAAACTGAAGTAGCACAGCCAAAATGCCTCATGGAAGCTGCTGCCCACCAATCTTTCTGCACGGAAACCCAGGGCCGTAGTGAAAAGCCAGTGTTTGCGTTTCGGGTTCCCTTTAGCTCTAAAGCAGGGTCAGGCTTTCTTTGTGGAACTGTAGTTGAAAGTCAGCCTGCCGATGCAGGAGACACGGGTTCGTACCCCGATCCGGGAAGGTCCCACCCGCTGCCCTAGTGCCGCACCCGGGAGCCTTAGCCGCTGCACCTAAGCCTCAGGAGCCGGCGCTCCGCGACGGGAGAGGCCACAACCGTGAGAGGTGCGCGTACACCCAAATAAGGAAAGACACAGGGCAAGATGATATCCCACCCAGGAACCGGAGGCGCCCTGTTTCTGGGAGAAAAGTCAACTTCCTATCCGAGCCCTGCACGAAATGACTAGAATCCTGGAAGCACAAGTGTTTGGGCACAAGCTTCCAGGCTGCCCGAGTGGAATGGTCAACACTGGGGAGAAAAAGGCCTGTGCCCTCAGGCCCCCATTTCGAGGTTGGCGGGAAGCATAAGTACCTATTGTTTCGAAAAATTCAAAAGAGACACATGGTACTCAGGGGGCCCTTCCCTAAAGCAGCTTCTCCATACAGCGTGTTCTGCGTTGTAGGGCGTGGCCTAAAGGAAAGAATGCCGTGGGTCAGCCTAGGGGCCCGTGCACCTTCCAAAAGCCGGCTGTGTTCCACGAAGAACTGATCTTTAGTTGCAGTGGAACCCAACCCGAGTTTCTCCTTGAGGTAGGGTGACTGCAGGTGACAGGACCTAGAAGGACTGCTAAGCAGAGTGTCTCTCTCAGTATCGCTCTGACAGGGCAATGAGGCCGACCGGCATTGAATGCTGGAAGTGCTACAACCGTGTTACTGAATCCGTCTGTGACCGGAGGCAGTCTAGCTCTCCGACGCACGAGTTCAGTATGTTGCCCTACACTCAGCTACGGAGGGGTGCAGCTAAGGATCTTCGCGACTGGATGAGGCTCACCAGGCCACTAGGAGCCTGCAGTGACTCAGCGTTCTTAGGCAGAATCGTGTGCGGACGCGAGGGTCCTAGGAGGCCTTTACAGCTTACTGCCTTTAAAGTAAAGCAGAGCTGCGACGTGGGTCTCATAGAAGCTGCCGCACGCCTCCCCTTCTGCATGGCAGAGCAGGGCCACCCGTCGAGGCGAGTGTTCATGCTGAGTTTCCCTTTCGCTATAAAGCAGGGCAGGGGAAGCTCCCAGCCAGGAAGTCGTAGTACCCTATTTCTTTGGAGGCAACTCAGTTTCTACTCAGTGCCACGCCTGCCCTGACTAGTAAGCCGGCAAACGCACTATTCCCCGGAAGCGTCAAGGGCTCACGCAGGGCGCTTTCCAGCGGGGAAAACAAGGCTTGTGACATCAGGCCCCCCATTCGAGGTTGACGCACTGCGTAAGGACCTGTTATGCTGCCGAAGTCAGAAGAGACACAAGCTACCCACTGACCCCTTCCCGAAATCAACTTTTGTAGGCAGGGTGTTCGGCTTGTAGGGAACTGCCTAAATTTTCGAAAGCCCCAGATCGGCCTAGGGGCCTGGGCATCTCCCAAAAGCCTGCTGTGTTCCACGAAGAACTGTGCGTCAGTTGCAGTGGAACCCAGCCTGACTTTTTCCTTGGGTAAGGTGACTGCAGGTTTGAGGTCCGAGCAGGAGCGCTAAGCAGAGTGTTTTTCGAGGTAGAGCTCAGGTAAGGCAAGGGGAGCCAACTTCCTTGTCATGTTGCGCTGGATACAACCTTGTTTCAGAAGCTCTTGGAGAGCTGAGGAAATCTGCCTCTCCCAAGGAAGAGGGCAGTGTGTTGCCCTACACTCGGCATAAACAGGCGTACACCTAAGGGCCTTCGGGGCTGGATGAGGCTCAAGCGGGCCCCAGGAGCCTGGCGGTACTCAGTGTTCTTGCACTGACTCGGGTGCTGACACGACGTTCTTAGGACTCCTTAAAGGGGTACTGCCGAAAACTTAAAGCAGAACAGCAAGGAATGCCTCGGGAAGGGTGCTGCACGCCTTCCAATCGGCACGGCCCACCAGGGCGATTTTCGAGTCTCGTGGGGACACTGAGTTTCCCTTTCGCCCTAGAGCAGGGCAGGGAAGCTTCCTCAGGAACTGGAAGCAGCCTGCTTCTTTCGAGAAAGCTCATTTGCCTCTCGCAGGCATGCCCGCAGGGACTAAACTCCCGGCAGCAAGAGTGTTTTTGACCTGCTGGACTGGCTAGGAACGTCTCTCTGAAGCTGTGGCAGAGCTGAGGATCTCCAGCTCTCCCAGGGAAGAGTGCAGTGTGTTGCGCTTCGCTCAGGAAACACAGGGGTGCGCTGAGGGACCTACGGGGCTGGGTGCTGCTCCACAGGCCCACTGGAGCCCGGCTCCCTGAGTGTTCCTGTAAGGAAACTGGTGCTAACGTGCTAGGAGTCCGGAAAGGCCTACCCTCGTGAAACTGAAGTAGCACAGCCAAAATGCCTCATGGAAGCTGCTGCCCACCAATCTTTCTGCACGGAAACCCAGGGCCGTAGTGAAAAGCCAGTGTTTGCGTTTCGGGTTCCCTTTAGCTCTAAAGCAGGGTCAGGCTTTCTTTGTGGAACTGTAGTTGAAAGTCAGCCTGCCGATGCAGGAGACACGGGTTCGTACCCCGATCCGGGAAGGTCCCACCCGCTGCCCTAGTGCCGCACCCGGGAGCCTTAGCCGCTGCACCTAAGCCTCAGGAGCCGGCGCTCCGCAACGGGAGAGGCCACAACCGTGAGAGGTGCGCGTACACCCAAATAAGGAAAGACACAGGGCAAGATGATATCCCACCCAGGAACCGGAGGCGCCCTGTTTCTGGGAGAAAAGTCAACTTCCTATCCGAGCCCTGCACGAAATGACTAGAATCCTGGAAGCACAAGTGTTTGGGCACAAGCTTCCAGGCTGCCCGAGTGGAATGGTCAACACTGGGGAGAAAAAGGCCTGTGCCCTCAGGTCCCCATTTCGAGGTTGACGGGAAGCATCAGTACCTATTGTTTCGAAAAATTCAAAAGAGACACATGGTACTCAGGGGGCCCTTCCCTAAAGCAGCTTCTCCATACAGCGTGTTCTGCGTTGTAGGGCGTGGCCTAAAGGAAAGAATGCCGTGGGTCAGCCTAGGGGCCCGTGCACCTTCCAAAAGCCGGCTGTGTTCCACGAAGAACTGATCTTTAGTTGCAGTGGAACCCAACCCGAGTTTCTCCTTGAGGTAGGGTGACTGCAGGTGACAGGACCTAGAAGGACTGCTAAGCAGAGTGTCTCTCTCAGTATCGCTCTGACAGGGCAATGAGGCCGACCGGCATTGAATGCTGGAAGTGCTACAACCGTGTTACTGAATCCGTCTGTGACCGGAGGCAGTCTAGCTCTCCGACGCACGAGTTCAGTATGTTGCCCTACACTCAGCTACGGAGGGGTGCAGCTAAGGATCTTCGCGACTGGATGAGGCTCACCAGGCCACTAGGAGCCTGCAGTGACTCAGCGTTCTTAGGCAGAATCGTGTGCGGACGCGAGGGTCCTAGGAGGCCTTTACAGCTTACTGCCTTTAAAGTAAAGCAGAGCTGCGACGTGGGTCTCATAGAAGCTGCCGCACGCCTCCCCTTCTGCATGGCAGAGCAGGGCCACACGTCGAGGCGAGTGTTCATGCTGAGTTTCCCTTTCGCTATAAAGCAGGGCAGGGGAAGCTCCCAGCCAGGAAGTCGTAGTACCCTATTTCTTTGGAGGCAACTCAGTTTCTACTCAGTGCCACGCCTGCCCTGACTAGTAAGCCGGCAAACGCACTATTCCCCGGAAGCGTCAAGGGCTCACGCAGGGCGCTTTCCAGCGGGGAAAACAAGGCTTGTGACATCAGGCCCCCCATTCGAGGTTGACGCACTGCGTAAGGACCTGTTATGCTGCCGAAGTCAGAAGAGACACAAGCTACCCACTGACCCCTTCCCGAAATCAACTTTTGTAGGCAGGGTGTTCGGCTTGTAGGGAACTGCCTAAATTTTCGAAAGCCCCAGATCGGCCTAGGGGCCTGGGCATCTCCCAAAAGCCTGCTGTGTTCCACGAAGAACTGTGCGTCAGTTGCAGTGGAACCCAGCCTGACTTTTTCCTTGGGTAAGGTGACTGCAGGTTTGAGGTCCGAGCAGGAGCGCTAAGCAGAGTGTTTTTCGAGGTAGAGCTCAGGTAAGGCAAGGGGAGCCAACTTCCTTGTCATGTTGCGCTGGATACAACCTTGTTTCAGAAGCTCTTGGAGAGCTGAGGAAATCTGCCTCTCCCAAGGAAGAGGGCAGTGTGTTGCCCTACACTCGGCATAAACAGGCGTACACCTAAGGGCCTTCGGGGCTGGATGAGGCTCAAGCGGGCCCCAGGAGCCTGGCGGTACTCAGTGTTCTTGCACTGACTCGGGTGCTGACACGACGTTCTTAGGACTCCTTAAAGGGGTACTGCCGAAAACTTAAAGCAGAACAGCAAGGAATGCCTCGGGAAGGGTGCTGCACGCCTTCCAATCGGCACGGCCCACCAGGGCGATTTTCGAGTCTCGTGGGGACACTGAGTTTCCCTTTCGCCCTAGAGCAGGGCAGGGAAGCTTCCTCAGGAACTGGAAGCAGCCTGCTTCTTTCGAGAAAGCTCATTTGCCTCTCGCAGGCATGCCCGCAGGGACTAAACTCCCGGCAGCAAGAGTGTTTTTGACCTGCTGGACTGGCTAGGAACGTCTCTCTGAAGCTGTGGCAGAGCTGAGGATCTCCAGCTCTCCCAGGGAAGAGTGCAGTGTGTTGCGCTTCGCTCAGGAAACACAGGGGTGCGCTGAGGGACCTACGGGGCTGGGTGCTGCTCCACAGGCCCACTGGAGCCCGGCTCCCTGAGTGTTCCTGTAAGGAAACTGGTGCTAACGTGCTAGGAGTCCGGAAAGGCCTACCCTCGTGAAACTGAAGTAGCACAGCCAAAATGCCTCATGGAAGCTGCTGCCCACCAATCTTTCTGCACGGAAACCCAGGGCCGTAGTGAAAAGCCAGTGTTTGCGTTTCGGGTTCCCTTTAGCTCTAAAGCAGGGTCAGGCTTTCTTTGTGGAACTGTAGTTGAAAGTCAGCCTGCCGATGCAGGAGACACGGGTTCGTACCCCGATCCGGGAAGGTCCCACCCGCTGCCCTAGTGCCGCACCCGGGAGCCTTAGCCGCTGCACCTAAGCCTCAGGAGCCGGCGCTCCGCGACGGGAGAGGCCACAACCGTGAGAGGTGCGCGTACACCCAAATAAGGAAAGACACAGGGCAAGATGATATCCCACCCAGGAACCGGAGGCGCCCTGTTTCTGGGAGAAAAGTCAACTTCCTATCCGAGCCCTGCACGAAATGACTAGAATCCTGGAAGCACAAGTGTTTGGGCACAAGCTTCCAGGCTGCCCGAGTGGAATGGTCAACACTGGGGAGAAAAAGGCCTGTGCCCTCAGGCCCCCATTTCGAGGTTGACGGGAAGCATCAGTACCTATTGTTTCGAAAAATTCAAAAGAGACACATGGTACTCAGGGGGCCCTTCCCTAAAGCAGCTTCTCCATACAGCGTGTTCTGCGTTGTAGGGCGTGGCCTAAAGGAAAGAATGCCGTGGGTCAGCCTAGGGGCCCGTGCACCTTCCAAAAGCCGGCTGTGTTCCACGAAGAACTGATCTTTAGTTGCAGTGGAACCCAACCCGAGTTTCTCCTTGAGGTAGGGTGACTGCAGGTGACAGGACCTAGAAGGACTGCTAAGCAGAGTGTCTCTCTCAGTATCGCTCTGACAGGGCAATGAGGCCGACCGGCATTGAATGCTGGAAGTGCTACAACCGTGTTACTGAATCCGTCTGTGACCGGAGGCAGTCTAGCTCTCCGACGCACGAGTTCAGTATGTTGCCCTACACTCAGCTACGGAGGGGTGCAGCTAAGGATCTTCGCGACTGGATGAGGCTCACCAGGCCACTAGGAGCCTGCAGTGACTCAGCGTTCTTAGGCAGAATCGTGTGCGGACGCGAGGGTCCTAGGAGGCCTTTACAGCTTACTGCCTTTAAAGTAAAGCAGAGCTGCGACGTGGGTCTCATAGAAGCTGCCGCACGCCTCCCCTTCTGCATGGCAGAGCAGGGCCACACGTCGAGGCGAGTGTTCATGCTGAGTTTCCCTTTCGCTATAAAGCAGGGCAGGGGAAGCTCCCAGCCAGGAAGTCGTAGTACCCTATTTCTTTGGAGGCAACTCAGTTTCTACTCAGTGCCACGCCTGCCCTGACTAGTAAGCCGGCAAACGCACTATTCCCCGGAAGCGTCAAGGGCTCACGCAGGGCGCTTTCCAGCGGGGAAAACAAGGCTTGTGACATCAGGCCCCCCATTCGAGGTTGACGCACTGCGTAAGGACCTGTTATGCTGCCGAAGTCAGAAGAGACACAAGCTACCCACTGACCCCTTCCCGAAATCAACTTTTGTAGGCAGGGTGTTCGGCTTGTAGGGAACTGCCTAAATTTTCGAAAGCCCCAGATCGGCCTAGGGGCCTGGGCATCTCCCAAAAGCCTGCTGTGTTCCACGAAGAACTGTGCGTCAGTTGCAGTGGAACCCAGCCTGACTTTTTCCTTGGGTAAGGTGACTGCAGGTTTGAGGTCCGAGCAGGAGCGCTAAGCAGAGTGTTTTTCGAGGTAGAGCTCAGGTAAGGCAAGGGGAGCCAACTTCCTTGTCATGTTGCGCTGGATACAACCTTGTTTCAGAAGCTCTTGGAGAGCTGAGGAAATCTGCCTCTCCCAAGGAAGAGGGCAGTGTGTTGCCCTACACTCGGCATAAACAGGCGTACACCTAAGGGCCTTCGGGGCTGGATGAGGCTCAAGCGGGCCCCAGGAGCCTGGCGGTACTCAGTGTTCTTGCACTGACTCGGGTGCTGACACGACGTTCTTAGGACTCCTTAAAGGGGTACTGCCGAAAACTTAAAGCAGAACAGCAAGGAATGCCTCGGGAAGGGTGCTGCACGCCTTCCAATCGGCACGGCCCACCAGGGCGATTTTCGAGTCTCGTGGGGACACTGAGTTTCCCTTTCGCCCTAGAGCAGGGCAGGGAAGCTTCCTCAGGAACTGGAAGCAGCCTGCTTCTTTCGAGAAAGCTCATTTGCCTCTCGCAGGCATGCCCGCAGGGACTAAACTCCCGGCAGCAAGAGTGTTTTTGACCTGCTGGACTGGCTAGGAACGTCTCTCTGAAGCTGTGGCAGAGCTGAGGATCTCCAGCTCTCCCAGGGAAGAGTGCAGTGTGTTGCGCTTCGCTCAGGAAACACAGGGGTGCGCTGAGGGACCTACGGGGCTGGGTGCTGCTCCACAGGCCCACTGGAGCCCGGCTCCCTGAGTGTTCCTGTAAGGAAACTGGCGCTAACGTGCTAGGAGTCCGGAAAGGCCTACCCTCGTGAAACTGAAGTAGCACAGCCAAAATGCCTCATGGAAGCTGCTGCCCACCAATCTTTCTGCACGGAAACCCAGGGCCGTAGTGAAAAGCCAGTGTTTGCGTTTCGGGTTCCCTTTAGCTCTAAAGCAGGGTCAGGCTTTCTTTGTGGAACTGTAGTTGAAAGTCAGCCTGCCGATGCAGGAGACACGGGTTCGTACCCCGATCCGGGAAGGTCCCACCCGCTGCCCTAGTGCCGCACCCGGGAGCCTTAGCCGCTGCACCTAAGCCTCAGGAGCCGGCGCTCCGCAACGGGAGAGGCCACAACCGTGAGAGGTGCGCGTACACCCAAATAAGGAAAGACACAGGGCAAGATGATATCCCACCCAGGAACCGGAGGCGCCCTGTTTCTGGGAGAAAAGTCAACTTCCTATCCGAGCCCTGCACGAAATGACTAGAATCCTGGAAGCACAAGTGTTTGGGCACAAGCTTCCAGGCTGCCCGAGTGGAATGGTCAACACTGGGGAGAAAAAGGCCTGTGCCCTCAGGCCCCCATTTCGAGGTTGGCGGGAAGCATCAGTACCTATTGTTTCGAAAAATTCAAAAGAGACACATGGTACTCAGGGGGCCCTTCCCTAAAGCAGCTTCTCCATACAGCGTGTTCTGCGTTGTAGGGCGTGGCCTAAAGGAAAGAATGCCGTGGGTCAGCCTAGGGGCCCGTGCACCTTCCAAAAGCCGGCTGTGTTCCACGAAGAACTGATCTTTAGTTGCAGTGGAACCCAACCCGAGTTTCTCCTTGAGGTAGGGTGACTGCAGGTGACAGGACCTAGAAGGACTGCTAAGCAGAGTGTCTCTCTCAGTATCGCTCTGACAGGGCAATGAGGCCGACCGGCATTGAATGCTGGAAGTGCTACAACCGTGTTACTGAATCCGTCTGTGACCGGAGGCAGTCTAGCTCTCCGACGCACGAGTTCAGTATGTTGCCCTACACTCAGCTACGGAGGGGTGCAGCTAAGGATCTTCGCGACTGGATGAGGCTCACCAGGCCACTAGGAGCCTGCAGTGACTCAGCGTTCTTAGGCAGAATCGTGTGCGGACGCGAGGGTCCTAGGAGGCCTTTACAGCTTACTGCCTTTAAAGTAAAGCAGAGCTGCGACGTGGGTCTCATAGAAGCTGCCGCACGCCTCCCCTTCTGCATGGCAGAGCAGGGCCACCCGTCGAGGCGAGTGTTCATGCTGAGTTTCCCTTTCGCTATAAAGCAGGGCAGGGGAAGCTCCCAGCCAGGAAGTCGTAGTACCCTATTTCTTTGGAGGCAACTCAGTTTCTACTCAGTGCCACGCCTGCCCTGACTAGTAAGCCGGCAAACGCACTATTCCCCGGAAGCGTCAAGGGCTCACGCAGGGCGCTTTCCAGCGGGGAAAACAAGGCTTGTGACATCAGGCCCCCCATTCGAGGTTGACGCACTGCGTAAGGACCTGTTATGCTGCCGAAGTCAGAAGAGACACAAGCTACCCACTGACCCCTTCCCGAAATCAACTTTTGTAGGCAGGGTGTTCGGCTTGTAGGGAACTGCCTAAATTTTCGAAAGCCCCAGATCGGCCTAGGGGCCTGGGCATCTCCCAAAAGCCTGCTGTGTTCCACGAAGAACTGTGCGTCAGTTGCAGTGGAACCCAGCCTGACTTTTTCCTTGGGTAAGGTGACTGCAGGTTTGAGGTCCGAGCAGGAGCGCTAAGCAGAGTGTTTTTCGAGGTAGAGCTCAGGTAAGGCAAGGGGAGCCAACTTCCTTGTCATGTTGCGCTGGATACAACCTTGTTTCAGAAGCTCTTGGAGAGCTGAGGAAATCTGCCTCTCCCAAGGAAGAGGGCAGTGTGTTGCCCTACACTCGGCATAAACAGGCGTACACCTAAGGGCCTTCGGGGCTGGATGAGGCTCAAGCGGGCCCCAGGAGCCTGGCGGTACTCAGTGTTCTTGCACTGACTCGGGTGCTGACACGACGTTCTTAGGACTCCTTAAAGGGGTACTGCCGAAAACTTAAAGCAGAACAGCAAGGAATGCCTCGGGAAGGGTGCTGCACGCCTTCCAATCGGCACGGCCCACCAGGGCGATTTTCGAGTCTCGTGGGGACACTGAGTTTCCCTTTCGCCCTAGAGCAGGGCAGGGAAGCTTCCTCAGGAACTGGAAGCAGCCTGCTTCTTTCGAGAAAGCTCATTTGCCTCTCGCAGGCATGCCCGCAGGGACTAAACTCCCGGCAGCAAGAGTGTTTTTGACCTGCTGGACTGGCTAGGAACGTCTCTCTGAAGCTGTGGCAGAGCTGAGGATCTCCAGCTCTCCCAGGGAAGAGTGCAGTGTGTTGCGCTTCGCTCAGGAAACACAGGGGTGCGCTGAGGGACCTACGGGGCTGGGTGCTGCTCCACAGGCCCACTGGAGCCCGGCTCCCTGAGTGTTCCTGTAAGGAAACTGGTGCTAACGTGCTAGGAGTCCGGAAAGGCCTACCCTCGTGAAACTGAAGTAGCACAGCCAAAATGCCTCATGGAAGCTGCTGCCCACCAATCTTTCTGCACGGAAACCCAGGGCCGTAGTGAAAAGCCAGTGTTTGCGTTTCGGGTTCCCTTTAGCTCTAAAGCAGGGTCAGGCTTTCTTTGTGGAACTGTAGTTGAAAGTCAGCCTGCCGATGCAGGAGACACGGGTTCGTACCCCGATCCGGGAAGGTCCCACCCGCTGCCCTAGTGCCGCACCCGGGAGCCTTAGCCGCTGCACCTAAGCCTCAGGAGCCGGCGCTCCGCGACGGGAGAGGCCACAACCGTGAGAGGTGCGCGTACACCCAAATAAGGAAAGACACAGGGCAAGATGATATCCCACCCAGGAACCGGAGGCGCCCTGTTTCTGGGAGAAAAGTCAACTTCCTATCCGAGCCCTGCACGAAATGACTAGAATCCTGGAAGCACAAGTGTTTGGGCACAAGCTTCCAGGCTGCCCGAGTGGAATGGTCAACACTGGGGAGAAAAAGGCCTGTGCCCTCAGGCCCCCATTTCGAGGTTGACGGGAAGCATCAGTACCTATTGTTTCGAAAAATTCAAAAGAGACACATGGTACTCAGGGGGCCCTTCCCTAAAGCAGCTTCTCCATACAGCGTGTTCTGCGTTGTAGGGCGTGGCCTAAAGGAAAGAATGCCGTGGGTCAGCCTAGGGGCCCGTGCACCTTCCAAAAGCCGGCTGTGTTCCACGAAGAACTGATCTTTAGTTGCAGTGGAACCCAACCCGAGTTTCTCCTTGAGGTAGGGTGACTGCAGGTGACAGGACCTAGAAGGACTGCTAAGCAGAGTGTCTCTCTCAGTATCGCTCTGACAGGGCAATGAGGCCGACCGGCATTGAATGCTGGAAGTGCTACAACCGTGTTACTGAATCCGTCTGTGACCGGAGGCAGTCTAGCTCTCCGACGCACGAGTTCAGTATGTTGCCCTACACTCAGCTACGGAGGGGTGCAGCTAAGGATCTTCGCGACTGGATGAGGCTCACCAGGCCACTAGGAGCCTGCAGTGACTCAGCGTTCTTAGGCAGAATCGTGTGCGGACGCGAGGGTCCTAGGAGGCCTTTACAGCTTACTGCCTTTAAAGTAAAGCAGAGCTGCGACGTGGGTCTCATAGAAGCTGCCGCACGCCTCCCCTTCTGCATGGCAGAGCAGGGCCACACGTCGAGGCGAGTGTTCATGCTGAGTTTCCCTTTCGCTATAAAGCAGGGCAGGGGAAGCTCCCAGCCAGGAAGTCGTAGTACCCTATTTCTTTGGAGGCAACTCAGTTTCTACTCAGTGCCACGCCTGCCCTGACTAGTAAGCCGGCAAACGCACTATTCCCCGGAAGCGTCAAGGGCTCACGCAGGGCGCTTTCCAGCGGGGAAAACAAGGCTTGTGACATCAGGCCCCCCATTCGAGGTTGACGCACTGCGTAAGGACCTGTTATGCTGCCGAAGTCAGAAGAGACACAAGCTACCCACTGACCCCTTCCCGAAATCAACTTTTGTAGGCAGGGTGTTCGGCTTGTAGGGAACTGCCTAAATTTTCGAAAGCCCCAGATCGGCCTAGGGGCCTGGGCATCTCCCAAAAGCCTGCTGTGTTCCACGAAGAACTGTGCGTCAGTTGCAGTGGAACCCAGCCTGACTTTTTCCTTGGGTAAGGTGACTGCAGGTTTGAGGTCCGAGCAGGAGCGCTAAGCAGAGTGTTTTTCGAGGTAGAGCTCAGGTAAGGCAAGGGGAGCCAACTTCCTTGTCATGTTGCGCTGGATACAACCTTGTTTCAGAAGCTCTTGGAGAGCTGAGGAAATCTGCCTCTCCCAAGGAAGAGGGCAGTGTGTTGCCCTACACTCGGCATAAACAGGCGTACACCTAAGGGCCTTCGGGGCTGGATGAGGCTCAAGCGGGCCCCAGGAGCCTGGCGGTACTCAGTGTTCTTGCACTGACTCGGGTGCTGACACGACGTTCTTAGGACTCCTTAAAGGGGTACTGCCGAAAACTTAAAGCAGAACAGCAAGGAATGCCTCGGGAAGGGTGCTGCACGCCTTCCAATCGGCACGGCCCACCAGGGCGATTTTCGAGTCTCGTGGGGACACTGAGTTTCCCTTTCGCCCTAGAGCAGGGCAGGGAAGCTTCCTCAGGAACTGGAAGCAGCCTGCTTCTTTCGAGAAAGCTCATTTGCCTCTCGCAGGCATGCCCGCAGGGACTAAACTCCCGGCAGCAAGAGTGTTTTTGACCTGCTGGACTGGCTAGGAACGTCTCTCTGAAGCTGTGGCAGAGCTGAGGATCTCCAGCTCTCCCAGGGAAGAGTGCAGTGTGTTGCGCTTCGCTCAGGAAACACAGGGGTGCGCTGAGGGACCTACGGGGCTGGGTGCTGCTCCACAGGCCCACTGGAGCCCGGCTCCCTGAGTGTTCCTGTAAGGAAACTGGTGCTAACGTGCTAGGAGTCCGGAAAGGCCTACCCTCGTGAAACTGAAGTAGCACAGCCAAAATGCCTCATGGAAGCTGCTGCCCACCAATCTTTCTGCACGGAAACCCAGGGCCGTAGTGAAAAGCCAGTGTTTGCGTTTCGGGTTCCCTTTAGCTCTAAAGCAGGGTCAGGCTTTCTTTGTGGAACTGTAGTTGAAAGTCAGCCTGCCGATGCAGGAGACACGGGTTCGTACCCCGATCCGGGAAGGTCCCACCCGCTGCCCTAGTGCCGCACCCGGGAGCCTTAGCCGCTGCACCTAAGCCTCAGGAGCCGGCGCTCCGCAACGGGAGAGGCCACAACCGTGAGAGGTGCGCGTACACCCAAATAAGGAAAGACACAGGGCAAGATGATATCCCACCCAGGAACCGGAGGCGCCCTGTTTCTGGGAGAAAAGTCAACTTCCTATCCGAGCCCTGCACGAAATGACTAGAATCCTGGAAGCACAAGTGTTTGGGCACAAGCTTCCAGGCTGCCCGAGTGGAATGGTCAACACTGGGGAGAAAAAGGCCTGTGCCCTCAGGCCCCCATTTCGAGGTTGGCGGGAAGCATCAGTACCTATTGTTTCGAAAAATTCAAAAGAGACACATGGTACTCAGGGGGCCCTTCCCTAAAGCAGCTTCTCCATACAGCGTGTTCTGCGTTGTAGGGCGTGGCCTAAAGGAAAGAATGCCGTGGGTCAGCCTAGGGGCCCGTGCACCTTCCAAAAGCCGGCTGTGTTCCACGAAGAACTGATCTTTAGTTGCAGTGGAACCCAACCCGAGTTTCTCCTTGAGGTAGGGTGACTGCAGGTGACAGGACCTAGAAGGACTGCTAAGCAGAGTGTCTCTCTCAGTATCGCTCTGACAGGGCAATGAGGCCGACCGGCATTGAATGCTGGAAGTGCTACAACCGTGTTACTGAATCCGTCTGTGACCGGAGGCAGTCTAGCTCTCCGACGCACGAGTTCAGTATGTTGCCCTACACTCAGCTACGGAGGGGTGCAGCTAAGGATCTTCGCGACTGGATGAGGCTCACCAGGCCACTAGGAGCCTGCAGTGACTCAGCGTTCTTAGGCAGAATCGTGTGCGGACGCGAGGGTCCTAGGAGGCCTTTACAGCTTACTGCCTTTAAAGTAAAGCAGAGCTGCGACGTGGGTCTCATAGAAGCTGCCGCACGCCTCCCCTTCTGCATGGCAGAGCAGGGCCACCCGTCGAGGCGAGTGTTCATGCTGAGTTTCCCTTTCGCTATAAAGCAGGGCAGGGGAAGCTCCCAGCCAGGAAGTCGTAGTACCCTATTTCTTTGGAGGCAACTCAGTTTCTACTCAGTGCCACGCCTGCCCTGACTAGTAAGCCGGCAAACGCACTATTCCCCGGAAGCGTCAAGGGCTCACGCAGGGCGCTTTCCAGCGGGGAAAACAAGGCTTGTGACATCAGGCCCCCCATTCGAGGTTGACGCACTGCGTAAGGACCTGTTATGCTGCCGAAGTCAGAAGAGACACAAGCTACCCACTGACCCCTTCCCGAAATCAACTTTTGTAGGCAGGGTGTTCGGCTTGTAGGGAACTGCCTAAATTTTCGAAAGCCCCAGATCGGCCTAGGGGCCTGGGCATCTCCCAAAAGCCTGCTGTGTTCCACGAAGAACTGTGCGTCAGTTGCAGTGGAACCCAGCCTGACTTTTTCCTTGGGTAAGGTGACTGCAGGTTTGAGGTCCGAGCAGGAGCGCTAAGCAGAGTGTTTTTCGAGGTAGAGCTCAGGTAAGGCAAGGGGAGCCAACTTCCTTGTCATGTTGCGCTGGATACAACCTTGTTTCAGAAGCTCTTGGAGAGCTGAGGAAATCTGCCTCTCCCAAGGAAGAGGGCAGTGTGTTGCCCTACACTCGGCATAAACAGGCGTACACCTAAGGGCCTTCGGGGCTGGATGAGGCTCAAGCGGGCCCCAGGAGCCTGGCGGTACTCAGTGTTCTTGCACTGACTCGGGTGCTGACACGACGTTCTTAGGACTCCTTAAAGGGGTACTGCCGAAAACTTAAAGCAGAACAGCAAGGAATGCCTCGGGAAGGGTGCTGCACGCCTTCCAATCGGCACGGCCCACCAGGGCGATTTTCGAGTCTCGTGGGGACACTGAGTTTCCCTTTCGCCCTAGAGCAGGGCAGGGAAGCTTCCTCAGGAACTGGAAGCAGCCTGCTTCTTTCGAGAAAGCTCATTTGCCTCTCGCAGGCATGCCCGCAGGGACTAAACTCCCGGCAGCAAGAGTGTTTTTGACCTGCTGGACTGGCTAGGAACGTCTCTCTGAAGCTGTGGCAGAGCTGAGGATCTCCAGCTCTCCCAGGGAAGAGTGCAGTGTGTTGCGCTTCGCTCAGGAAACACAGGGGTGCGCTGAGGGACCTACGGGGCTGGGTGCTGCTCCACAGGCCCACTGGAGCCCGGCTCCCTGAGTGTTCCTGTAAGGAAACTGGTGCTAACGTGCTAGGAGTCCGGAAAGGCCTACCCTCGTGAAACTGAAGTAGCACAGCCAAAATGCCTCATGGAAGCTGCTGCCCACCAATCTTTCTGCACGGAAACCCAGGGCCGTAGTGAAAAGCCAGTGTTTGCGTTTCGGGTTCCCTTTAGCTCTAAAGCAGGGTCAGGCTTTCTTTGTGGAACTGTAGTTGAAAGTCAGCCTGCCGATGCAGGAGACACGGGTTCGTACCCCGATCCGGGAAGGTCCCACCCGCTGCCCTAGTGCCGCACCCGGGAGCCTTAGCCGCTGCACCTAAGCCTCAGGAGCCGGCGCTCCGCAACGGGAGAGGCCACAACCGTGAGAGGTGCGCGTACACCCAAATAAGGAAAGACACAGGGCAAGATGATATCCCACCCAGGAACCGGAGGCGCCCTGTTTCTGGGAGAAAAGTCAACTTCCTATCCGAGCCCTGCACGAAATGACTAGAATCCTGGAAGCACAAGTGTTTGGGCACAAGCTTCCAGGCTGCCCGAGTGGAATGGTCAACACTGGGGAGAAAAAGGCCTGTGCCCTCAGGCCCCCATTTCGAGGTTGGCGGGAAGCATCAGTACCTATTGTTTCGAAAAATTCAAAAGAGACACATGGTACTCAGGGGGCCCTTCCCTAAAGCAGCTTCTCCATACAGCGTGTTCTGCGTTGTAGGGCGTGGCCTAAAGGAAAGAATGCCGTGGGTCAGCCTAGGGGCCCGTGCACCTTCCAAAAGCCGGCTGTGTTCCACGAAGAACTGATCTTTAGTTGCAGTGGAACCCAACCCGAGTTTCTCCTTGAGGTAGGGTGACTGCAGGTGACAGGACCTAGAAGGACTGCTAAGCAGAGTGTCTCTCTCAGTATCGCTCTGACAGGGCAATGAGGCCGACCGGCATTGAATGCTGGAAGTGCTACAACCGTGTTACTGAATCCGTCTGTGACCGGAGGCAGTCTAGCTCTCCGACGCACGAGTTCAGTATGTTGCCCTACACTCAGCTACGGAGGGGTGCAGCTAAGGATCTTCGCGACTGGATGAGGCTCACCAGGCCACTAGGAGCCTGCAGTGACTCAGCGTTCTTAGGCAGAATCGTGTGCGGACGCGAGGGTCCTAGGAGGCCTTTACAGCTTACTGCCTTTAAAGTAAAGCAGAGCTGCGACGTGGGTCTCATAGAAGCTGCCGCACGCCTCCCCTTCTGCATGGCAGAGCAGGGCCACCCGTCGAGGCGAGTGTTCATGCTGAGTTTCCCTTTCGCTATAAAGCAGGGCAGGGGAAGCTCCCAGCCAGGAAGTCGTAGTACCCTATTTCTTTGGAGGCAACTCAGTTTCTACTCAGTGCCACGCCTGCCCTGACTAGTAAGCCGGCAAACGCACTATTCCCCGGAAGCGTCAAGGGCTCACGCAGGGCGCTTTCCAGCGGGGAAAACAAGGCTTGTGACATCAGGCCCCCCATTCGAGGTTGACGCACTGCGTAAGGACCTGTTATGCTGCCGAAGTCAGAAGAGACACAAGCTACCCACTGACCCCTTCCCGAAATCAACTTTTGTAGGCAGGGTGTTCGGCTTGTAGGGAACTGCCTAAATTTTCGAAAGCCCCAGATCGGCCTAGGGGCCTGGGCATCTCCCAAAAGCCTGCTGTGTTCCACGAAGAACTGTGCGTCAGTTGCAGTGGAACCCAGCCTGACTTTTTCCTTGGGTAAGGTGACTGCAGGTTTGAGGTCCGAGCAGGAGCGCTAAGCAGAGTGTTTTTCGAGGTAGAGCTCAGGTAAGGCAAGGGGAGCCAACTTCCTTGTCATGTTGCGCTGGATACAACCTTGTTTCAGAAGCTCTTGGAGAGCTGAGGAAATCTGCCTCTCCCAAGGAAGAGGGCAGTGTGTTGCCCTACACTCGGCATAAACAGGCGTACACCTAAGGGCCTTCGGGGCTGGATGAGGCTCAAGCGGGCCCCAGGAGCCTGGCGGTACTCAGTGTTCTTGCACTGACTCGGGTGCTGACACGACGTTCTTAGGACTCCTTAAAGGGGTACTGCCGAAAACTTAAAGCAGAACAGCAAGGAATGCCTCGGGAAGGGTGCTGCACGCCTTCCAATCGGCACGGCCCACCAGGGCGATTTTCGAGTCTCGTGGGGACACTGAGTTTCCCTTTCGCCCTAGAGCAGGGCAGGGAAGCTTCCTCAGGAACTGGAAGCAGCCTGCTTCTTTCGAGAAAGCTCATTTGCCTCTCGCAGGCATGCCCGCAGGGACTAAACTCCCGGCAGCAAGAGTGTTTTTGACCTGCTGGACTGGCTAGGAACGTCTCTCTGAAGCTGTGGCAGAGCTGAGGATCTCCAGCTCTCCCAGGGAAGAGTGCAGTGTGTTGCGCTTCGCTCAGGAAACACAGGGGTGCGCTGAGGGACCTACGGGGCTGGGTGCTGCTCCACAGGCCCACTGGAGCCCGGCTCCCTGAGTGTTCCTGTAAGGAAACTGGTGCTAACGTGCTAGGAGTCCGGAAAGGCCTACCCTCGTGAAACTGAAGTAGCACAGCCAAAATGCCTCATGGAAGCTGCTGCCCACCAATCTTTCTGCACGGAAACCCAGGGCCGTAGTGAAAAGCCAGTGTTTGCGTTTCGGGTTCCCTTTAGCTCTAAAGCAGGGTCAGGCTTTCTTTGTGGAACTGTAGTTGAAAGTCAGCCTGCCGATGCAGGAGACACGGGTTCGTACCCCGATCCGGGAAGGTCCCACCCGCTGCCCTAGTGCCGCACCCGGGAGCCTTAGCCGCTGCACCTAAGCCTCAGGAGCCGGCGCTCCGCGACGGGAGAGGCCACAACCGTGAGAGGTGCGCGTACACCCAAATAAGGAAAGACACAGGGCAAGATGATATCCCACCCAGGAACCGGAGGCGCCCTGTTTCTGGGAGAAAAGTCAACTTCCTATCCGAGCCCTGCACGAAATGACTAGAATCCTGGAAGCACAAGTGTTTGGGCACAAGCTTCCAGGCTGCCCGAGTGGAATGGTCAACACTGGGGAGAAAAAGGCCTGTGCCCTCAGGCCCCCATTTCGAGGTTGGCGGGAAGCATCAGTACCTATTGTTTCGAAAAATTCAAAAGAGACACATGGTACTCAGGGGGCCCTTCCCTAAAGCAGCTTCTCCATACAGCGTGTTCTGCGTTGTAGGGCGTGGCCTAAAGGAAAGAATGCCGTGGGTCAGCCTAGGGGCCCGTGCACCTTCCAAAAGCCGGCTGTGTTCCACGAAGAACTGATCTTTAGTTGCAGTGGAACCCAACCCGAGTTTCTCCTTGAGGTAGGGTGACTGCAGGTGACAGGACCTAGAAGGACTGCTAAGCAGAGTGTCTCTCTCAGTATCGCTCTGACAGGGCAATGAGGCCGACCGGCATTGAATGCTGGAAGTGCTACAACCGTGTTACTGAATCCGTCTGTGACCGGAGGCAGTCTAGCTCTCCGACGCACGAGTTCAGTATGTTGCCCTACACTCAGCTACGGAGGGGTGCAGCTAAGGATCTTCGCGACTGGATGAGGCTCACCAGGCCACTAGGAGCCTGCAGTGACTCAGCGTTCTTAGGCAGAATCGTGTGCGGACGCGAGGGTCCTAGGAGGCCTTTACAGCTTACTGCCTTTAAAGTAAAGCAGAGCTGCGACGTGGGTCTCATAGAAGCTGCCGCACGCCTCCCCTTCTGCATGGCAGAGCAGGGCCACCCGTCGAGGCGAGTGTTCATGCTGAGTTTCCCTTTCGCTATAAAGCAGGGCAGGGGAAGCTCCCAGCCAGGAAGTCGTAGTACCCTATTTCTTTGGAGGCAACTCAGTTTCTACTCAGTGCCACGCCTGCCCTGACTAGTAAGCCGGCAAACGCACTATTCCCCGGAAGCGTCAAGGGCTCACGCAGGGCGCTTTCCAGCGGGGAAAACAAGGCTTGTGACATCAGGCCCCCCATTCGAGGTTGACGCACTGCGTAAGGACCTGTTATGCTGCCGAAGTCAGAAGAGACACAAGCTACCCACTGACCCCTTCCCGAAATCAACTTTTGTAGGCAGGGTGTTCGGCTTGTAGGGAACTGCCTAAATTTTCGAAAGCCCCAGATCGGCCTAGGGGCCTGGGCATCTCCCAAAAGCCTGCTGTGTTCCACGAAGAACTGTGCGTCAGTTGCAGTGGAACCCAGCCTGACTTTTTCCTTGGGTAAGGTGACTGCAGGTTTGAGGTCCGAGCAGGAGCGCTAAGCAGAGTGTTTTTCGAGGTAGAGCTCAGGTAAGGCAAGGGGAGCCAACTTCCTTGTCATGTTGCGCTGGATACAACCTTGTTTCAGAAGCTCTTGGAGAGCTGAGGAAATCTGCCTCTCCCAAGGAAGAGGGCAGTGTGTTGCCCTACACTCGGCATAAACAGGCGTACACCTAAGGGCCTTCGGGGCTGGATGAGGCTCAAGCGGGCCCCAGGAGCCTGGCGGTACTCAGTGTTCTTGCACTGACTCGGGTGCTGACACGACGTTCTTAGGACTCCTTAAAGGGGTACTGCCGAAAACTTAAAGCAGAACAGCAAGGAATGCCTCGGGAAGGGTGCTGCACGCCTTCCAATCGGCACGGCCCACCAGGGCGATTTTCGAGTCTCGTGGGGACACTGAGTTTCCCTTTCGCCCTAGAGCAGGGCAGGGAAGCTTCCTCAGGAACTGGAAGCAGCCTGCTTCTTTCGAGAAAGCTCATTTGCCTCTCGCAGGCATGCCCGCAGGGACTAAACTCCCGGCAGCAAGAGTGTTTTTGACCTGCTGGACTGGCTAGGAACGTCTCTCTGAAGCTGTGGCAGAGCTGAGGATCTCCAGCTCTCCCAGGGAAGAGTGCAGTGTGTTGCGCTTCGCTCAGGAAACACAGGGGTGCGCTGAGGGACCTACGGGGCTGGGTGCTGCTCCACAGGCCCACTGGAGCCCGGCTCCCTGAGTGTTCCTGTAAGGAAACTGGTGCTAACGTGCTAGGAGTCCGGAAAGGCCTACCCTCGTGAAACTGAAGTAGCACAGCCAAAATGCCTCATGGAAGCTGCTGCCCACCAATCTTTCTGCACGGAAACCCAGGGCCGTAGTGAAAAGCCAGTGTTTGCGTTTCGGGTTCCCTTTAGCTCTAAAGCAGGGTCAGGCTTTCTTTGTGGAACTGTAGTTGAAAGTCAGCCTGCCGATGCAGGAGACACGGGTTCGTACCCCGATCCGGGAAGGTCCCACCCGCTGCCCTAGTGCCGCACCCGGGAGCCTTAGCCGCTGCACCTAAGCCTCAGGAGCCGGCGCTCCGCAACGGGAGAGGCCACAACCGTGAGAGGTGCGCGTACACCCAAATAAGGAAAGACACAGGGCAAGATGATATCCCACCCAGGAACCGGAGGCGCCCTGTTTCTGGGAGAAAAGTCAACTTCCTATCCGAGCCCTGCACGAAATGACTAGAATCCTGGAAGCACAAGTGTTTGGGCACAAGCTTCCAGGCTGCCCGAGTGGAATGGTCAACACTGGGGAGAAAAAGGCCTGTGCCCTCAGGCCCCCATTTCGAGGTTGGCGGGAAGCATCAGTACCTATTGTTTCGAGAAATTCAAAAGAGACACATGGTACTCAGGGGGCCCTTCCCTAAAGCAGCTTCTCCATACAGCGTGTTCTGCGTTGTAGGGCGTGGCCTAAAGGAAAGAATGCCGTGGGTCAGCCTAGGGGCCCGTGCACCTTCCAAAAGCCGGCTGTGTTCCACGAAGAACTGATCTTTAGTTGCAGTGGAACCCAACCCGAGTTTCTCCTTGAGGTAGGGTGACTGCAGGTGACAGGACCTAGAAGGACTGCTAAGCAGAGTGTCTCTCTCAGTATCGCTCTGACAGGGCAATGAGGCCGACCGGCATTGAATGCTGGAAGTGCTACAACCGTGTTACTGAATCCGTCTGTGACCGGAGGCAGTCTAGCTCTCCGACGCACGAGTTCAATATGTTGCCCTACACTCAGCTACGGAGGGGTGCAGCTAAGGATCTTCGCGACTGGATGAGGCTCACCAGGCCACTAGGAGCCTGCAGTGACTCAGCGTTCTTAGGCAGAATCGTGTGCGGACGCGAGGGTCCTAGGAGGCCTTTACAGCTTACTGCCTTTAAAGTAAAGCAGAGCTGCGACGTGGGTCTCATAGAAGCTGCCGCACGCCTCCCCTTCTGCATGGCAGAGCAGGGCCACCCGTCGAGGCGAGTGTTCATGCTGAGTTTCCCTTTCGCTATAAAGCAGGGCAGGGGAAGCTCCCAGCCAGGAAGTCGTAGTACCCTATTTCTTTGGAGGCAACTCAGTTTCTACTCAGTGCCACGCCTGCCCTGACTAGTAAGCCGGCAAACGCACTATTCCCCGGAAGCGTCAAGGGCTCACGCAGGGCGCTTTCCAGCGGGGAAAACAAGGCTTGTGACATCAGGCCCCCCATTCGAGGTTGACGCACTGCGTAAGGACCTGTTATGCTGCCGAAGTCAGAAGAGACACAAGCTACCCACTGACCCCTTCCCGAAATCAACTTTTGTAGGCAGGGTGTTCGGCTTGTAGGGAACTGCCTAAATTTTCGAAAGCCCCAGATCGGCCTAGGGGCCTGGGCATCTCCCAAAAGCCTGCTGTGTTCCACGAAGAACTGTGCGTCAGTTGCAGTGGAACCCAGCCTGACTTTTTCCTTGGGTAAGGTGACTGCAGGTTTGAGGTCCGAGCAGGAGCGCTAAGCAGAGTGTTTTTCGAGGTAGAGCTCAGGTAAGGCAAGGGGAGCCAACTTCCTTGTCATGTTGCGCTGGATACAACCTTGTTTCAGAAGCTCTTGGAGAGCTGAGGAAATCTGCCTCTCCCAAGGAAGAGGGCAGTGTGTTGCCCTACACTCGGCATAAACAGGCGTACACCTAAGGGCCTTCGGGGCTGGATGAGGCTCAAGCGGGCCCCAGGAGCCTGGCGGTACTCAGTGTTCTTGCACTGACTCGGGTGCTGACACGACGTTCTTAGGACTCCTTAAAGGGGTACTACCGAAAACTTAAAGCAGAACAGCAAGGAATGCCTCGGGAAGGGTGCTGCACGCCTTCCAATCGGCACGGCCCACCAGGGCGATTTTCGAGTCTCGTGGGGACACTGAGTTTCCCTTTCGCCCTAGAGCAGGGCAGGGAAGCTTCCTCAGGAACTGGAAGCAGCCTGCTTCTTTCGAGAAAGCTCATTTGCCTCTCGCAGGCATGCCCGCAGGGACTAAACTCCCGGCAGCAAGAGTGTTTTTGACCTGCTGGACTGGCTAGGAACGTCTCTCTGAAGCTGTGGCAGAGCTGAGGATCTCCAGCTCTCCCAGGGAAGAGTGCAGTGTGTTGCGCTTCGCTCAGGAAACACAGGGGTGCGCTGAGGGACCTACGGGGCTGGGTGCTGCTCCACAGGCCCACTGGAGCCCGGCTCCCTGAGTGTTCCTGTAAGGAAACTGGTGCTAACGTGCTAGGAGTCCGGAAAGGCCTACCCTCGTGAAACTGAAGTAGCACAGCCAAAATGCCTCATGGAAGCTGCTGCCCACCAATCTTTCTGCACGGAAACCCAGGGCCGTAGTGAAAAGCCAGTGTTTGCGTTTCGGGTGCCCTTTAGCTCTAAAGCAGGGTCAGGCTTTCTTTGTGGAACTGTAGTTGAAAGTCAGCCTGCCGATGCAGGAGACACGGGTTCGTACCCCGATCCGGGAAGGTCCCACCCGCTGCCCTAGTGCCGCACCCGGGAGCCTTAGCCGCTGCACCTAAGCCTCAGGAGCCGGCGCTCCGCAACGGGAGAGGCCACAACCGTGAGAGGTGCGCGTACACCCAAATAAGGAAAGACACAGGGCAAGATGATATCCCACCCAGGAACCGGAGGCGCCCTGTTTCTGGGAGAAAAGTCAACTTCCTATCCGAGCCCTGCACGAAATGACTAGAATCCTGGAAGCACAAGTGTTTGGGCACAAGCTTCCAGGCTGCCCGAGTGGAATGGTCAACACTGGGGAGAAAAAGGCCTGTGCCCTCAGGCCCCCATTTCGAGGTTGGCGGGAAGCATCAGTACCTATTGTTTCGAGAAATTCAAAAGAGACACATGGTACTCAGGGGGCCCTTCCCTAAAGCAGCTTCTCCATACAGCGTGTTCTGCGTTGTAGGGCGTGGCCTAAAGGAAAGAATGCCGTGGGTCAGCCTAGGGGCCCGTGCACCTTCCAAAAGCCGGCTGTGTTCCACGAAGAACTGATCTTTAGTTGCAGTGGAACCCAACCCGAGTTTCTCCTTGAGGTAGGGTGACTGCAGGTGACAGGACCTAGAAGGACTGCTAAGCAGAGTGTCTCTCTCAGTATCGCTCTGACAGGGCAATGAGGCCGACCGGCATTGAATGCTGGAAGTGCTACAACCGTGTTACTGAATCCGTCTGTGACCGGAGGCAGTCTAGCTCTCCGACGCACGAGTTCAATATGTTGCCCTACACTCAGCTACGGAGGGGTGCAGCTAAGGATCTTCGCGACTGGATGAGGCTCACCAGGCCACTAGGAGCCTGCAGTGACTCAGCGTTCTTAGGCAGAATCGTGTGCGGACGCGAGGGTCCTAGGAGGCCTTTACAGCTTACTGCCTTTAAAGTAAAGCAGAGCTGCGACGTGGGTCTCATAGAAGCTGCCGCACGCCTCCCCTTCTGCATGGCAGAGCAGGGCCACACGTCGAGGCGAGTGTTCATGCTGAGTTTCCCTTTCGCTATAAAGCAGGGCAGGGGAAGCTCCCAGCCAGGAAGTCGTAGTACCCTATTTCTTTGGAGGCAACTCAGTTTCTACTCAGTGCCACGCCTGCCCTGACTAGTAAGCCGGCAAACGCACTATTCCCCGGAAGCGTCAAGGGCTCACGCAGGGCGCTTTCCAGCGGGGAAAACAAGGCTTGTGACATCAGGCCCCCCATTCGAGGTTGACGCACTGCGTAAGGACCTGTTATGCTGCCGAAGTCAGAAGAGACACAAGCTACCCACTGACCCCTTCCCGAAATCAACTTTTGTAGGCAGGGTGTTCGGCTTGTAGGGAACTGCCTAAATTTTCGAAAGCCCCAGATCGGCCTAGGGGCCTGGGCATCTCCCAAAAGCCTGCTGTGTTCCACGAAGAACTGTGCGTCAGTTGCAGTGGAACCCAGCCTGACTTTTTCCTTGGGTAAGGTGACTGCAGGTTTGAGGTCCGAGCAGGAGCGCTAAGCAGAGTGTTTTTCGAGGTAGAGCTCAGGTAAGGCAAGGGGAGCCAACTTCCTTGTCATGTTGCGCTGGATACAACCTTGTTTCAGAAGCTCTTGGAGAGCTGAGGAAATCTGCCTCTCCCAAGGAAGAGGGCAGTGTGTTGCCCTACACTCGGCATAAACAGGCGTACACCTAAGGGCCTTCGGGGCTGGATGAGGCTCAAGCGGGCCCCAGGAGCCTGGCGGTACTCAGTGTTCTTGCACTGACTCGGGTGCTGACACGACGTTCTTAGGACTCCTTAAAGGGGTACTACCGAAAACTTAAAGCAGAACAGCAAGGAATGCCTCGGGAAGGGTGCTGCACGCCTTCCAATCGGCACGGCCCACCAGGGCGATTTTCGAGTCTCGTGGGGACACTGAGTTTCCCTTTCGCCCTAGAGCAGGGCAGGGAAGCTTCCTCAGGAACTGGAAGCAGCCTGCTTCTTTCGAGAAAGCTCATTTGCCTCTCGCAGGCATGCCCGCAGGGACTAAACTCCCGGCAGCAAGAGTGTTTTTGACCTGCTGGACTGGCTAGGAACGTCTCTCTGAAGCTGTGGCAGAGCTGAGGATCTCCAGCTCTCCCAGGGAAGAGTGCAGTGTGTTGCGCTTCGCTCAGGAAACACAGGGGTGCGCTGAGGGACCTACGGGGCTGGGTGCTGCTCCACAGGCCCACTGGAGCCCGGCTCCCTGAGTGTTCCTGTAAGGAAACTGGTGCTAACGTGCTAGGAGTCCGGAAAGGCCTACCCTCGTGAAACTGAAGTAGCACAGCCAAAATGCCTCATGGAAGCTGCTGCCCACCAATCTTTCTGCACGGAAACCCAGGGCCGTAGTGAAAAGCCAGTGTTTGCGTTTCGGGTTCCCTTTAGCTCTAAAGCAGGGTCAGGCTTTCTTTGTGGAACTGTAGTTGAAAGTCAGCCTGCCGATGCAGGAGACACGGGTTCGTACCCCGATCCGGGAAGGTCCCACCCGCTGCCCTAGTGCCGCACCCGGGAGCCTTAGCCGCTGCACCTAAGCCTCAGGAGCCGGCGCTCCGCAACGGGAGAGGCCACAACCGTGAGAGGTGCGCGTACACCCAAATAAGGAAAGACACAGGGCAAGATGATATCCCACCCAGGAACCGGAGGCGCCCTGTTTCTGGGAGAAAAGTCAACTTCCTATCCGAGCCCTGCACGAAATGACTAGAATCCTGGAAGCACAAGTGTTTGGGCACAAGCTTCCAGGCTGCCCGAGTGGAATGGTCAACACTGGGGAGAAAAAGGCCTGTGCCCTCAGGCCCCCATTTCGAGGTTGGCGGGAAGCATAAGTACCTATTGTTTCGAAAAATTCAAAAGAGACACATGGTACTCAGGGGGCCCTTCCCTAAAGCAGCTTCTCCATACAGCGTGTTCTGCGTTGTAGGGCGTGGCCTAAAGGAAAGAATGCCGTGGGTCAGCCTAGGGGCCCGTGCACCTTCCAAAAGCCGGCTGTGTTCCACGAAGAACTGATCTTTAGTTGCAGTGGAACCCAACCCGAGTTTCTCCTTGAGGTAGGGTGACTGCAGGTGACAGGACCTAGAAGGACTGCTAAGCAGAGTGTCTCTCTCAGTATCGCTCTGACAGGGCAATGAGGCCGACCGGCATTGAATGCTGGAAGTGCTACAACCGTGTTACTGAATCCGTCTGTGACCGGAGGCAGTCTAGCTCTCCGACGCACGAGTTCAATATGTTGCCCTACACTCAGCTACGGAGGGGTGCAGCTAAGGATCTTCGCGACTGGATGAGGCTCACCAGGCCACTAGGAGCCTGCAGTGACTCAGCGTTCTTAGGCAGAATCGTGTGCGGACGCGAGGGTCCTAGGAGGCCTTTACAGCTTACTGCCTTTAAAGTAAAGCAGAGCTGCGACGTGGGTCTCATAGAAGCTGCCGCACGCCTCCCCTTCTGCATGGCAGAGCAGGGCCACACGTCGAGGCGAGTGTTCATGCTGAGTTTCCCTTTCGCTATAAAGCAGGGCAGGGGAAGCTCCCAGCCAGGAAGTCGTAGTACCCTATTTCTTTGGAGGCAACTCAGTTTCTACTCAGTGACACGCCTGCCCTGACTAGTAAGCCGGCAAACGCACTATTCCCCGGAAGCGTCAAGGGCTCACGCAGGGCGCTTTCCAGCGGGGAAAACAAGGCTTGTGACATCAGGCCCCCCATTCGAGGTTGACGCACTGCGTAAGGACCTGTTATGCTGCCGAAGTCAGAAGAGACACAAGCTACCCACTGACCCCTTCCCGAAATCAACTTTTGTAGGCAGGGTGTTCGGCTTGTAGGGAACTGCCTAAATTTTCGAAAGCCCCAGATCGGCCTAGGGGCCTGGGCATCTCCCAAAAGCCTGCTGTGTTCCACGAAGAACTGTGCGTCAGTTGCAGTGGAACCCAGCCTGACTTTTTCCTTGGGTAAGGTGACTGCAGGTTTGAGGTCCGAGAAGGAGCGCTAAGCAGAGTGTTTTTCGAGGTAGAGCTCAGGTAAGGCAAGGGGAGCCAACTTCCTTGTCATGTTGCGCTGGATACAACCTTGTTTCAGAAGCTCTTGGAGAGCTGAGGAAATCTGCCTCTCCCAAGGAAGAGGGCAGTGTGTTGCCCTACACTCGGCATAAACAGGCGTACACCTAAGGGCCTTCGGGGCTGGATGAGGCTCAAGCGGGCCCCAGGAGCCTGGCGGTACTCAGTGTTCTTGCACTGACTCGGGTGCTGACACGACGTTCTTAGGACTCCTTAAAGGGGTACTACCGAAAACTTAAAGCAGAACAGCAAGGAATGCCTCGGGAAGGGTGCTGCACGCCTTCCAATCGGCACGGCCCACCAGGGCGATTTTCGAGTCTCGTGGGGACACTGAGTTTCCCTTTCGCCCTAGAGCAGGGCAGGGAAGCTTCCTCAGGAACTGGAAGCAGCCTGCTTCTTTCGAGAAAGCTCATTTGCCTCTCGCAGGCATGCCCGCAGGGACTAAACTCCCGGCAGCAAGAGTGTTTTTGACCTGCTGGACTGGCTAGGAACGTCTCTCTGAAGCTGTGGCAGAGCTGAGGATCTCCAGCTCTCCCAGGGAAGAGTGCAGTGTGTTGCGCTTCGCTCAGGAAACACAGGGGTGCGCTGAGGGACCTACGGGGCTGGGTGCTGCTCCACAGGCCCACTGGAGCCCGGCTCCCTGAGTGTTCCTGTAAGGAAACTGGTGCTAACGTGCTAGGAGTCCGGAAAGGCCTACCCTCGTGAAACTGAAGTAGCACAGCCAAAATGCCTCATGGAAGCTGCTGCCCACCAATCTTTCTGCACGGAAACCCAGGGCCGTAGTGAAAAGCCAGTGTTTGCGTTTCGGGTTCCCTTTAGCTCTAAAGCAGGGTCAGGCTTTCTTTGTGGAACTGTAGTTGAAAGTCAGCCTGCCGATGCAGGAGACACGGGTTCGTACCCCGATCCGGGAAGGTCCCACCCGCTGCCCTAGTGCCGCACCCGGGAGCCTTAGCCGCTGCACCTAAGCCTCAGGAGCCGGCGCTCCGCAACGGGAGAGGCCACAACCGTGAGAGGTGCGCGTACACCCAAATAAGGAAAGACACAGGGCAAGATGATATCCCACCCAGGAACCGGAGGCGCCCTGTTTCTGGGAGAAAAGTCAACTTCCTATCCGAGCCCTGCACGAAATGACTAGAATCCTGGAAGCACAAGTGTTTGGGCACAAGCTTCCAGGCTGCCCGAGTGGAATGGTCAACACTGGGGAGAAAAAGGCCTGTGCCCTCAGGCCCCCATTTCGAGGTTGGCGGGAAGCATAAGTACCTATTGTTTCGAAAAATTCAAAAGAGACACATGGTACTCAGGGGGCCCTTCCCTAAAGCAGCTTCTCCATACAGCGTGTTCTGCGTTGTAGGGCGTGGCCTAAAGGAAAGAATGCCGTGGGTCAGCCTAGGGGCCCGTGCACCTTCCAAAAGCCGGCTGTGTTCCACGAAGAACTGATCTTTAGTTGCAGTGGAACCCAACCCGAGTTTCTCCTTGAGGTAGGGTGACTGCAGGTGACAGGACCTAGAAGGACTGCTAAGCAGAGTGTCTCTCTCAGTATCGCTCTGACAGGGCAATGAGGCCGACCGGCATTGAATGCTGGAAGTGCTACAACCGTGTTACTGAATCCGTCTGTGACCGGAGGCAGTCTAGCTCTCCGACGCACGAGTTCAATATGTTGCCCTACACTCAGCTACGGAGGGGTGCAGCTAAGGATCTTCGCGACTGGATGAGGCTCACCAGGCCACTAGGAGCCTGCAGTGACTCAGCGTTCTTAGGCAGAATCGTGTGCGGACGCGAGGGTCCTAGGAGGCCTTTACAGCTTACTGCCTTTAAAGTAAAGCAGAGCTGCGACGTGGGTCTCATAGAAGCTGCCGCACGCCTCCCCTTCTGCATGGCAGAGCAGGGCCACACGTCGAGGCGAGTGTTCATGCTGAGTTTCCCTTTCGCTATAAAGCAGGGCAGGGGAAGCTCCCAGCCAGGAAGTCGTAGTACCCTATTTCTTTGGAGGCAACTCAGTTTCTACTCAGTGCCACGCCTGCCCTGACTAGTAAGCCGGCAAACGCACTATTCCCCGGAAGCGTCAAGGGCTCACGCAGGGCGCTTTCCAGCGGGGAAAACAAGGCTTGTGACATCAGGCCCCCCATTCGAGGTTGACGCACTGCGTAAGGACCTGTTATGCTGCCGAAGTCAGAAGAGACACAAGCTACCCACTGACCCCTTCCCGAAATCAACTTTTGTAGGCAGGGTGTTCGGCTTGTAGGGAACTGCCTAAATTTTCGAAAGCCCCAGATCGGCCTAGGGGCCTGGGCATCTCCCAAAAGCCTGCTGTGTTCCACGAAGAACTGTGCGTCAGTTGCAGTGGAACCCAGCCTGACTTTTTCCTTGGGTAAGGTGACTGCAGGTTTGAGGTCCGAGAAGGAGCGCTAAGCAGAGTGTTTTTCGAGGTAGAGCTCAGGTAAGGCAAGGGGAGCCAACTTCCTTGTCATGTTGCGCTGGATACAACCTTGTTTCAGAAGCTCTTGGAGAGCTGAGGAAATCTGCCTCTCCCAAGGAAGAGGGCAGTGTGTTGCCCTACACTCGGCATAAACAGGCGTACACCTAAGGGCCTTCGGGGCTGGATGAGGCTCAAGCGGGCCCCAGGAGCCTGGCGGTACTCAGTGTTCTTGCACTGACTCGGGTGCTGACACGACGTTCTTAGGACTCCTTAAAGGGGTACTACCGAAAACTTAAAGCAGAACAGCAAGGAATGCCTCGGGAAGGGTGCTGCACGCCTTCCAATCGGCACGGCCCACCAGGGCGATTTTCGAGTCTCGTGGGGACACTGAGTTTCCCTTTCGCCCTAGAGCAGGGCAGGGAAGCTTCCTCAGGAACTGGAAGCAGCCTGCTTCTTTCGAGAAAGCTCATTTGCCTCTCGCAGGCATGCCCGCAGGGACTAAACTCCCGGCAGCAAGAGTGTTTTTGACCTGCTGGACTGGCTAGGAACGTCTCTCTGAAGCTGTGGCAGAGCTGAGGATCTCCAGCTCTCCCAGGGAAGAGTGCAGTGTGTTGCGCTTCGCTCAGGAAACACAGGGGTGCGCTGAGGGACCTACGGGGCTGGGTGCTGCTCCACAGGCCCACTGGAGCCCGGCTCCCTGAGTGTTCCTGTAAGGAAACTGGTGCTAACGTGCTAGGAGTCCGGAAAGGCCTACCCTCGTGAAACTGAAGTAGCACAGCCAAAATGCCTCATGGAAGCTGCTGCCCACCAATCTTTCTGCACGGAAACCCAGGGCCGTAGTGAAAAGCCAGTGTTTGCGTTTCGGGTTCCCTTTAGCTCTAAAGCAGGGTCAGGCTTTCTTTGTGGAACTGTAGTTGAAAGTCAGCCTGCCGATGCAGGAGACACGGGTTCGTACCCCGATCCGGGAAGGTCCCACCCGCTGCCCTAGTGCCGCACCCGGGAGCCTTAGCCGCTGCACCTAAGCCTCAGGAGCCGGCGCTCCGCAACGGGAGAGGCCACAACCGTGAGAGGTGCGCGTACACCCAAATAAGGAAAGACACAGGGCAAGATGATATCCCACCCAGGAACCGGAGGCGCCCTGTTTCTGGGAGAAAAGTCAACTTCCTATCCGAGCCCTGCACGAAATGACTAGAATCCTGGAAGCACAAGTGTTTGGGCACAAGCTTCCAGGCTGCCCGAGTGGAATGGTCAACACTGGGGAGAAAAAGGCCTGTGCCCTCAGGCCCCCATTTCGAGGTTGACGGGAAGCATCAGTACCTATTGTTTCGAGAAATTCAAAAGAGACACATGGTACTCAGGGGGCCCTTCCCTAAAGCAGCTTCTCCATACAGCGTGTTCTGCGTTGTAGGGCGTGGCCTAAAGGAAAGAATGCCGTGGGTCAGCCTAGGGGCCCGTGCACCTTCCAAAAGCCGGCTGTGTTCCACGAAGAACTGATCTTTAGTTGCAGTGGAACCCAACCCGAGTTTCTCCTTGAGGTAGGGTGACTGCAGGTGACAGGACCTAGAAGGACTGCTAAGCAGAGTGTCTCTCTCAGTATCGCTCTGACAGGGCAATGAGGCCGACCGGCATTGAATGCTGGAAGTGCTACAACCGTGTTACTGAATCCGTCTGTGACCGGAGGCAGTCTAGCTCTCCGACGCACGAGTTCAATATGTTGCCCTACACTCAGCTACGGAGGGGTGCAGCTAAGGATCTTCGCGACTGGATGAGGCTCACCAGGCCACTAGGAGCCTGCAGTGACTCAGCGTTCTTAGGCAGAATCGTGTGCGGACGCGAGGGTCCTAGGAGGCCTTTACAGCTTACTGCCTTTAAAGTAAAGCAGAGCTGCGACGTGGGTCTCATAGAAGCTGCCGCACGCCTCCCCTTCTGCATGGCAGAGCAGGGCCACACGTCGAGGCGAGTGTTCATGCTGAGTTTCCCTTTCGCTATAAAGCAGGGCAGGGGAAGCTCCCAGCCAGGAAGTCGTAGTACCCTATTTCTTTGGAGGCAACTCAGTTTCTACTCAGTGCCACGCCTGCCCTGACTAGTAAGCCGGCAAACGCACTATTCCCCGGAAGCGTCAAGGGCTCACGCAGGGCGCTTTCCAGCGGGGAAAACAAGGCTTGTGACATCAGGCCCCCCATTCGAGGTTGACGCACTGCGTAAGGACCTGTTATGCTGCCGAAGTCAGAAGAGACACAAGCTACCCACTGACCCCTTCCCGAAATCAACTTTTGTAGGCAGGGTGTTCGGCTTGTAGGGAACTGCCTAAATTTTCGAAAGCCCCAGATCGGCCTAGGGGCCTGGGCATCTCCCAAAAGCCTGCTGTGTTCCACGAAGAACTGTGCGTCAGTTGCAGTGGAACCCAGCCTGACTTTTTCCTTGGGTAAGGTGACTGCAGGTTTGAGGTCCGAGAAGGAGCGCTAAGCAGAGTGTTTTTCGAGGTAGAGCTCAGGTAAGGCAAGGGGAGCCAACTTCCTTGTCATGTTGCGCTGGATACAACCTTGTTTCAGAAGCTCTTGGAGAGCTGAGGAAATCTGCCTCTCCCAAGGAAGAGGGCAGTGTGTTGCCCTACACTCGGCATAAACAGGCGTACACCTAAGGGCCTTCGGGGCTGGATGAGGCTCAAGCGGGCCCCAGGAGCCTGGCGGTACTCAGTGTTCTTGCACTGACTCGGGTGCTGACACGACGTTCTTAGGACTCCTTAAAGGGGTACTACCGAAAACTTAAAGCAGAACAGCAAGGAATGCCTCGGGAAGGGTGCTGCACGCCTTCCAATCGGCACGGCCCACCAGGGCGATTTTCGAGTCTCGTGGGGACACTGAGTTTCCCTTTCGCCCTAGAGCAGGGCAGGGAAGCTTCCTCAGGAACTGGAAGCAGCCTGCTTCTTTCGAGAAAGCTCATTTGCCTCTCGCAGGCATGCCCGCAGGGACTAAACTCCCGGCAGCAAGAGTGTTTTTGACCTGCTGGACTGGCTAGGAACGTCTCTCTGAAGCTGTGGCAGAGCTGAGGATCTCCAGCTCTCCCAGGGAAGAGTGCAGTGTGTTGCGCTTCGCTCAGGAAACACAGGGGTGCGCTGAGGGACCTACGGGGCTGGGTGCTGCTCCACAGGCCCACTGGAGCCCGGCTCCCTGAGTGTTCCTGTAAGGAAACTGGTGCTAACGTGCTAGGAGTCCGGAAAGGCCTACCCTCGTGAAACTGAAGTAGCACAGCCAAAATGCCTCATGGAAGCTGCTGCCCACCAATCTTTCTGCACGGAAACCCAGGGCCGTAGTGAAAAGCCAGTGTTTGCGTTTCGGGTTCCCTTTAGCTCTAAAGCAGGGTCAGGCTTTCTTTGTGGAACTGTAGTTGAAAGTCAGCCTGCCGATGCAGGAGACACGGGTTCGTACCCCGATCCGGGAAGGTCCCACCCGCTGCCCTAGTGCCGCACCCGGGAGCCTTAGCCGCTGCACCTAAGCCTCAGGAGCCGGCGCTCCGCAACGGGAGAGGCCACAACCGTGAGAGGTGCGCGTACACCCAAATAAGGAAAGACACAGGGCAAGATGATATCCCACCCAGGAACCGGAGGCGCCCTGTTTCTGGGAGAAAAGTCAACTTCCTATCCGAGCCCTGCACGAAATGACTAGAATCCTGGAAGCACAAGTGTTTGGGCACAAGCTTCCAGGCTGCCCGAGTGGAATGGTCAACACTGGGGAGAAAAAGGCCTGTGCCCTCAGGCCCCCATTTCGAGGTTGGCGGGAAGCATCAGTACCTATTGTTTCGAGAAATTCAAAAGAGACACATGGTACTCAGGGGGCCCTTCCCTAAAGCAGCTTCTCCATACAGCGTGTTCTGCGTTGTAGGGCGTGGCCTAAAGGAAAGAATGCCGTGGGTCAGCCTAGGGGCCCGTGCACCTTCCAAAAGCCGGCTGTGTTCCACGAAGAACTGATCTTTAGTTGCAGTGGAACCCAACCCGAGTTTCTCCTTGAGGTAGGGTGACTGCAGGTGACAGGACCTAGAAGGACTGCTAAGCAGAGTGTCTCTCTCAGTATCGCTCTGACAGGGCAATGAGGCCGACCGGCATTGAATGCTGGAAGTGCTACAACCGTGTTACTGAATCCGTCTGTGACCGGAGGCAGTCTAGCTCTCCGACGCACGAGTTCAATATGTTGCCCTACACTCAGCTACGGAGGGGTGCAGCTAAGGATCTTCGCGACTGGATGAGGCTCACCAGGCCACTAGGAGCCTGCAGTGACTCAGCGTTCTTAGGCAGAATCGTGTGCGGACGCGAGGGTCCTAGGAGGCCTTTACAGCTTACTGCCTTTAAAGTAAAGCAGAGCTGCGACGTGGGTCTCATAGAAGCTGCCGCACGCCTCCCCTTCTGCATGGCAGAGCAGGGCCACCCGTCGAGGCGAGTGTTCATGCTGAGTTTCCCTTTCGCTATAAAGCAGGGCAGGGGAAGCTCCCAGCCAGGAAGTCGTAGTACCCTATTTCTTTGGAGGCAACTCAGTTTCTACTCAGTGCCACGCCTGCCCTGACTAGTAAGCCGGCAAACGCACTATTCCCCGGAAGCGTCAAGGGCTCACGCAGGGCGCTTTCCAGCGGGGAAAACAAGGCTTGTGACATCAGGCCCCCCATTCGAGGTTGACGCACTGCGTAAGGACCTGTTATGCTGCCGAAGTCAGAAGAGACACAAGCTACCCACTGACCCCTTCCCGAAATCAACTTTTGTAGGCAGGGTGTTCGGCTTGTAGGGAACTGCCTAAATTTTCGAAAGCCCCAGATCGGCCTAGGGGCCTGGGCATCTCCCAAAAGCCTGCTGTGTTCCACGAAGAACTGTGCGTCAGTTGCAGTGGAACCCAGCCTGACTTTTTCCTTGGGTAAGGTGACTGCAGGTTTGAGGTCCGAGAAGGAGCGCTAAGCAGAGTGTTTTTCGAGGTAGAGCTCAGGTAAGGCAAGGGGAGCCAACTTCCTTGTCATGTTGCGCTGGATACAACCTTGTTTCAGAAGCTCTTGGAGAGCTGAGGAAATCTGCCTCTCCCAAGGAAGAGGGCAGTGTGTTGCCCTACACTCGGCATAAACAGGCGTACACCTAAGGGCCTTCGGGGCTGGATGAGGCTCAAGCGGGCCCCAGGAGCCTGGCGGTACTCAGTGTTCTTGCACTGACTCGGGTGCTGACACGACGTTCTTAGGACTCCTTAAAGGGGTACTACCGAAAACTTAAAGCAGAACAGCAAGGAATGCCTCGGGAAGGGTGCTGCACGCCTTCCAATCGGCACGGCCCACCAGGGCGATTTTCGAGTCTCGTGGGGACACTGAGTTTCCCTTTCGCCCTAGAGCAGGGCAGGGAAGCTTCCTCAGGAACTGGAAGCAGCCTGCTTCTTTCGAGAAAGCTCATTTGCCTCTCGCAGGCATGCCCGCAGGGACTAAACTCCCGGCAGCAAGAGTGTTTTTGACCTGCTGGACTGGCTAGGAACGTCTCTCTGAAGCTGTGGCAGAGCTGAGGATCTCCAGCTCTCCCAGGGAAGAGTGCAGTGTGTTGCGCTTCGCTCAGGAAACACAGGGGTGCGCTGAGGGACCTACGGGGCTGGGTGCTGCTCCACAGGCCCACTGGAGCCCGGCTCCCTGAGTGTTCCTGTAAGGAAACTGGTGCTAACGTGCTAGGAGTCCGGAAAGGCCTACCCTCGTGAAACTGAAGTAGCACAGCCAAAATGCCTCATGGAAGCTGCTGCCCACCAATCTTTCTGCACGGAAACCCAGGGCCGTAGTGAAAAGCCAGTGTTTGCGTTTCGGGTTCCCTTTAGCTCTAAAGCAGGGTCAGGCTTTCTTTGTGGAACTGTAGTTGAAAGTCAGCCTGCCGATGCAGGAGACACGGGTTCGTACCCCGATCCGGGAAGGTCCCACCCGCTGCCCTAGTGCCGCACCCGGGAGCCTTAGCCGCTGCACCTAAGCCTCAGGAGCCGGCGCTCCGCAACGGGAGAGGCCACAACCGTGAGAGGTGCGCGTACACCCAAATAAGGAAAGACACAGGGCAAGATGATATCCCACCCAGGAACCGGAGGCGCCCTGTTTCTGGGAGAAAAGTCAACTTCCTATCCGAGCCCTGCACGAAATGACTAGAATCCTGGAAGCACAAGTGTTTGGGCACAAGCTTCCAGGCTGCCCGAGTGGAATGGTCAACACTGGGGAGAAAAAGGCCTGTGCCCTCAGGCCCCCATTTCGAGGTTGACGGGAAGCATCAGTACCTATTGTTTCGAAAAATTCAAAAGAGACACATGGTACTCAGGGGGCCCTTCCCTAAAGCAGCTTCTCCATACAGCGTGTTCTGCGTTGTAGGGCGTGGCCTAAAGGAAAGAATGCCGTGGGTCAGCCTAGGGGCCCATGCACCTTCCAAAAGCCGGCTGTGTTCCACGAAGAACTGATCTTTAGTTGCAGTGGAACCCAACCCGAGTTTCTCCTTGAGGTAGGGTGACTGCAGGTGACAGGACCTAGAAGGACTGCTAAGCAGAGTGTCTCTCTCAGTATCGCTCTGACAGGGCAATGAGGCCGACCGGCATTGAATGCTGGAAGTGCTACAACCGTGTTACTGAATCCGTCTGTGACCGGAGGCAGTCTAGCTCTCCGACGCACGAGTTCAATATGTTGCCCTACACTCAGCTACGGAGGGGTGCAGCTAAGGATCTTCGCGACTGGATGAGGCTCACCAGGCCACTAGGAGCCTGCAGTGACTCAGCGTTCTTAGGCAGAATCGTGTGCGGACGCGAGGGTCCTAGGAGGCCTTTACAGCTTACTGCCTTTAAAGTAAAGCAGAGCTGCGACGTGGGTCTCATAGAAGCTGCCGCACGCCTCCCCTTCTGCATGGCAGAGCAGGGCCACCCGTCGAGGCGAGTGTTCATGCTGAGTTTCCCTTTCGCTATAAAGCAGGGCAGGGGAAGCTCCCAGCCAGGAAGTCGTAGTACCCTATTTCTTTGGAGGCAACTCAGTTTCTACTCAGTGCCACGCCTGCCCTGACTAGTAAGCCGGCAAACGCACTATTCCCCGGAAGCGTCAAGGGCTCACGCAGGGCGCTTTCCAGCGGGGAAAACAAGGCTTGTGACATCAGGCCCCCCATTCGAGGTTGACGCACTGCGTAAGGACCTGTTATGCTGCCGAAGTCAGAAGAGACACAAGCTACCCACTGACCCCTTCCCGAAATCAACTTTTGTAGGCAGGGTGTTCGGCTTGTAGGGAACTGCCTAAATTTTCGAAAGCCCCAGATCGGCCTAGGGGCCTGGGCATCTCCCAAAAGCCTGCTGTGTTCCACGAAGAACTGTGCGTCAGTTGCAGTGGAACCCAGCCTGACTTTTTCCTTGGGTAAGGTGACTGCAGGTTTGAGGTCCGAGCAGGAGCGCTAAGCAGAGTGTTTTTCGAGGTAGAGCTCAGGTAAGGCAAGGGGAGCCAACTTCCTTGTCATGTTGCGCTGGATACAACCTTGTTTCAGAAGCTCTTGGAGAGCTGAGGAAATCTGCCTCTCCCAAGGAAGAGGGCAGTGTGTTGCCCTACACTCGGCATAAACAGGCGTACACCTAAGGGCCTTCGGGGCTGGATGAGGCTCAAGCGGGCCCCAGGAGCCTGGCGGTACTCAGTGTTCTTGCACTGACTCGGGTGCTGACACGACGTTCTTAGGACTCCTTAAAGGGGTACTACCGAAAACTTAAAGCAGAACAGCAAGGAATGCCTCGGGAAGGGTGCTGCACGCCTTCCAATCGGCACGGCCCACCAGGGCGATTTTCGAGTCTCGTGGGGACACTGAGTTTCCCTTTCGCCCTAGAGCAGGGCAGGGAAGCTTCCTCAGGAACTGGAAGCAGCCTGCTTCTTTCGAGAAAGCTCATTTGCCTCTCGCAGGCATGCCCGCAGGGACTAAACTCCCGGCAGCAAGAGTGTTTTTGACCTGCTGGACTGGCTAGGAACGTCTCTCTGAAGCTGTGGCAGAGCTGAGGATCTCCAGCTCTCCCAGGGAAGAGTGCAGTGTGTTGCGCTTCGCTCAGGAAACACAGGGGTGCGCTGAGGGACCTACGGGGCTGGGTGCTGCTCCACAGGCCCACTGGAGCCCGGCTCCCTGAGTGTTCCTGTAAGGAAACTGGTGCTAACGTGCTAGGAGTCCGGAAAGGCCTACCCTCGTGAAACTGAAGTAGCACAGCCAAAATGCCTCATGGAAGCTGCTGCCCACCAATCTTTCTGCACGGAAACCCAGGGCCGTAGTGAAAAGCCAGTGTTTGCGTTTCGGGTTCCCTTTAGCTCTAAAGCAGGGTCAGGCTTTCTTTGTGGAACTGTAGTTGAAAGTCAGCCTGCCGATGCAGGAGACACGGGTTCGTACCCCGATCCGGGAAGGTCCCACCCGCTGCCCTAGTGCCGCACCCGGGAGCCTTAGCCGCTGCACCTAAGCCTCAGGAGCCGGCGCTCCGCAACGGGAGAGGCCACAACCGTGAGAGGTGCGCGTACACCCAAATAAGGAAAGACACAGGGCAAGATGATATCCCACCCAGGAACCGGAGGCGCCCTGTTTCTGGGAGAAAAGTCAACTTCCTATCCGAGCCCTGCACGAAATGACTAGAATCCTGGAAGCACAAGTGTTTGGGCACAAGCTTCCAGGCTGCCCGAGTGGAATGGTCAACACTGGGGAGAAAAAGGCCTGTGCCCTCAGGCCCCCATTTCGAGGTTGACGGGAAGCATCAGTACCTATTGTTTCGAAAAATTCAAAAGAGACACATGGTACTCAGGGGGCCCTTCCCTAAAGCAGCTTCTCCATACAGCGTGTTCTGCGTTGTAGGGCGTGGCCTAAAGGAAAGAATGCCGTGGGTCAGCCTAGGGGCCCGTGCACCTTCCAAAAGCCGGCTGTGTTCCACGAAGAACTGATCTTTAGTTGCAGTGGAACCCAACCCGAGTTTCTCCTTGAGGTAGGGTGACTGCAGGTGACAGGACCTAGAAGGACTGCTAAGCAGAGTGTCTCTCTCAGTATCGCTCTGACAGGGCAATGAGGCCGACCGGCATTGAATGCTGGAAGTGCTACAACCGTGTTACTGAATCCGTCTGTGACCGGAGGCAGTCTAGCTCTCCGACGCACGAGTTCAATATGTTGCCCTACACTCAGCTACGGAGGGGTGCAGCTAAGGATCTTCGCGACTGGATGAGGCTCACCAGGCCACTAGGAGCCTGCAGTGACTCAGCGTTCTTAGGCAGAATCGTGTGCGGACGCGAGGGTCCTAGGAGGCCTTTACAGCTTACTGCCTTTAAAGTAAAGCAGAGCTGCGACGTGGGTCTCATAGAAGCTGCCGCACGCCTCCCCTTCTGCATGGCAGAGCAGGGCCACCCGTCGAGGCGAGTGTTCATGCTGAGTTTCCCTTTCGCTATAAAGCAGGGCAGGGGAAGCTCCCAGCCAGGAAGTCGTAGTACCCTATTTCTTTGGAGGCAACTCAGTTTCTACTCAGTGCCACGCCTGCCCTGACTAGTAAGCCGGCAAACGCACTATTCCCCGGAAGCGTCAAGGGCTCACGCAGGGCGCTTTCCAGCGGGGAAAACAAGGCTTGTGACATCAGGCCCCCCATTCGAGGTTGACGCACTGCGTAAGGACCTGTTATGCTGCCGAAGTCAGAAGAGACACAAGCTACCCACTGACCCCTTCCCGAAATCAACTTTTGTAGGCAGGGTGTTCGGCTTGTAGGGAACTGCCTAAATTTTCGAAAGCCCCAGATCGGCCTAGGGGCCTGGGCATCTCCCAAAAGCCTGCTGTGTTCCACGAAGAACTGTGCGTCAGTTGCAGTGGAACCCAGCCTGACTTTTTCCTTGGGTAAGGTGACTGCAGGTTTGAGGTCCGAGCAGGAGCGCTAAGCAGAGTGTTTTTCGAGGTAGAGCTCAGGTAAGGCAAGGGGAGCCAACTTCCTTGTCATGTTGCGCTGGATACAACCTTGTTTCAGAAGCTCTTGGAGAGCTGAGGAAATCTGCCTCTCCCAAGGAAGAGGGCAGTGTGTTGCCCTACACTCGGCATAAACAGGCGTACACCTAAGGGCCTTCGGGGCTGGATGAGGCTCAAGCGGGCCCCAGGAGCCTGGCGGTACTCAGTGTTCTTGCACTGACTCGGGTGCTGACACGACGTTCTTAGGACTCCTTAAAGGGGTACTACCGAAAACTTAAAGCAGAACAGCAAGGAATGCCTCGGGAAGGGTGCTGCACGCCTTCCAATCGGCACGGCCCACCAGGGCGATTTTCGAGTCTCGTGGGGACACTGAGTTTCCCTTTCGCCCTAGAGCAGGGCAGGGAAGCTTCCTCAGGAACTGGAAGCAGCCTGCTTCTTTCGAGAAAGCTCATTTGCCTCTCGCAGGCATGCCCGCAGGGACTAAACTCCCGGCAGCAAGAGTGTTTTTGACCTGCTGGACTGGCTAGGAACGTCTCTCTGAAGCTGTGGCAGAGCTGAGGATCTCCAGCTCTCCCAGGGAAGAGTGCAGTGTGTTGCGCTTCGCTCAGGGAACACAGGGGTGCGCTGAGGGACCTACGGGGCTGGGTGCTGCTCCACAGGCCCACTGGAGCCCGGCTCCCTGAGTGTTCCTGTAAGGAAACTGGTGCTAACGTGCTAGGAGTCCGGAAAGGCCTACCCTCGTGAAACTGAAGTAGCACAGCCAAAATGCCTCATGGAAGCTGCTGCCCACCAATCTTTCTGCACGGAAACCCAGGGCCGTAGTGAAAAGCCAGTGTTTGCGTTTCGGGTTCCCTTTAGCTCTAAAGCAGGGTCAGGCTTTCTTTGTGGAACTGTAGTTGAAAGTCAGCCTGCCGATGCAGGAGACACGGGTTCGTACCCCGATCCGGGAAGGTCCCACCCGCTGCCCTAGTGCCGCACCCGGGAGCCTTAGCCGCTGCACCTAAGCCTCAGGAGCCGGCGCTCCGCAACGGGAGAGGCCACAACCGTGAGAGGTGCGCGTACACCCAAATAAGGAAAGACACAGGGCAAGATGATATCCCACCCAGGAACCGGAGGCGCCCTGTTTCTGGGAGAAAAGTCAACTTCCTATCCGAGCCCTGCACGAAATGACTAGAATCCTGGAAGCACAAGTGTTTGGGCACAAGCTTCCAGGCTGCCCGAGTGGAATGGTCAACACTGGGGAGAAAAAGGCCTGTGCCCTCAGGCCCCCATTTCGAGGTTGACGGGAAGCATCAGTACCTATTGTTTCGAAAAATTCAAAAGAGACACATGGTACTCAGGGGGCCCTTCCCTAAAGCAGCTTCTCCATACAGCGTGTTCTGCGTTGTAGGGCGTGGCCTAAAGGAAAGAATGCCGTGGGTCAGCCTAGGGGCCCGTGCACCTTCCAAAAGCCGGCTGTGTTCCACGAAGAACTGATCTTTAGTTGCAGTGGAACCCAACCCGAGTTTCTCCTTGAGGTAGGGTGACTGCAGGTGACAGGACCTAGAAGGACTGCTAAGCAGAGTGTCTCTCTCAGTATCGCTCTGACAGGGCAATGAGGCCGACCGGCATTGAATGCTGGAAGTGCTACAACCGTGTTACTGAATCCGTCTGTGACCGGAGGCAGTCTAGCTCTCCGACGCACGAGTTCAATATGTTGCCCTACACTCAGCTACGGAGGGGTGCAGCTAAGGATCTTCGCGACTGGATGAGGCTCACCAGGCCACTAGGAGCCTGCAGTGACTCAGCGTTCTTAGGCAGAATCGTGTGCGGACGCGAGGGTCCTAGGAGGCCTTTACAGCTTACTGCCTTTAAAGTAAAGCAGAGCTGCGACGTGGGTCTCATAGAAGCTGCCGCACGCCTCCCCTTCTGCATGGCAGAGCAGGGCCACCCGTCGAGGCGAGTGTTCATGCTGAGTTTCCCTTTCGCTATAAAGCAGGGCAGGGGAAGCTCCCAGCCAGGAAGTCGTAGTACCCTATTTCTTTGGAGGCAACTCAGTTTCTACTCAGTGCCACGCCTGCCCTGACTAGTAAGCCGGCAAACGCACTATTCCCCGGAAGCGTCAAGGGCTCACGCAGGGCGCTTTCCAGCGGGGAAAACAAGGCTTGTGACATCAGGCCCCCCATTCGAGGTTGACGCACTGCGTAAGGACCTGTTATGCTGCCGAAGTCAGAAGAGACACAAGCTACCCACTGACCCCTTCCCGAAATCAACTTTTGTAGGCAGGGTGTTCGGCTTGTAGGGAACTGCCTAAATTTTCGAAAGCCCCAGATCGGCCTAGGGGCCTGGGCATCTCCCAAAAGCCTGCTGTGTTCCACGAAGAACTGTGCGTCAGTTGCAGTGGAACCCAGCCTGACTTTTTCCTTGGGTAAGGTGACTGCAGGTTTGAGGTCCGAGCAGGAGCGCTAAGCAGAGTGTTTTTCGAGGTAGAGCTCAGGTAAGGCAAGGGGAGCCAACTTCCTTGTCATGTTGCGCTGGATACAACCTTGTTTCAGAAGCTCTTGGAGAGCTGAGGAAATCTGCCTCTCCCAAGGAAGAGGGCAGTGTGTTGCCCTACACTCGGCATAAACAGGCGTACACCTAAGGGCCTTCGGGGCTGGATGAGGCTCAAGCGGGCCCCAGGAGCCTGGCGGTACTCAGTGTTCTTGCACTGACTCGGGTGCTGACACGACGTTCTTAGGACTCCTTAAAGGGGTACTACCGAAAACTTAAAGCAGAACAGCAAGGAATGCCTCGGGAAGGGTGCTGCACGCCTTCCAATCGGCACGGCCCACCAGGGCGATTTTCGAGTCTCGTGGGGACACTGAGTTTCCCTTTCGCCCTAGAGCAGGGCAGGGAAGCTTCCTCAGGAACTGGAAGCAGCCTGCTTCTTTCGAGAAAGCTCATTTGCCTCTCGCAGGCATGCCCGCAGGGACTAAACTCCCGGCAGCAAGAGTGTTTTTGACCTGCTGGACTGGCTAGGAACGTCTCTCTGAAGCTGTGGCAGAGCTGAGGATCTCCAGCTCTCCCAGGGAAGAGTGCAGTGTGTTGCGCTTCGCTCAGGGAACACAGGGGTGCGCTGAGGGACCTACGGGGCTGGGTGCTGCTCCACAGGCCCACTGGAGCCCGGCTCCCTGAGTGTTCCTGTAAGGAAACTGGTGCTAACGTGCTAGGAGTCCGGAAAGGCCTACCCTCGTGAAACTGAAGTAGCACAGCCAAAATGCCTCATGGAAGCTGCTGCCCACCAATCTTTCTGCACGGAAACCCAGGGCCGTAGTGAAAAGCCAGTGTTTGCGTTTCGGGTTCCCTTTAGCTCTAAAGCAGGGTCAGGCTTTCTTTGTGGAACTGTAGTTGAAAGTCAGCCTGCCGATGCAGGAGACACGGGTTCGTACCCCGATCCGGGAAGGTCCCACCCGCTGCCCTAGTGCCGCACCCGGGAGCCTTAGCCGCTGCACCTAAGCCTCAGGAGCCGGCGCTCCGCAACGGGAGAGGCCACAACCGTGAGAGGTGCGCGTACACCCAAATAAGGAAAGACACAGGGCAAGATGATATCCCACCCAGGAACCGGAGGCGCCCTGTTTCTGGGAGAAAAGTCAACTTCCTATCCGAGCCCTGCACGAAATGACTAGAATCCTGGAAGCACAAGTGTTTGGGCACAAGCTTCCAGGCTGCCCGAGTGGAATGGTCAACACTGGGGAGAAAAAGGCCTGTGCCCTCAGGCCCCCATTTCGAGGTTGACGGGAAGCATCAGTACCTATTGTTTCGAAAAATTCAAAAGAGACACATGGTACTCAGGGGGCCCTTCCCTAAAGCAGCTTCTCCATACAGCGTGTTCTGCGTTGTAGGGCGTGGCCTAAAGGAAAGAATGCCGTGGGTCAGCCTAGGGGCCCGTGCACCTTCCAAAAGCCGGCTGTGTTCCACGAAGAACTGATCTTTAGTTGCAGTGGAACCCAACCCGAGTTTCTCCTTGAGGTAGGGTGACTGCAGGTGACAGGACCTAGAAGGACTGCTAAGCAGAGTGTCTCTCTCAGTATCGCTCTGACAGGGCAATGAGGCCGACCGGCATTGAATGCTGGAAGTGCTACAACCGTGTTACTGAATCCGTCTGTGACCGGAGGCAGTCTAGCTCTCCGACGCACGAGTTCAATATGTTGCCCTACACTCAGCTACGGAGGGGTGCAGCTAAGGATCTTCGCGACTGGATGAGGCTCACCAGGCCACTAGGAGCCTGCAGTGACTCAGCGTTCTTAGGCAGAATCGTGTGCGGACGCGAGGGTCCTAGGAGGCCTTTACAGCTTACTGCCTTTAAAGTAAAGCAGAGCTGCGACGTGGGTCTCATAGAAGCTGCCGCACGCCTCCCCTTCTGCATGGCAGAGCAGGGCCACCCGTCGAGGCGAGTGTTCATGCTGAGTTTCCCTTTCGCTATAAAGCAGGGCAGGGGAAGCTCCCAGCCAGGAAGTCGTAGTACCCTATTTCTTTGGAGGCAACTCAGTTTCTACTCAGTGCCACGCCTGCCCTGACTAGTAAGCCGGCAAACGCACTATTCCCCGGAAGCGTCAAGGGCTCACGCAGGGCGCTTTCCAGCGGGGAAAACAAGGCTTGTGACATCAGGCCCCCCATTCGAGGTTGACGCACTGCGTAAGGACCTGTTATGCTGCCGAAGTCAGAAGAGACACAAGCTACCCACTGACCCCTTCCCGAAATCAACTTTTGTAGGCAGGGTGTTCGGCTTGTAGGGAACTGCCTAAATTTTCGAAAGCCCCAGATCGGCCTAGGGGCCTGGGCATCTCCCAAAAGCCTGCTGTGTTCCACGAAGAACTGTGCGTCAGTTGCAGTGGAACCCAGCCTGACTTTTTCCTTGGGTAAGGTGACTGCAGGTTTGAGGTCCGAGCAGGAGCGCTAAGCAGAGTGTTTTTCGAGGTAGAGCTCAGGTAAGGCAAGGGGAGCCAACTTCCTTGTCATGTTGCGCTGGATACAACCTTGTTTCAGAAGCTCTTGGAGAGCTGAGGAAATCTGCCTCTCCCAAGGAAGAGGGCAGTGTGTTGCCCTACACTCGGCATAAACAGGCGTACACCTAAGGGCCTTCGGGGCTGGATGAGGCTCAAGCGGGCCCCAGGAGCCTGGCGGTACTCAGTGTTCTTGCACTGACTCGGGTGCTGACACGACGTTCTTAGGACTCCTTAAAGGGGTACTACCGAAAACTTAAAGCAGAACAGCAAGGAATGCCTCGGGAAGGGTGCTGCACGCCTTCCAATCGGCACGGCCCACCAGGGCGATTTTCGAGTCTCGTGGGGACACTGAGTTTCCCTTTCGCCCTAGAGCAGGGCAGGGAAGCTTCCTCAGGAACTGGAAGCAGCCTGCTTCTTTCGAGAAAGCTCATTTGCCTCTCGCAGGCATGCCCGCAGGGACTAAACTCCCGGCAGCAAGAGTGTTTTTGACCTGCTGGACTGGCTAGGAACGTCTCTCTGAAGCTGTGGCAGAGCTGAGGATCTCCAGCTCTCCCAGGGAAGAGTGCAGTGTGTTGCGCTTCGCTCAGGAAACACAGGGGTGCGCTGAGGGACCTACGGGGCTGGGTGCTGCTCCACAGGCCCACTGGAGCCCGGCTCCCTGAGTGTTCCTGTAAGGAAACTGGTGCTAACGTGCTAGGAGTCCGGAAAGGCCTACCCTCGTGAAACTGAAGTAGCACAGCCAAAATGCCTCATGGAAGCTGCTGCCCACCAATCTTTCTGCACGGAAACCCAGGGCCGTAGTGAAAAGCCAGTGTTTGCGTTTCGGGTTCCCTTTAGCTCTAAAGCAGGGTCAGGCTTTCTTTGTGGAACTGTAGTTGAAAGTCAGCCTGCCGATGCAGGAGACACGGGTTCGTACCCCGATCCGGGAAGGTCCCACCCGCTGCCCTAGTGCCGCACCCGGGAGCCTTAGCCGCTGCACCTAAGCCTCAGGAGCCGGCGCTCCGCAACGGGAGAGGCCACAACCGTGAGAGGTGCGCGTACACCCAAATAAGGAAAGACACAGGGCAAGATGATATCCCACCCAGGAACCGGAGGCGCCCTGTTTCTGGGAGAAAAGTCAACTTCCTATCCGAGCCCTGCACGAAATGACTAGAATCCTGGAAGCACAAGTGTTTGGGCACAAGCTTCCAGGCTGCCCGAGTGGAATGGTCAACACTGGGGAGAAAAAGGCCTGTGCCCTCAGGCCCCCATTTCGAGGTTGACGGGAAGCATCAGTACCTATTGTTTCGAAAAATTCAAAAGAGACACATGGTACTCAGGGGGCCCTTCCCTAAAGCAGCTTCTCCATACAGCGTGTTCTGCGTTGTAGGGCGTGGCCTAAAGGAAAGAATGCCGTGGGTCAGCCTAGGGGCCCGTGCACCTTCCAAAAGCCGGCTGTGTTCCACGAAGAACTGATCTTTAGTTGCAGTGGAACCCAACCCGAGTTTCTCCTTGAGGTAGGGTGACTGCAGGTGACAGGACCTAGAAGGACTGCTAAGCAGAGTGTCTCTCTCAGTATCGCTCTGACAGGGCAATGAGGCCGACCGGCATTGAATGCTGGAAGTGCTACAACCGTGTTACTGAATCCGTCTGTGACCGGAGGCAGTCTAGCTCTCCGACGCACGAGTTCAATATGTTGCCCTACACTCAGCTACGGAGGGGTGCAGCTAAGGATCTTCGCGACTGGATGAGGCTCACCAGGCCACTAGGAGCCTGCAGTGACTCAGCGTTCTTAGGCAGAATCGTGTGCGGACGCGAGGGTCCTAGGAGGCCTTTACAGCTTACTGCCTTTAAAGTAAAGCAGAGCTGCGACGTGGGTCTCATAGAAGCTGCCGCACGCCTCCCCTTCTGCATGGCAGAGCAGGGCCACCCGTCGAGGCGAGTGTTCATGCTGAGTTTCCCTTTCGCTATAAAGCAGGGCAGGGGAAGCTCCCAGCCAGGAAGTCGTAGTACCCTATTTCTTTGGAGGCAACTCAGTTTCTACTCAGTGCCACGCCTGCCCTGACTAGTAAGCCGGCAAACGCACTATTCCCCGGAAGCGTCAAGGGCTCACGCAGGGCGCTTTCCAGCGGGGAAAACAAGGCTTGTGACATCAGGCCCCCCATTCGAGGTTGACGCACTGCGTAAGGACCTGTTATGCTGCCGAAGTCAGAAGAGACACAAGCTACCCACTGACCCCTTCCCGAAATCAACTTTTGTAGGCAGGGTGTTCGGCTTGTAGGGAACTGCCTAAATTTTCGAAAGCCCCAGATCGGCCTAGGGGCCTGGGCATCTCCCAAAAGCCTGCTGTGTTCCACGAAGAACTGTGCGTCAGTTGCAGTGGAACCCAGCCTGACTTTTTCCTTGGGTAAGGTGACTGCAGGTTTGAGGTCCGAGCAGGAGCGCTAAGCAGAGTGTTTTTCGAGGTAGAGCTCAGGTAAGGCAAGGGGAGCCAACTTCCTTGTCATGTTGCGCTGGATACAACCTTGTTTCAGAAGCTCTTGGAGAGCTGAGGAAATCTGCCTCTCCCAAGGAAGAGGGCAGTGTGTTGCCCTACACTCGGCATAAACAGGCGTACACCTAAGGGCCTTCGGGGCTGGATGAGGCTCAAGCGGGCCCCAGGAGCCTGGCGGTACTCAGTGTTCTTGCACTGACTCGGGTGCTGACACGACGTTCTTAGGACTCCTTAAAGGGGTACTACCGAAAACTTAAAGCAGAACAGCAAGGAATGCCTCGGGAAGGGTGCTGCACGCCTTCCAATCGGCACGGCCCACCAGGGCGATTTTCGAGTCTCGTGGGGACACTGAGTTTCCCTTTCGCCCTAGAGCAGGGCAGGGAAGCTTCCTCAGGAACTGGAAGCAGCCTGCTTCTTTCGAGAAAGCTCATTTGCCTCTCGCAGGCATGCCCGCAGGGACTAAACTCCCGGCAGCAAGAGTGTTTTTGACCTGCTGGACTGGCTAGGAACGTCTCTCTGAAGCTGTGGCAGAGCTGAGGATCTCCAGCTCTCCCAGGGAAGAGTGCAGTGTGTTGCGCTTCGCTCAGGAAACACAGGGGTGCGCTGAGGGACCTACGGGGCTGGGTGCTGCTCCACAGGCCCACTGGAGCCCGGCTCCCTGAGTGTTCCTGTAAGGAAACTGGTGCTAACGTGCTAGGAGTCCGGAAAGGCCTACCCTCGTGAAACTGAAGTAGCACAGCCAAAATGCCTCATGGAAGCTGCTGCCCACCAATCTTTCTGCACGGAAACCCAGGGCCGTAGTGAAAAGCCAGTGTTTGCGTTTCGGGTGCCCTTTAGCTCTAAAGCAGGGTCAGGCTTTCTTTGTGGAACTGTAGTTGAAAGTCAGCCTGCCGATGCAGGAGACACGGGTTCGTACCCCGATCCGGGAAGGTCCCACCCGCTGCCCTAGTGCCGCACCCGGGAGCCTTAGCCGCTGCACCTAAGCCTCAGGAGCCGGCGCTCCGCAACGGGAGAGGCCACAACCGTGAGAGGTGCGCGTACACCCAAATAAGGAAAGACACAGGGCAAGATGATATCCCACCCAGGAACCGGAGGCGCCCTGTTTCTGGGAGAAAAGTCAACTTCCTATCCGAGCCCTGCACGAAATGACTAGAATCCTGGAAGCACAAGTGTTTGGGCACAAGCTTCCAGGCTGCCCGAGTGGAATGGTCAACACTGGGGAGAAAAAGGCCTGTGCCCTCAGGCCCCCATTTCGAGGTTGACGGGAAGCATCAGTACCTATTGTTTCGAAAAATTCAAAAGAGACACATGGTACTCAGGGGGCCCTTCCCTAAAGCAGCTTCTCCATACAGCGTGTTCTGCGTTGTAGGGCGTGGCCTAAAGGAAAGAATGCCGTGGGTCAGCCTAGGGGCCCGTGCACCTTCCAAAAGCCGGCTGTGTTCCACGAAGAACTGATCTTTAGTTGCAGTGGAACCCAACCCGAGTTTCTCCTTGAGGTAGGGTGACTGCAGGTGACAGGACCTAGAAGGACTGCTAAGCAGAGTGTCTCTCTCAGTATCGCTCTGACAGGGCAATGAGGCCGACCGGCATTGAATGCTGGAAGTGCTACAACCGTGTTACTGAATCCGTCTGTGACCGGAGGCAGTCTAGCTCTCCGACGCACGAGTTCAGTATGTTGCCCTACACTCAGCTACGGAGGGGTGCAGCTAAGGATCTTCGCGACTGGATGAGGCTCACCAGGCCACTAGGAGCCTGCAGTGACTCAGCGTTCTTAGGCAGAATCGTGTGCGGACGCGAGGGTCCTAGGAGGCCTTTACAGCTTACTGCCTTTAAAGTAAAGCAGAGCTGCGACGTGGGTCTCATAGAAGCTGCCGCACGCCTCCCCTTCTGCATGGCAGAGCAGGGCCACCCGTCGAGGCGAGTGTTCATGCTGAGTTTCCCTTTCGCTATAAAGCAGGGCAGGGGAAGCTCCCAGCCAGGAAGTCGTAGTACCCTATTTCTTTGGAGGCAACTCAGTTTCTACTCAGTGCCACGCCTGCCCTGACTAGTAAGCCGGCAAACGCACTATTCCCCGGAAGCGTCAAGGGCTCACGCAGGGCGCTTTCCAGCGGGGAAAACAAGGCTTGTGACATCAGGCCCCCCATTCGAGGTTGACGCACTGCGTAAGGACCTGTTATGCTGCCGAAGTCAGAAGAGACACAAGCTACCCACTGACCCCTTCCCGAAATCAACTTTTGTAGGCAGGGTGTTCGGCTTGTAGGGAACTGCCTAAATTTTCGAAAGCCCCAGATCGGCCTAGGGGCCTGGGCATCTCCCAAAAGCCTGCTGTGTTCCACGAAGAACTGTGCGTCAGTTGCAGTGGAACCCAGCCTGACTTTTTCCTTGGGTAAGGTGACTGCAGGTTTGAGGTCCGAGCAGGAGCGCTAAGCAGAGTGTTTTTCGAGGTAGAGCTCAGGTAAGGCAAGGGGAGCCAACTTCCTTGTCATGTTGCGCTGGATACAACCTTGTTTCAGAAGCTCTTGGAGAGCTGAGGAAATCTGCCTCTCCCAAGGAAGAGGGCAGTGTGTTGCCCTACACTCGGCATAAACAGGCGTACACCTAAGGGCCTTCGGGGCTGGATGAGGCTCAAGCGGGCCCCAGGAGCCTGGCGGTACTCAGTGTTCTTGCACTGACTCGGGTGCTGACACGACGTTCTTAGGACTCCTTAAAGGGGTACTACCGAAAACTTAAAGCAGAACAGCAAGGAATGCCTCGGGAAGGGTGCTGCACGCCTTCCAATCGGCACGGCCCACCAGGGCGATTTTCGAGTCTCGTGGGGACACTGAGTTTCCCTTTCGCCCTAGAGCAGGGCAGGGAAGCTTCCTCAGGAACTGGAAGCAGCCTGCTTCTTTCGAGAAAGCTCATTTGCCTCTCGCAGGCATGCCCGCAGGGACTAAACTCCCGGCAGCAAGAGTGTTTTTGACCTGCTGGACTGGCTAGGAACGTCTCTCTGAAGCTGTGGCAGAGCTGAGGATCTCCAGCTCTCCCAGGGAAGAGTGCAGTGTGTTGCGCTTCGCTCAGGGAACACAGGGGTGCGCTGAGGGACCTACGGGGCTGGGTGCTGCTCCACAGGCCCACTGGAGCCCGGCTCCCTGAGTGTTCCTGTAAGGAAACTGGTGCTAACGTGCTAGGAGTCCGGAAAGGCCTACCCTCGTGAAACTGAAGTAGCACAGCCAAAATGCCTCATGGAAGCTGCTGCCCACCAATCTTTCTGCACGGAAACCCAGGGCCGTAGTGAAAAGCCAGTGTTTGCGTTTCGGGTTCCCTTTAGCTCTAAAGCAGGGTCAGGCTTTCTTTGTGGAACTGTAGTTGAAAGTCAGCCTGCCGATGCAGGAGACACGGGTTCGTACCCCGATCCGGGAAGGTCCCACCCGCTGCCCTAGTGCCGCACCCGGGAGCCTTAGCCGCTGCACCTAAGCCTCAGGAGCCGGCGCTCCGCAACGGGAGAGGCCACAACCGTGAGAGGTGCGCGTACACCCAAATAAGGAAAGACACAGGGCAAGATGATATCCCACCCAGGAACCGGAGGCGCCCTGTTTCTGGGAGAAAAGTCAACTTCCTATCCGAGCCCTGCACGAAATGACTAGAATCCTGGAAGCACAAGTGTTTGGGCACAAGCTTCCAGGCTGCCCGAGTGGAATGGTCAACACTGGGGAGAAAAAGGCCTGTGCCCTCAGGCCCCCATTTCGAGGTTGACGGGAAGCATCAGTACCTATTGTTTCGAAAAATTCAAAAGAGACACATGGTACTCAGGGGGCCCTTCCCTAAAGCAGCTTCTCCATACAGCGTGTTCTGCGTTGTAGGGCGTGGCCTAAAGGAAAGAATGCCGTGGGTCAGCCTAGGGGCCCGTGCACCTTCCAAAAGCCGGCTGTGTTCCACGAAGAACTGATCTTTAGTTGCAGTGGAACCCAACCCGAGTTTCTCCTTGAGGTAGGGTGACTGCAGGTGACAGGACCTAGAAGGACTGCTAAGCAGAGTGTCTCTCTCAGTATCGCTCTGACAGGGCAATGAGGCCGACCGGCATTGAATGCTGGAAGTGCTACAACCGTGTTACTGAATCCGTCTGTGACCGGAGGCAGTCTAGCTCTCCGACGCACGAGTTCAATATGTTGCCCTACACTCAGCTACGGAGGGGTGCAGCTAAGGATCTTCGCGACTGGATGAGGCTCACCAGGCCACTAGGAGCCTGCAGTGACTCAGCGTTCTTAGGCAGAATCGTGTGCGGACGCGAGGGTCCTAGGAGGCCTTTACAGCTTACTGCCTTTAAAGTAAAGCAGAGCTGCGACGTGGGTCTCATAGAAGCTGCCGCACGCCTCCCCTTCTGCATGGCAGAGCAGGGCCACCCGTCGAGGCGAGTGTTCATGCTGAGTTTCCCTTTCGCTATAAAGCAGGGCAGGGGAAGCTCCCAGCCAGGAAGTCGTAGTACCCTATTTCTTTGGAGGCAACTCAGTTTCTACTCAGTGCCACGCCTGCCCTGACTAGTAAGCCGGCAAACGCACTATTCCCCGGAAGCGTCAAGGGCTCACGCAGGGCGCTTTCCAGCGGGGAAAACAAGGCTTGTGACATCAGGCCCCCCATTCGAGGTTGACGCACTGCGTAAGGACCTGTTATGCTGCCGAAGTCAGAAGAGACACAAGCTACCCACTGACCCCTTCCCGAAATCAACTTTTGTAGGCAGGGTGTTCGGCTTGTAGGGAACTGCCTAAATTTTCGAAAGCCCCAGATCGGCCTAGGGGCCTGGGCATCTCCCAAAAGCCTGCTGTGTTCCACGAAGAACTGTGCGTCAGTTGCAGTGGAACCCAGCCTGACTTTTTCCTTGGGTAAGGTGACTGCAGGTTTGAGGTCCGAGCAGGAGCGCTAAGCAGAGTGTTTTTCGAGGTAGAGCTCAGGTAAGGCAAGGGGAGCCAACTTCCTTGTCATGTTGCGCTGGATACAACCTTGTTTCAGAAGCTCTTGGAGAGCTGAGGAAATCTGCCTCTCCCAAGGAAGAGGGCAGTGTGTTGCCCTACACTCGGCATAAACAGGCGTACACCTAAGGGCCTTCGGGGCTGGATGAGGCTCAAGCGGGCCCCAGGAGCCTGGCGGTACTCAGTGTTCTTGCACTGACTCGGGTGCTGACACGACGTTCTTAGGACTCCTTAAAGGGGTACTACCGAAAACTTAAAGCAGAACAGCAAGGAATGCCTCGGGAAGGGTGCTGCACGCCTTCCAATCGGCACGGCCCACCAGGGCGATTTTCGAGTCTCGTGGGGACACTGAGTTTCCCTTTCGCCCTAGAGCAGGGCAGGGAAGCTTCCTCAGGAACTGGAAGCAGCCTGCTTCTTTCGAGAAAGCTCATTTGCCTCTCGCAGGCATGCCCGCAGGGACTAAACTCCCGGCAGCAAGAGTGTTTTTGACCTGCTGGACTGGCTAGGAACGTCTCTCTGAAGCTGTGGCAGAGCTGAGGATCTCCAGCTCTCCCAGGGAAGAGTGCAGTGTGTTGCGCTTCGCTCAGGGAACACAGGGGTGCGCTGAGGGACCTACGGGGCTGGGTGCTGCTCCACAGGCCCACTGGAGCCCGGCTCCCTGAGTGTTCCTGTAAGGAAACTGGTGCTAACGTGCTAGGAGTCCGGAAAGGCCTACCCTCGTGAAACTGAAGTAGCACAGCCAAAATGCCTCATGGAAGCTGCTGCCCACCAATCTTTCTGCACGGAAACCCAGGGCCGTAGTGAAAAGCCAGTGTTTGCGTTTCGGGTTCCCTTTAGCTCTAAAGCAGGGTCAGGCTTTCTTTGTGGAACTGTAGTTGAAAGTCAGCCTGCCGATGCAGGAGACACGGGTTCGTACCCCGATCCGGGAAGGTCCCACCCGCTGCCCTAGTGCCGCACCCGGGAGCCTTAGCCGCTGCACCTAAGCCTCAGGAGCCGGCGCTCCGCAACGGGAGAGGCCACAACCGTGAGAGGTGCGCGTACACCCAAATAAGGAAAGACACAGGGCAAGATGATATCCCACCCAGGAACCGGAGGCGCCCTGTTTCTGGGAGAAAAGTCAACTTCCTATCCGAGCCCTGCACGAAATGACTAGAATCCTGGAAGCACAAGTGTTTGGGCACAAGCTTCCAGGCTGCCCGAGTGGAATGGTCAACACTGGGGAGAAAAAGGCCTGTGCCCTCAGGCCCCCATTTCGAGCTTGGCGGGAAGCATCAGTACCTATTGTTTCGAAAAATTCAAAAGAGACACATGGTACTCAGGGGGCCCTTCCCTAAAGCAGCTTCTCCATACAGCGTGTTCTGCGTTGTAGGGCGTGGCCTAAAGGAAAGAATGCCGTGGGTCAGCCTAGGGGCCCGTGCACCTTCCAAAAGCCGGCTGTGTTCCACGAAGAACTGATCTTTAGTTGCAGTGGAACCCAACCCGAGTTTCTCCTTGAGGTAGGGTGACTGCAGGTGACAGGACCTAGAAGGACTGCTAAGCAGAGTGTCTCTCTCAGTATCGCTCTGACAGGGCAATGAGGCCGACCGGCATTGAATGCTGGAAGTGCTACAACCGTGTTACTGAATCCGTCTGTGACCGGAGGCAGTCTAGCTCTCCGACGCACGAGTTCAGTATGTTGCCCTACACTCAGCTACGGAGGGGTGCAGCTAAGGATCTTCGCGACTGGATGAGGCTCACCAGGCCACTAGGAGCCTGCAGTGACTCAGCGTTCTTAGGCAGAATCGTGTGCGGACGCGAGGGTCCTAGGAGGCCTTTACAGCTTACTGCCTTTAAAGTAAAGCAGAGCTGCGACGTGGGTCTCATAGAAGCTGCCGCACGCCTCCCCTTCTGCATGGCAGAGCAGGGCCACCCGTCGAGGCGAGTGTTCATGCTGAGTTTCCCTTTCGCTATAAAGCAGGGCAGGGGAAGCTCCCAGCCAGGAAGTCGTAGTACCCTATTTCTTTGGAGGCAACTCAGTTTCTACTCAGTGCCACGCCTGCCCTGACTAGTAAGCCGGCAAACGCACTATTCCCCGGAAGCGTCAAGGGCTCACGCAGGGCGCTTTCCAGCGGGGAAAACAAGGCTTGTGACATCAGGCCCCCCATTCGAGGTTGACGCACTGCGTAAGGACCTGTTATGCTGCCGAAGTCAGAAGAGACACAAGCTACCCACTGACCCCTTCCCGAAATCAACTTTTGTAGGCAGGGTGTTCGGCTTGTAGGGAACTGCCTAAATTTTCGAAAGCCCCAGATCGGCCTAGGGGCCTGGGCATCTCCCAAAAGCCTGCTGTGTTCCACGAAGAACTGTGCGTCAGTTGCAGTGGAACCCAGCCTGACTTTTTCCTTGGGTAAGGTGACTGCAGGTTTGAGGTCCGAGAAGGAGCGCTAAGCAGAGTGTTTTTCGAGGTAGAGCTCAGGTAAGGCAAGGGGAGCCAACTTCCTTGTCATGTTGCGCTGGATACAACCTTGTTTCAGAAGCTCTTGGAGAGCTGAGGAAATCTGCCTCTCCCAAGGAAGAGGGCAGTGTGTTGCCCTACACTCGGCATAAACAGGCGTACACCTAAGGGCCTTCGGGGCTGGATGAGGCTCAAGCGGGCCCCAGGAGCCTGGCGGTACTCAGTGTTCTTGCACTGACTCGGGTGCTGACACGACGTTCTTAGGACTCCTTAAAGGGGTACTACCGAAAACTTAAAGCAGAACAGCAAGGAATGCCTCGGGAAGGGTGCTGCACGCCTTCCAATCGGCACGGCCCACCAGGGCGATTTTCGAGTCTCGTGGGGACACTGAGTTTCCCTTTCGCCCTAGAGCAGGGCAGGGAAGCTTCCTCAGGAACTGGAAGCAGCCTGCTTCTTTCGAGAAAGCTCATTTGCCTCTCGCAGGCATGCCCGCAGGGACTAAACTCCCGGCAGCAAGAGTGTTTTTGACCTGCTGGACTGGCTAGGAACGTCTCTCTGAAGCTGTGGCAGAGCTGAGGATCTCCAGCTCTCCCAGGGAAGAGTGCAGTGTGTTGCGCTTCGCTCAGGAAACACAGGGGTGCGCTGAGGGACCTACGGGGCTGGGTGCTGCTCCACAGGCCCACTGGAGCCCGGCTCCCTGAGTGTTCCTGTAAGGAAACTGGTGCTAACGTGCTAGGAGTCCGGAAAGGCCTACCCTCGTGAAACTGAAGTAGCACAGCCAAAATGCCTCATGGAAGCTGCTGCCCACCAATCTTTCTGCACGGAAACCCAGGGCCGTAGTGAAAAGCCAGTGTTTGCGTTTCGGGTTCCCTTTAGCTCTAAAGCAGGGTCAGGCTTTCTTTGTGGAACTGTAGTTGAAAGTCAGCCTGCCGATGCAGGAGACACGGGTTCGTACCCCGATCCGGGAAGGTCCCACCCGCTGCCCTAGTGCCGCACCCGGGAGCCTTAGCCGCTGCACCTAAGCCTCAGGAGCCGGCGCTCCGCAACGGGAGAGGCCACAAACGTGAGAGGTGCGCGTACACCCAAATAAGGAAAGACACAGGGCAAGATGATATCCCACCCAGGAACCGGAGGCGCCCTGTTTCTGGGAGAAAAGTCAACTTCCTATCCGAGCCCTGCACGAAATGACTAGAATCCTGGAAGCACAAGTGTTTGGGCACAAGCTTCCAGGCTGCCCGAGTGGAATGGTCAACACTGGGGAGAAAAAGGCCTGTGCCCTCAGGCCCCCATTTCGAGGTTGACGGGAAGCATCAGTACCTATTGTTTCGAAAAATTCAAAAGAGACACATGGTACTCAGGGGGCCCTTCCCTAAAGCAGCTTCTCCATACAGCGTGTTCTGCGTTGTAGGGCGTGGCCTAAAGGAAAGAATGCCGTGGGTCAGCCTAGGGGCCCGTGCACCTTCCAAAAGCCGGCTGTGTTCCACGAAGAACTGATCTTTAGTTGCAGTGGAACCCAACCCGAGTTTCTCCTTGAGGTAGGGTGACTGCAGGTGACAGGACCTAGAAGGACTGCTAAGCAGAGTGTCTCTCTCAGTATCGCTCTGACAGGGCAATGAGGCCGACCGGCATTGAATGCTGGAAGTGCTACAACCGTGTTACTGAATCCGTCTGTGACCGGAGGCAGTCTAGCTCTCCGACGCACGAGTTCAATATGTTGCCCTACACTCAGCTACGGAGGGGTGCAGCTAAGGATCTTCGCGACTGGATGAGGCTCACCAGGCCACTAGGAGCCTGCAGTGACTCAGCGTTCTTAGGCAGAATCGTGTGCGGACGCGAGGGTCCTAGGAGGCCTTTACAGCTTACTGCCTTTAAAGTAAAGCAGAGCTGCGACGTGGGTCTCATAGAAGCTGCCGCACGCCTCCCCTTCTGCATGGCAGAGCAGGGCCACCCGTCGAGGCGAGTGTTCATGCTGAGTTTCCCTTTCGCTATAAAGCAGGGCAGGGGAAGCTCCCAGCCAGGAAGTCGTAGTACCCTATTTCTTTGGAGGCAACTCAGTTTCTACTCAGTGCCACGCCTGCCCTGACTAGTAAGCCGGCAAACGCACTATTCCCCGGAAGCGTCAAGGGCTCACGCAGGGCGCTTTCCAGCGGGGAAAACAAGGCTTGTGACATCAGGCCCCCCATTCGAGGTTGACGCACTGCGTAAGGACCTGTTATGCTGCCGAAGTCAGAAGAGACACAAGCTACCCACTGACCCCTTCCCGAAATCAACTTTTGTAGGCAGGGTGTTCGGCTTGTAGGGAACTGCCTAAATTTTCGAAAGCCCCAGATCGGCCTAGGGGCCTGGGCATCTCCCAAAAGCCTGCTGTGTTCCACGAAGAACTGTGCGTCAGTTGCAGTGGAACCCAGCCTGACTTTTTCCTTGGGTAAGGTGACTGCAGGTTTGAGGTCCGAGAAGGAGCGCTAAGCAGAGTGTTTTTCGAGGTAGAGCTCAGGTAAGGCAAGGGGAGCCAACTTCCTTGTCATGTTGCGCTGGATACAACCTTGTTTCAGAAGCTCTTGGAGAGCTGAGGAAATCTGCCTCTCCCAAGGAAGAGGGCAGTGTGTTGCCCTACACTCGGCATAAACAGGCGTACACCTAAGGGCCTTCGGGGCTGGATGAGGCTCAAGCGGGCCCCAGGAGCCTGGCGGTACTCAGTGTTCTTGCACTGACTCGGGTGCTGACACGACGTTCTTAGGACTCCTTAAAGGGGTACTACCGAAAACTTAAAGCAGAACAGCAAGGAATGCCTCGGGAAGGGTGCTGCACGCCTTCCAATCGGCACGGCCCACCAGGGCGATTTTCGAGTCTCGTGGGGACACTGAGTTTCCCTTTCGCCCTAGAGCAGGGCAGGGAAGCTTCCTCAGGAACTGGAAGCAGCCTGCTTCTTTCGAGAAAGCTCATTTGCCTCTCGCAGGCATGCCCGCAGGGACTAAACTCCCGGCAGCAAGAGTGTTTTTGACCTGCTGGACTGGCTAGGAACGTCTCTCTGAAGCTGTGGCAGAGCTGAGGATCTCCAGCTCTCCCAGGGAAGAGTGCAGTGTGTTGCGCTTCGCTCAGGAAACACAGGGGTGCGCTGAGGGACCTACGGGGCTGGGTGCTGCTCCACAGGCCCACTGGAGCCCGGCTCCCTGAGTGTTCCTGTAAGGAAACTGGTGCTAACGTGCTAGGAGTCCGGAAAGGCCTACCCTCGTGAAACTGAAGTAGCACAGCCAAAATGCCTCATGGAAGCTGCTGCCCACCAATCTTTCTGCACGGAAACCCAGGGCCGTAGTGAAAAGCCAGTGTTTGCGTTTCGGGTTCCCTTTAGCTCTAAAGCAGGGTCAGGCTTTCTTTGTGGAACTGTAGTTGAAAGTCAGCCTGCCGATGCAGGAGACACGGGTTCGTACCCCGATCCGGGAAGGTCCCACCCGCTGCCCTAGTGCCGCACCCGGGAGCCTTAGCCGCTGCACCTAAGCCTCAGGAGCCGGCGCTCCGCAACGGGAGAGGCCACAACCGTGAGAGGTGCGCGTACACCCAAATAAGGAAAGACACAGGGCAAGATGATATCCCACCCAGGAACCGGAGGCGCCCTGTTTCTGGGAGAAAAGTCAACTTCCTATCCGAGCCCTGCACGAAATGACTAGAATCCTGGAAGCACAAGTGTTTGGGCACAAGCTTCCAGGCTGCCCGAGTGGAATGGTCAACACTGGGGAGAAAAAGGCCTGTGCCCTCAGGCCCCCATTTCGAGGTTGGCGGGAAGCATCAGTACCTATTGTTTCGAGAAATTCAAAAGAGACACATGGTACTCAGGGGGCCCTTCCCTAAAGCAGCTTCTCCATACAGCGTGTTCTGCGTTGTAGGGCGTGGCCTAAAGGAAAGAATGCCGTGGGTCAGCCTAGGGGCCCGTGCACCTTCCAAAAGCCGGCTGTGTTCCACGAAGAACTGATCTTTAGTTGCAGTGGAACCCAACCCGAGTTTCTCCTTGAGGTAGGGTGACTGCAGGTGACAGGACCTAGAAGGACTGCTAAGCAGAGTGTCTCTCTCAGTATCGCTCTGACAGGGCAATGAGGCCGACCGGCATTGAATGCTGGAAGTGCTACAACCGTGTTACTGAATCCGTCTGTGACCGGAGGCAGTCTAGCTCTCCGACGCACGAGTTCAATATGTTGCCCTACACTCAGCTACGGAGGGGTGCAGCTAAGGATCTTCGCGACTGGATGAGGCTCACCAGGCCACTAGGAGCCTGCAGTGACTCAGCGTTCTTAGGCAGAATCGTGTGCGGACGCGAGGGTCCTAGGAGGCCTTTACAGCTTACTGCCTTTAAAGTAAAGCAGAGCTGCGACGTGGGTCTCATAGAAGCTGCCGCACGCCTCCCCTTCTGCATGGCAGAGCAGGGCCACCCGTCGAGGCGAGTGTTCATGCTGAGTTTCCCTTTCGCTATAAAGCAGGGCAGGGGAAGCTCCCAGCCAGGAAGTCGTAGTACCCTATTTCTTTGGAGGCAACTCAGTTTCTACTCAGTGCCACGCCTGCCCTGACTAGTAAGCCGGCAAACGCACTATTCCCCGGAAGCGTCAAGGGCTCACGCAGGGCGCTTTCCAGCGGGGAAAACAAGGCTTGTGACATCAGGCCCCCCATTCGAGGTTGACGCACTGCGTAAGGACCTGTTATGCTGCCGAAGTCAGAAGAGACACAAGCTACCCACTGACCCCTTCCCGAAATCAACTTTTGTAGGCAGGGTGTTCGGCTTGTAGGGAACTGCCTAAATTTTCGAAAGCCCCAGATCGGCCTAGGGGCCTGGGCATCTCCCAAAAGCCTGCTGTGTTCCACGAAGAACTGTGCGTCAGTTGCAGTGGAACCCAGCCTGACTTTTTCCTTGGGTAAGGTGACTGCAGGTTTGAGGTCCGAGCAGGAGCGCTAAGCAGAGTGTTTTTCGAGGTAGAGCTCAGGTAAGGCAAGGGGAGCCAACTTCCTTGTCATGTTGCGCTGGATACAACCTTGTTTCAGAAGCTCTTGGAGAGCTGAGGAAATCTGCCTCTCCCAAGGAAGAGGGCAGTGTGTTGCCCTACACTCGGCATAAACAGGCGTACACCTAAGGGCCTTCGGGGCTGGATGAGGCTCAAGCGGGCCCCAGGAGCCTGGCGGTACTCAGTGTTCTTGCACTGACTCGGGTGCTGACACGACGTTCTTAGGACTCCTTAAAGGGGTACTACCGAAAACTTAAAGCAGAACAGCAAGGAATGCCTCGGGAAGGGTGCTGCACGCCTTCCAATCGGCACGGCCCACCAGGGCGATTTTCGAGTCTCGTGGGGACACTGAGTTTCCCTTTCGCCCTAGAGCAGGGCAGGGAAGCTTCCTCAGGAACTGGAAGCAGCCTGCTTCTTTCGAGAAAGCTCATTTGCCTCTCGCAGGCATGCCCGCAGGGACTAAACTCCCGGCAGCAAGAGTGTTTTTGACCTGCTGGACTGGCTAGGAACGTCTCTCTGAAGCTGTGGCAGAGCTGAGGATCTCCAGCTCTCCCAGGGAAGAGTGCAGTGTGTTGCGCTTCGCTCAGGAAACACAGGGGTGCGCTGAGGGACCTACGGGGCTGGGTGCTGCTCCACAGGCCCACTGGAGCCCGGCTCCCTGAGTGTTCCTGTAAGGAAACTGGTGCTAACGTGCTAGGAGTCCGGAAAGGCCTACCCTCGTGAAACTGAAGTAGCACAGCCAAAATGCCTCATGGAAGCTGCTGCCCACCAATCTTTCTGCACGGAAACCCAGGGCCGTAGTGAAAAGCCAGTGTTTGCGTTTCGGGTGCCCTTTAGCTCTAAAGCAGGGTCAGGCTTTCTTTGTGGAACTGTAGTTGAAAGTCAGCCTGCCGATGCAGGAGACACGGGTTCGTACCCCGATCCGGGAAGGTCCCACCCGCTGCCCTAGTGCCGCACCCGGGAGCCTTAGCCGCTGCACCTAAGCCTCAGGAGCCGGCGCTCCGCAACGGGAGAGGCCACAACCGTGAGAGGTGCGCGTACACCCAAATAAGGAAAGACACAGGGCAAGATGATATCCCACCCAGGAACCGGAGGCGCCCTGTTTCTGGGAGAAAAGTCAACTTCCTATCCGAGCCCTGCACGAAATGACTAGAATCCTGGAAGCACAAGTGTTTGGGCACAAGCTTCCAGGCTGCCCGAGTGGAATGGTCAACACTGGGGAGAAAAAGGCCTGTGCCCTCAGGCCCCCATTTCGAGGTTGGCGGGAAGCATCAGTACCTATTGTTTCGAGAAATTCAAAAGAGACACATGGTACTCAGGGGGCCCTTCCCTAAAGCAGCTTCTCCATACAGCGTGTTCTGCGTTGTAGGGCGTGGCCTAAAGGAAAGAATGCCGTGGGTCAGCCTAGGGGCCCGTGCACCTTCCAAAAGCCGGCTGTGTTCCACGAAGAACTGATCTTTAGTTGCAGTGGAACCCAACCCGAGTTTCTCCTTGAGGTAGGGTGACTGCAGGTGACAGGACCTAGAAGGACTGCTAAGCAGAGTGTCTCTCTCAGTATCGCTCTGACAGGGCAATGAGGCCGACCGGCATTGAATGCTGGAAGTGCTACAACCGTGTTACTGAATCCGTCTGTGACCGGAGGCAGTCTAGCTCTCCGACGCACGAGTTCAATATGTTGCCCTACACTCAGCTACGGAGGGGTGCAGCTAAGGATCTTCGCGACTGGATGAGGCTCACCAGGCCACTAGGAGCCTGCAGTGACTCAGCGTTCTTAGGCAGAATCGTGTGCGGACGCGAGGGTCCTAGGAGGCCTTTACAGCTTACTGCCTTTAAAGTAAAGCAGAGCTGCGACGTGGGTCTCATAGAAGCTGCCGCACGCCTCCCCTTCTGCATGGCAGAGCAGGGCCACACGTCGAGGCGAGTGTTCATGCTGAGTTTCCCTTTCGCTATAAAGCAGGGCAGGGGAAGCTCCCAGCCAGGAAGTCGTAGTACCCTATTTCTTTGGAGGCAACTCAGTTTCTACTCAGTGCCACGCCTGCCCTGACTAGTAAGCCGGCAAACGCACTATTCCCCGGAAGCGTCAAGGGCTCACGCAGGGCGCTTTCCAGCGGGGAAAACAAGGCTTGTGACATCAGGCCCCCCATTCGAGGTTGACGCACTGCGTAAGGACCTGTTATGCTGCCGAAGTCAGAAGAGACACAAGCTACCCACTGACCCCTTCCCGAAATCAACTTTTGTAGGCAGGGTGTTCGGCTTGTAGGGAACTGCCTAAATTTTCGAAAGCCCCAGATCGGCCTAGGGGCCTGGGCATCTCCCAAAAGCCTGCTGTGTTCCACGAAGAACTGTGCGTCAGTTGCAGTGGAACCCAGCCTGACTTTTTCCTTGGGTAAGGTGACTGCAGGTTTGAGGTCCGAGCAGGAGCGCTAAGCAGAGTGTTTTTCGAGGTAGAGCTCAGGTAAGGCAAGGGGAGCCAACTTCCTTGTCATGTTGCGCTGGATACAACCTTGTTTCAGAAGCTCTTGGAGAGCTGAGGAAATCTGCCTCTCCCAAGGAAGAGGGCAGTGTGTTGCCCTACACTCGGCATAAACAGGCGTACACCTAAGGGCCTTCGGGGCTGGATGAGGCTCAAGCGGGCCCCAGGAGCCTGGCGGTACTCAGTGTTCTTGCACTGACTCGGGTGCTGACACGACGTTCTTAGGACTCCTTAAAGGGGTACTACCGAAAACTTAAAGCAGAACAGCAAGGAATGCCTCGGGAAGGGTGCTGCACGCCTTCCAATCGGCACGGCCCACCAGGGCGATTTTCGAGTCTCGTGGGGACACTGAGTTTCCCTTTCGCCCTAGAGCAGGGCAGGGAAGCTTCCTCAGGAACTGGAAGCAGCCTGCTTCTTTCGAGAAAGCTCATTTGCCTCTCGCAGGCATGCCCGCAGGGACTAAACTCCCGGCAGCAAGAGTGTTTTTGACCTGCTGGACTGGCTAGGAACGTCTCTCTGAAGCTGTGGCAGAGCTGAGGATCTCCAGCTCTCCCAGGGAAGAGTGCAGTGTGTTGCGCTTCGCTCAGGAAACACAGGGGTGCGCTGAGGGACCTACGGGGCTGGGTGCTGCTCCACAGGCCCACTGGAGCCCGGCTCCCTGAGTGTTCCTGTAAGGAAACTGGTGCTAACGTGCTAGGAGTCCGGAAAGGCCTACCCTCGTGAAACTGAAGTAGCACAGCCAAAATGCCTCATGGAAGCTGCTGCCCACCAATCTTTCTGCACGGAAACCCAGGGCCGTAGTGAAAAGCCAGTGTTTGCGTTTCGGGTTCCCTTTAGCTCTAAAGCAGGGTCAGGCTTTCTTTGTGGAACTGTAGTTGAAAGTCAGCCTGCCGATGCAGGAGACACGGGTTCGTACCCCGATCCGGGAAGGTCCCACCCGCTGCCCTAGTGCCGCACCCGGGAGCCTTAGCCGCTGCACCTAAGCCTCAGGAGCCGGCGCTCCGCAACGGGAGAGGCCACAACCGTGAGAGGTGCGCGTACACCCAAATAAGGAAAGACACAGGGCAAGATGATATCCCACCCAGGAACCGGAGGCGCCCTGTTTCTGGGAGAAAAGTCAACTTCCTATCCGAGCCCTGCACGAAATGACTAGAATCCTGGAAGCACAAGTGTTTGGGCACAAGCTTCCAGGCTGCCCGAGTGGAATGGTCAACACTGGGGAGAAAAAGGCCTGTGCCCTCAGGCCCCCATTTCGAGGTTGGCGGGAAGCATAAGTACCTATTGTTTCGAAAAATTCAAAAGAGACACATGGTACTCAGGGGGCCCTTCCCTAAAGCAGCTTCTCCATACAGCGTGTTCTGCGTTGTAGGGCGTGGCCTAAAGGAAAGAATGCCGTGGGTCAGCCTAGGGGCCCGTGCACCTTCCAAAAGCCGGCTGTGTTCCACGAAGAACTGATCTTTAGTTGCAGTGGAACCCAACCCGAGTTTCTCCTTGAGGTAGGGTGACTGCAGGTGACAGGACCTAGAAGGACTGCTAAGCAGAGTGTCTCTCTCAGTATCGCTCTGACAGGGCAATGAGGCCGACCGGCATTGAATGCTGGAAGTGCTACAACCGTGTTACTGAATCCGTCTGTGACCGGAGGCAGTCTAGCTCTCCGACGCACGAGTTCAATATGTTGCCCTACACTCAGCTACGGAGGGGTGCAGCTAAGGATCTTCGCGACTGGATGAGGCTCACCAGGCCACTAGGAGCCTGCAGTGACTCAGCGTTCTTAGGCAGAATCGTGTGCGGACGCGAGGGTCCTAGGAGGCCTTTACAGCTTACTGCCTTTAAAGTAAAGCAGAGCTGCGACGTGGGTCTCATAGAAGCTGCCGCACGCCTCCCCTTCTGCATGGCAGAGCAGGGCCACACGTCGAGGCGAGTGTTCATGCTGAGTTTCCCTTTCGCTATAAAGCAGGGCAGGGGAAGCTCCCAGCCAGGAAGTCGTAGTACCCTATTTCTTTGGAGGCAACTCAGTTTCTACTCAGTGACACGCCTGCCCTGACTAGTAAGCCGGCAAACGCACTATTCCCCGGAAGCGTCAAGGGCTCACGCAGGGCGCTTTCCAGCGGGGAAAACAAGGCTTGTGACATCAGGCCCCCCATTCGAGGTTGACGCACTGCGTAAGGACCTGTTATGCTGCCGAAGTCAGAAGAGACACAAGCTACCCACTGACCCCTTCCCGAAATCAACTTTTGTAGGCAGGGTGTTCGGCTTGTAGGGAACTGCCTAAATTTTCGAAAGCCCCAGATCGGCCTAGGGGCCTGGGCATCTCCCAAAAGCCTGCTGTGTTCCACGAAGAACTGTGCGTCAGTTGCAGTGGAACCCAGCCTGACTTTTTCCTTGGGTAAGGTGACTGCAGGTTTGAGGTCCGAGAAGGAGCGCTAAGCAGAGTGTTTTTCGAGGTAGAGCTCAGGTAAGGCAAGGGGAGCCAACTTCCTTGTCATGTTGCGCTGGATACAACCTTGTTTCAGAAGCTCTTGGAGAGCTGAGGAAATCTGCCTCTCCCAAGGAAGAGGGCAGTGTGTTGCCCTACACTCGGCATAAACAGGCGTACACCTAAGGGCCTTCGGGGCTGGATGAGGCTCAAGCGGGCCCCAGGAGCCTGGCGGTACTCAGTGTTCTTGCACTGACTCGGGTGCTGACACGACGTTCTTAGGACTCCTTAAAGGGGTACTACCGAAAACTTAAAGCAGAACAGCAAGGAATGCCTCGGGAAGGGTGCTGCACGCCTTCCAATCGGCACGGCCCACCAGGGCGATTTTCGAGTCTCGTGGGGACACTGAGTTTCCCTTTCGCCCTAGAGCAGGGCAGGGAAGCTTCCTCAGGAACTGGAAGCAGCCTGCTTCTTTCGAGAAAGCTCATTTGCCTCTCGCAGGCATGCCCGCAGGGACTAAACTCCCGGCAGCAAGAGTGTTTTTGACCTGCTGGACTGGCTAGGAACGTCTCTCTGAAGCTGTGGCAGAGCTGAGGATCTCCAGCTCTCCCAGGGAAGAGTGCAGTGTGTTGCGCTTCGCTCAGGAAACACAGGGGTGCGCTGAGGGACCTACGGGGCTGGGTGCTGCTCCACAGGCCCACTGGAGCCCGGCTCCCTGAGTGTTCCTGTAAGGAAACTGGTGCTAACGTGCTAGGAGTCCGGAAAGGCCTACCCTCGTGAAACTGAAGTAGCACAGCCAAAATGCCTCATGGAAGCTGCTGCCCACCAATCTTTCTGCACGGAAACCCAGGGCCGTAGTGAAAAGCCAGTGTTTGCGTTTCGGGTTCCCTTTAGCTCTAAAGCAGGGTCAGGCTTTCTTTGTGGAACTGTAGTTGAAAGTCAGCCTGCCGATGCAGGAGACACGGGTTCGTACCCCGATCCGGGAAGGTCCCACCCGCTGCCCTAGTGCCGCACCCGGGAGCCTTAGCCGCTGCACCTAAGCCTCAGGAGCCGGCGCTCCGCAACGGGAGAGGCCACAACCGTGAGAGGTGCGCGTACACCCAAATAAGGAAAGACACAGGGCAAGATGATATCCCACCCAGGAACCGGAGGCGCCCTGTTTCTGGGAGAAAAGTCAACTTCCTATCCGAGCCCTGCACGAAATGACTAGAATCCTGGAAGCACAAGTGTTTGGGCACAAGCTTCCAGGCTGCCCGAGTGGAATGGTCAACACTGGGGAGAAAAAGGCCTGTGCCCTCAGGCCCCCATTTCGAGGTTGGCGGGAAGCATAAGTACCTATTGTTTCGAAAAATTCAAAAGAGACACATGGTACTCAGGGGGCCCTTCCCTAAAGCAGCTTCTCCATACAGCGTGTTCTGCGTTGTAGGGCGTGGCCTAAAGGAAAGAATGCCGTGGGTCAGCCTAGGGGCCCGTGCACCTTCCAAAAGCCGGCTGTGTTCCACGAAGAACTGATCTTTAGTTGCAGTGGAACCCAACCCGAGTTTCTCCTTGAGGTAGGGTGACTGCAGGTGACAGGACCTAGAAGGACTGCTAAGCAGAGTGTCTCTCTCAGTATCGCTCTGACAGGGCAATGAGGCCGACCGGCATTGAATGCTGGAAGTGCTACAACCGTGTTACTGAATCCGTCTGTGACCGGAGGCAGTCTAGCTCTCCGACGCACGAGTTCAATATGTTGCCCTACACTCAGCTACGGAGGGGTGCAGCTAAGGATCTTCGCGACTGGATGAGGCTCACCAGGCCACTAGGAGCCTGCAGTGACTCAGCGTTCTTAGGCAGAATCGTGTGCGGACGCGAGGGTCCTAGGAGGCCTTTACAGCTTACTGCCTTTAAAGTAAAGCAGAGCTGCGACGTGGGTCTCATAGAAGCTGCCGCACGCCTCCCCTTCTGCATGGCAGAGCAGGGCCACACGTCGAGGCGAGTGTTCATGCTGAGTTTCCCTTTCGCTATAAAGCAGGGCAGGGGAAGCTCCCAGCCAGGAAGTCGTAGTACCCTATTTCTTTGGAGGCAACTCAGTTTCTACTCAGTGCCACGCCTGCCCTGACTAGTAAGCCGGCAAACGCACTATTCCCCGGAAGCGTCAAGGGCTCACGCAGGGCGCTTTCCAGCGGGGAAAACAAGGCTTGTGACATCAGGCCCCCCATTCGAGGTTGACGCACTGCGTAAGGACCTGTTATGCTGCCGAAGTCAGAAGAGACACAAGCTACCCACTGACCCCTTCCCGAAATCAACTTTTGTAGGCAGGGTGTTCGGCTTGTAGGGAACTGCCTAAATTTTCGAAAGCCCCAGATCGGCCTAGGGGCCTGGGCATCTCCCAAAAGCCTGCTGTGTTCCACGAAGAACTGTGCGTCAGTTGCAGTGGAACCCAGCCTGACTTTTTCCTTGGGTAAGGTGACTGCAGGTTTGAGGTCCGAGAAGGAGCGCTAAGCAGAGTGTTTTTCGAGGTAGAGCTCAGGTAAGGCAAGGGGAGCCAACTTCCTTGTCATGTTGCGCTGGATACAACCTTGTTTCAGAAGCTCTTGGAGAGCTGAGGAAATCTGCCTCTCCCAAGGAAGAGGGCAGTGTGTTGCCCTACACTCGGCATAAACAGGCGTACACCTAAGGGCCTTCGGGGCTGGATGAGGCTCAAGCGGGCCCCAGGAGCCTGGCGGTACTCAGTGTTCTTGCACTGACTCGGGTGCTGACACGACGTTCTTAGGACTCCTTAAAGGGGTACTACCGAAAACTTAAAGCAGAACAGCAAGGAATGCCTCGGGAAGGGTGCTGCACGCCTTCCAATCGGCACGGCCCACCAGGGCGATTTTCGAGTCTCGTGGGGACACTGAGTTTCCCTTTCGCCCTAGAGCAGGGCAGGGAAGCTTCCTCAGGAACTGGAAGCAGCCTGCTTCTTTCGAGAAAGCTCATTTGCCTCTCGCAGGCATGCCCGCAGGGACTAAACTCCCGGCAGCAAGAGTGTTTTTGACCTGCTGGACTGGCTAGGAACGTCTCTCTGAAGCTGTGGCAGAGCTGAGGATCTCCAGCTCTCCCAGGGAAGAGTGCAGTGTGTTGCGCTTCGCTCAGGAAACACAGGGGTGCGCTGAGGGACCTACGGGGCTGGGTGCTGCTCCACAGGCCCACTGGAGCCCGGCTCCCTGAGTGTTCCTGTAAGGAAACTGGTGCTAACGTGCTAGGAGTCCGGAAAGGCCTACCCTCGTGAAACTGAAGTAGCACAGCCAAAATGCCTCATGGAAGCTGCTGCCCACCAATCTTTCTGCACGGAAACCCAGGGCCGTAGTGAAAAGCCAGTGTTTGCGTTTCGGGTTCCCTTTAGCTCTAAAGCAGGGTCAGGCTTTCTTTGTGGAACTGTAGTTGAAAGTCAGCCTGCCGATGCAGGAGACACGGGTTCGTACCCCGATCCGGGAAGGTCCCACCCGCTGCCCTAGTGCCGCACCCGGGAGCCTTAGCCGCTGCACCTAAGCCTCAGGAGCCGGCGCTCCGCAACGGGAGAGGCCACAACCGTGAGAGGTGCGCGTACACCCAAATAAGGAAAGACACAGGGCAAGATGATATCCCACCCAGGAACCGGAGGCGCCCTGTTTCTGGGAGAAAAGTCAACTTCCTATCCGAGCCCTGCACGAAATGACTAGAATCCTGGAAGCACAAGTGTTTGGGCACAAGCTTCCAGGCTGCCCGAGTGGAATGGTCAACACTGGGGAGAAAAAGGCCTGTGCCCTCAGGCCCCCATTTCGAGGTTGACGGGAAGCATCAGTACCTATTGTTTCGAGAAATTCAAAAGAGACACATGGTACTCAGGGGGCCCTTCCCTAAAGCAGCTTCTCCATACAGCGTGTTCTGCGTTGTAGGGCGTGGCCTAAAGGAAAGAATGCCGTGGGTCAGCCTAGGGGCCCGTGCACCTTCCAAAAGCCGGCTGTGTTCCACGAAGAACTGATCTTTAGTTGCAGTGGAACCCAACCCGAGTTTCTCCTTGAGGTAGGGTGACTGCAGGTGACAGGACCTAGAAGGACTGCTAAGCAGAGTGTCTCTCTCAGTATCGCTCTGACAGGGCAATGAGGCCGACCGGCATTGAATGCTGGAAGTGCTACAACCGTGTTACTGAATCCGTCTGTGACCGGAGGCAGTCTAGCTCTCCGACGCACGAGTTCAATATGTTGCCCTACACTCAGCTACGGAGGGGTGCAGCTAAGGATCTTCGCGACTGGATGAGGCTCACCAGGCCACTAGGAGCCTGCAGTGACTCAGCGTTCTTAGGCAGAATCGTGTGCGGACGCGAGGGTCCTAGGAGGCCTTTACAGCTTACTGCCTTTAAAGTAAAGCAGAGCTGCGACGTGGGTCTCATAGAAGCTGCCGCACGCCTCCCCTTCTGCATGGCAGAGCAGGGCCACACGTCGAGGCGAGTGTTCATGCTGAGTTTCCCTTTCGCTATAAAGCAGGGCAGGGGAAGCTCCCAGCCAGGAAGTCGTAGTACCCTATTTCTTTGGAGGCAACTCAGTTTCTACTCAGTGCCACGCCTGCCCTGACTAGTAAGCCGGCAAACGCACTATTCCCCGGAAGCGTCAAGGGCTCACGCAGGGCGCTTTCCAGCGGGGAAAACAAGGCTTGTGACATCAGGCCCCCCATTCGAGGTTGACGCACTGCGTAAGGACCTGTTATGCTGCCGAAGTCAGAAGAGACACAAGCTACCCACTGACCCCTTCCCGAAATCAACTTTTGTAGGCAGGGTGTTCGGCTTGTAGGGAACTGCCTAAATTTTCGAAAGCCCCAGATCGGCCTAGGGGCCTGGGCATCTCCCAAAAGCCTGCTGTGTTCCACGAAGAACTGTGCGTCAGTTGCAGTGGAACCCAGCCTGACTTTTTCCTTGGGTAAGGTGACTGCAGGTTTGAGGTCCGAGAAGGAGCGCTAAGCAGAGTGTTTTTCGAGGTAGAGCTCAGGTAAGGCAAGGGGAGCCAACTTCCTTGTCATGTTGCGCTGGATACAACCTTGTTTCAGAAGCTCTTGGAGAGCTGAGGAAATCTGCCTCTCCCAAGGAAGAGGGCAGTGTGTTGCCCTACACTCGGCATAAACAGGCGTACACCTAAGGGCCTTCGGGGCTGGATGAGGCTCAAGCGGGCCCCAGGAGCCTGGCGGTACTCAGTGTTCTTGCACTGACTCGGGTGCTGACACGACGTTCTTAGGACTCCTTAAAGGGGTACTACCGAAAACTTAAAGCAGAACAGCAAGGAATGCCTCGGGAAGGGTGCTGCACGCCTTCCAATCGGCACGGCCCACCAGGGCGATTTTCGAGTCTCGTGGGGACACTGAGTTTCCCTTTCGCCCTAGAGCAGGGCAGGGAAGCTTCCTCAGGAACTGGAAGCAGCCTGCTTCTTTCGAGAAAGCTCATTTGCCTCTCGCAGGCATGCCCGCAGGGACTAAACTCCCGGCAGCAAGAGTGTTTTTGACCTGCTGGACTGGCTAGGAACGTCTCTCTGAAGCTGTGGCAGAGCTGAGGATCTCCAGCTCTCCCAGGGAAGAGTGCAGTGTGTTGCGCTTCGCTCAGGAAACACAGGGGTGCGCTGAGGGACCTACGGGGCTGGGTGCTGCTCCACAGGCCCACTGGAGCCCGGCTCCCTGAGTGTTCCTGTAAGGAAACTGGTGCTAACGTGCTAGGAGTCCGGAAAGGCCTACCCTCGTGAAACTGAAGTAGCACAGCCAAAATGCCTCATGGAAGCTGCTGCCCACCAATCTTTCTGCACGGAAACCCAGGGCCGTAGTGAAAAGCCAGTGTTTGCGTTTCGGGTTCCCTTTAGCTCTAAAGCAGGGTCAGGCTTTCTTTGTGGAACTGTAGTTGAAAGTCAGCCTGCCGATGCAGGAGACACGGGTTCGTACCCCGATCCGGGAAGGTCCCACCCGCTGCCCTAGTGCCGCACCCGGGAGCCTTAGCCGCTGCACCTAAGCCTCAGGAGCCGGCGCTCCGCAACGGGAGAGGCCACAACCGTGAGAGGTGCGCGTACACCCAAATAAGGAAAGACACAGGGCAAGATGATATCCCACCCAGGAACCGGAGGCGCCCTGTTTCTGGGAGAAAAGTCAACTTCCTATCCGAGCCCTGCACGAAATGACTAGAATCCTGGAAGCACAAGTGTTTGGGCACAAGCTTCCAGGCTGCCCGAGTGGAATGGTCAACACTGGGGAGAAAAAGGCCTGTGCCCTCAGGCCCCCATTTCGAGGTTGACGGGAAGCATCAGTACCTATTGTTTCGAGAAATTCAAAAGAGACACATGGTACTCAGGGGGCCCTTCCCTAAAGCAGCTTCTCCATACAGCGTGTTCTGCGTTGTAGGGCGTGGCCTAAAGGAAAGAATGCCGTGGGTCAGCCTAGGGGCCCGTGCACCTTCCAAAAGCCGGCTGTGTTCCACGAAGAACTGATCTTTAGTTGCAGTGGAACCCAACCCGAGTTTCTCCTTGAGGTAGGGTGACTGCAGGTGACAGGACCTAGAAGGACTGCTAAGCAGAGTGTCTCTCTCAGTATCGCTCTGACAGGGCAATGAGGCCGACCGGCATTGAATGCTGGAAGTGCTACAACCGTGTTACTGAATCCGTCTGTGACCGGAGGCAGTCTAGCTCTCCGACGCACGAGTTCAATATGTTGCCCTACACTCAGCTACGGAGGGGTGCAGCTAAGGATCTTCGCGACTGGATGAGGCTCACCAGGCCACTAGGAGCCTGCAGTGACTCAGCGTTCTTAGGCAGAATCGTGTGCGGACGCGAGGGTCCTAGGAGGCCTTTACAGCTTACTGCCTTTAAAGTAAAGCAGAGCTGCGACGTGGGTCTCATAGAAGCTGCCGCACGCCTCCCCTTCTGCATGGCAGAGCAGGGCCACACGTCGAGGCGAGTGTTCATGCTGAGTTTCCCTTTCGCTATAAAGCAGGGCAGGGGAAGCTCCCAGCCAGGAAGTCGTAGTACCCTATTTCTTTGGAGGCAACTCAGTTTCTACTCAGTGCCACGCCTGCCCTGACTAGTAAGCCGGCAAACGCACTATTCCCCGGAAGCGTCAAGGGCTCACGCAGGGCGCTTTCCAGCGGGGAAAACAAGGCTTGTGACATCAGGCCCCCCATTCGAGGTTGACGCACTGCGTAAGGACCTGTTATGCTGCCGAAGTCAGAAGAGACACAAGCTACCCACTGACCCCTTCCCGAAATCAACTTTTGTAGGCAGGGTGTTCGGCTTGTAGGGAACTGCCTAAATTTTCGAAAGCCCCAGATCGGCCTAGGGGCCTGGGCATCTCCCAAAAGCCTGCTGTGTTCCACGAAGAACTGTGCGTCAGTTGCAGTGGAACCCAGCCTGACTTTTTCCTTGGGTAAGGTGACTGCAGGTTTGAGGTCCGAGAAGGAGCGCTAAGCAGAGTGTTTTTCGAGGTAGAGCTCAGGTAAGGCAAGGGGAGCCAACTTCCTTGTCATGTTGCGCTGGATACAACCTTGTTTCAGAAGCTCTTGGAGAGCTGAGGAAATCTGCCTCTCCCAAGGAAGAGGGCAGTGTGTTGCCCTACACTCGGCATAAACAGGCGTACACCTAAGGGCCTTCGGGGCTGGATGAGGCTCAAGCGGGCCCCAGGAGCCTGGCGGTACTCAGTGTTCTTGCACTGACTCGGGTGCTGACACGACGTTCTTAGGACTCCTTAAAGGGGTACTACCGAAAACTTAAAGCAGAACAGCAAGGAATGCCTCGGGAAGGGTGCTGCACGCCTTCCAATCGGCACGGCCCACCAGGGCGATTTTCGAGTCTCGTGGGGACACTGAGTTTCCCTTTCGCCCTAGAGCAGGGCAGGGAAGCTTCCTCAGGAACTGGAAGCAGCCTGCTTCTTTCGAGAAAGCTCATTTGCCTCTCGCAGGCATGCCCGCAGGGACTAAACTCCCGGCAGCAAGAGTGTTTTTGACCTGCTGGACTGGCTAGGAACGTCTCTCTGAAGCTGTGGCAGAGCTGAGGATCTCCAGCTCTCCCAGGGAAGAGTGCAGTGTGTTGCGCTTCGCTCAGGAAACACAGGGGTGCGCTGAGGGACCTACGGGGCTGGGTGCTGCTCCACAGGCCCACTGGAGCCCGGCTCCCTGAGTGTTCCTGTAAGGAAACTGGTGCTAACGTGCTAGGAGTCCGGAAAGGCCTACCCTCGTGAAACTGAAGTAGCACAGCCAAAATGCCTCATGGAAGCTGCTGCCCACCAATCTTTCTGCACGGAAACCCAGGGCCGTAGTGAAAAGCCAGTGTTTGCGTTTCGGGTTCCCTTTAGCTCTAAAGCAGGGTCAGGCTTTCTTTGTGGAACTGTAGTTGAAAGTCAGCCTGCCGATGCAGGAGACACGGGTTCGTACCCCGATCCGGGAAGGTCCCACCCGCTGCCCTAGTGCCGCACCCGGGAGCCTTAGCCGCTGCACCTAAGCCTCAGGAGCCGGCGCTCCGCAACGGGAGAGGCCACAACCGTGAGAGGTGCGCGTACACCCAAATAAGGAAAGACACAGGGCAAGATGATATCCCACCCAGGAACCGGAGGCGCCCTGTTTCTGGGAGAAAAGTCAACTTCCTATCCGAGCCCTGCACGAAATGACTAGAATCCTGGAAGCACAAGTGTTTGGGCACAAGCTTCCAGGCTGCCCGAGTGGAATGGTCAACACTGGGGAGAAAAAGGCCTGTGCCCTCAGGCCCCCATTTCGAGGTTGGCGGGAAGCATCAGTACCTATTGTTTCGAGAAATTCAAAAGAGACACATGGTACTCAGGGGGCCCTTCCCTAAAGCAGCTTCTCCATACAGCGTGTTCTGCGTTGTAGGGCGTGGCCTAAAGGAAAGAATGCCGTGGGTCAGCCTAGGGGCCCGTGCACCTTCCAAAAGCCGGCTGTGTTCCACGAAGAACTGATCTTTAGTTGCAGTGGAACCCAACCCGAGTTTCTCCTTGAGGTAGGGTGACTGCAGGTGACAGGACCTAGAAGGACTGCTAAGCAGAGTGTCTCTCTCAGTATCGCTCTGACAGGGCAATGAGGCCGACCGGCATTGAATGCTGGAAGTGCTACAACCGTGTTACTGAATCCGTCTGTGACCGGAGGCAGTCTAGCTCTCCGACGCACGAGTTCAATATGTTGCCCTACACTCAGCTACGGAGGGGTGCAGCTAAGGATCTTCGCGACTGGATGAGGCTCACCAGGCCACTAGGAGCCTGCAGTGACTCAGCGTTCTTAGGCAGAATCGTGTGCAGACGCGAGGGTCCTAGGAGGCCTTTACAGCTTACTGCCTTTAAAGTAAAGCAGAGCTGCGACGTGGGTCTCATAGAAGCTGCCGCACGCCTCCCCTTCTGCATGGCAGAGCAGGGCCACACGTCGAGGCGAGTGTTCATGCTGAGTTTCCCTTTCGCTATAAAGCAGGGCAGGGGAAGCTCCCAGCCAGGAAGTCGTAGTACCCTATTTCTTTGGAGGCAACTCAGTTTCTACTCAGTGCCACGCCTGCCCTGACTAGTAAGCCGGCAAACGCACTATTCCCCGGAAGCGTCAAGGGCTCACGCAGGGCGCTTTCCAGCGGGGAAAACAAGGCTTGTGACATCAGGCCCCCCATTCGAGGTTGACGCACTGCGTAAGGACCTGTTATGCTGCCGAAGTCAGAAGAGACACAAGCTACCCACTGACCCCTTCCCGAAATCAACTTTTGTAGGCAGGGTGTTCGGCTTGTAGGGAACTGCCTAAATTTTCGAAAGCCCCAGATCGGCCTAGGGGCCTGGGCATCTCCCAAAAGCCTGCTGTGTTCCACGAAGAACTGTGCGTCAGTTGCAGTGGAACCCAGCCTGACTTTTTCCTTGGGTAAGGTGACTGCAGGTTTGAGGTCCGAGAAGGAGCGCTAAGCAGAGTGTTTTTCGAGGTAGAGCTCAGGTAAGGCAAGGGGAGCCAACTTCCTTGTCATGTTGCGCTGGATACAACCTTGTTTCAGAAGCTCTTGGAGAGCTGAGGAAATCTGCCTCTCCCAAGGAAGAGGGCAGTGTGTTGCCCTACACTCGGCATAAACAGGCGTACACCTAAGGGCCTTCGGGGCTGGATGAGGCTCAAGCGGGCCCCAGGAGCCTGGCGGTACTCAGTGTTCTTGCACTGACTCGGGTGCTGACACGACGTTCTTAGGACTCCTTAAAGGGGTACTACCGAAAACTTAAAGCAGAACAGCAAGGAATGCCTCGGGAAGGGTGCTGCACGCCTTCCAATCGGCACGGCCCACCAGGGCGATTTTCGAGTCTCGTGGGGACACTGAGTTTCCCTTTCGCCCTAGAGCAGGGCAGGGAAGCTTCCTCAGGAACTGGAAGCAGCCTGCTTCTTTCGAGAAAGCTCATTTGCCTCTCGCAGGCATGCCCGCAGGGACTAAACTCCCGGCAGCAAGAGTGTTTTTGACCTGCTGGACTGGCTAGGAACGTCTCTCTGAAGCTGTGGCAGAGCTGAGGATCTCCAGCTCTCCCAGGGAAGAGTGCAGTGTGTTGCGCTTCGCTCAGGAAACACAGGGGTGCGCTGAGGGACCTACGGGGCTGGGTGCTGCTCCACAGGCCCACTGGAGCCCGGCTCCCTGAGTGTTCCTGTAAGGAAACTGGTGCTAACGTGCTAGGAGTCCGGAAAGGCCTACCCTCGTGAAACTGAAGTAGCACAGCCAAAATGCCTCATGGAAGCTGCTGCCCACCAATCTTTCTGCACGGAAACCCAGGGCCGTAGTGAAAAGCCAGTGTTTGCGTTTCGGGTTCCCTTTAGCTCTAAAGCAGGGTCAGGCTTTCTTTGTGGAACTGTAGTTGAAAGTCAGCCTGCCGATGCAGGAGACACGGGTTCGTACCCCGATCCGGGAAGGTCCCACCCGCTGCCCTAGTGCCGCACCCGGGAGCCTTAGCCGCTGCACCTAAGCCTCAGGAGCCGGCGCTCCGCAACGGGAGAGGCCACAACCGTGAGAGGTGCGCGTACACCCAAATAAGGAAAGACACAGGGCAAGATGATATCCCACCCAGGAACCGGAGGCGCCCTGTTTCTGGGAGAAAAGTCAACTTCCTATCCGAGCCCTGCACGAAATGACTAGAATCCTGGAAGCACAAGTGTTTGGGCACAAGCTTCCAGGCTGCCCGAGTGGAATGGTCAACACTGGGGAGAAAAAGGCCTGTGCCCTCAGGCCCCCATTTCGAGGTTGGCGGGAAGCATCAGTACCTATTGTTTCGAGAAATTCAAAAGAGACACATGGTACTCAGGGGGCCCTTCCCTAAAGCAGCTTCTCCATACAGCGTGTTCTGCGTTGTAGGGCGTGGCCTAAAGGAAAGAATGCCGTGGGTCAGCCTAGGGGCCCGTGCACCTTCCAAAAGCCGGCTGTGTTCCACGAAGAACTGATCTTTAGTTGCAGTGGAACCCAACCCGAGTTTCTCCTTGAGGTAGGGTGACTGCAGGTGACAGGACCTAGAAGGACTGCTAAGCAGAGTGTCTCTCTCAGTATCGCTCTGACAGGGCAATGAGGCCGACCGGCATTGAATGCTGGAAGTGCTACAACCGTGTTACTGAATCCGTCTGTGACCGGAGGCAGTCTAGCTCTCCGACGCACGAGTTCAATATGTTGCCCTACACTCAGCTACGGAGGGGTGCAGCTAAGGATCTTCGCGACTGGATGAGGCTCACCAGGCCACTAGGAGCCTGCAGTGACTCAGCGTTCTTAGGCAGAATCGTGTGCAGACGCGAGGGTCCTAGGAGGCCTTTACAGCTTACTGCCTTTAAAGTAAAGCAGAGCTGCGACGTGGGTCTCATAGAAGCTGCCGCACGCCTCCCCTTCTGCATGGCAGAGCAGGGCCACACGTCGAGGCGAGTGTTCATGCTGAGTTTCCCTTTCGCTATAAAGCAGGGCAGGGGAAGCTCCCAGCCAGGAAGTCGTAGTACCCTATTTCTTTGGAGGCAACTCAGTTTCTACTCAGTGCCACGCCTGCCCTGACTAGTAAGCCGGCAAACGCACTATTCCCCGGAAGCGTCAAGGGCTCACGCAGGGCGCTTTCCAGCGGGGAAAACAAGGCTTGTGACATCAGGCCCCCCATTCGAGGTTGACGCACTGCGTAAGGACCTGTTATGCTGCCGAAGTCAGAAGAGACACAAGCTACCCACTGACCCCTTCCCGAAATCAACTTTTGTAGGCAGGGTGTTCGGCTTGTAGGGAACTGCCTAAATTTTCGAAAGCCCCAGATCGGCCTAGGGGCCTGGGCATCTCCCAAAAGCCTGCTGTGTTCCACGAAGAACTGTGCGTCAGTTGCAGTGGAACCCAGCCTGACTTTTTCCTTGGGTAAGGTGACTGCAGGTTTGAGGTCCGAGAAGGAGCGCTAAGCAGAGTGTTTTTCGAGGTAGAGCTCAGGTAAGGCAAGGGGAGCCAACTTCCTTGTCATGTTGCGCTGGATACAACCTTGTTTCAGAAGCTCTTGGAGAGCTGAGGAAATCTGCCTCTCCCAAGGAAGAGGGCAGTGTGTTGCCCTACACTCGGCATAAACAGGCGTACACCTAAGGGCCTTCGGGGCTGGATGAGGCTCAAGCGGGCCCCAGGAGCCTGGCGGTACTCAGTGTTCTTGCACTGACTCGGGTGCTGACACGACGTTCTTAGGACTCCTTAAAGGGGTACTACCGAAAACTTAAAGCAGAACAGCAAGGAATGCCTCGGGAAGGGTGCTGCACGCCTTCCAATCGGCACGGCCCACCAGGGCGATTTTCGAGTCTCGTGGGGACACTGAGTTTCCCTTTCGCCCTAGAGCAGGGCAGGGAAGCTTCCTCAGGAACTGGAAGCAGCCTGCTTCTTTCGAGAAAGCTCATTTGCCTCTCGCAGGCATGCCCGCAGGGACTAAACTCCCGGCAGCAAGAGTGTTTTTGACCTGCTGGACTGGCTAGGAACGTCTCTCTGAAGCTGTGGCAGAGCTGAGGATCTCCAGCTCTCCCAGGGAAGAGTGCAGTGTGTTGCGCTTCGCTCAGGAAACACAGGGGTGCGCTGAGGGACCTACGGGGCTGGGTGCTGCTCCACAGGCCCACTGGAGCCCGGCTCCCTGAGTGTTCCTGTAAGGAAACTGGTGCTAACGTGCTAGGAGTCCGGAAAGGCCTACCCTCGTGAAACTGAAGTAGCACAGCCAAAATGCCTCATGGAAGCTGCTGCCCACCAATCTTTCTGCACGGAAACCCAGGGCCGTAGTGAAAAGCCAGTGTTTGCGTTTCGGGTTCCCTTTAGCTCTAAAGCAGGGTCAGGCTTTCTTTGTGGAACTGTAGTTGAAAGTCAGCCTGCCGATGCAGGAGACACGGGTTCGTACCCCGATCCGGGAAGGTCCCACCCGCTGCCCTAGTGCCGCACCCGGGAGCCTTAGCCGCTGCACCTAAGCCTCAGGAGCCGGCGCTCCGCAACGGGAGAGGCCACAACCGTGAGAGGTGCGCGTACACCCAAATAAGGAAAGACACAGGGCAAGATGATATCCCACCCAGGAACCGGAGGCGCCCTGTTTCTGGGAGAAAAGTCAACTTCCTATCCGAGCCCTGCACGAAATGACTAGAATCCTGGAAGCACAAGTGTTTGGGCACAAGCTTCCAGGCTGCCCGAGTGGAATGGTCAACACTGGGGAGAAAAAGGCCTGTGCCCTCAGGCCCCCATTTCGAGGTTGGCGGGAAGCATCAGTACCTATTGTTTCGAGAAATTCAAAAGAGACACATGGTACTCAGGGGGCCCTTCCCTAAAGCAGCTTCTCCATACAGCGTGTTCTGCGTTGTAGGGCGTGGCCTAAAGGAAAGAATGCCGTGGGTCAGCCTAGGGGCCCGTGCACCTTCCAAAAGCCGGCTGTGTTCCACGAAGAACTGATCTTTAGTTGCAGTGGAACCCAACCCGAGTTTCTCCTTGAGGTAGGGTGACTGCAGGTGACAGGACCTAGAAGGACTGCTAAGCAGAGTGTCTCTCTCAGTATCGCTCTGACAGGGCAATGAGGCCGACCGGCATTGAATGCTGGAAGTGCTACAACCGTGTTACTGAATCCGTCTGTGACCGGAGGCAGTCTAGCTCTCCGACGCACGAGTTCAATATGTTGCCCTACACTCAGCTACGGAGGGGTGCAGCTAAGGATCTTCGCGACTGGATGAGGCTCACCAGGCCACTAGGAGCCTGCAGTGACTCAGCGTTCTTAGGCAGAATCGTGTGCGGACGCGAGGGTCCTAGGAGGCCTTTACAGCTTACTGCCTTTAAAGTAAAGCAGAGCTGCGACGTGGGTCTCATAGAAGCTGCCGCACGCCTCCCCTTCTGCATGGCAGAGCAGGGCCACACGTCGAGGCGAGTGTTCATGCTGAGTTTCCCTTTCGCTATAAAGCAGGGCAGGGGAAGCTCCCAGCCAGGAAGTCGTAGTACCCTATTTCTTTGGAGGCAACTCAGTTTCTACTCAGTGCCACGCCTGCCCTGACTAGTAAGCCGGCAAACGCACTATTCCCCGGAAGCGTCAAGGGCTCACGCAGGGCGCTTTCCAGCGGGGAAAACAAGGCTTGTGACATCAGGCCCCCCATTCGAGGTTGACGCACTGCGTAAGGACCTGTTATGCTGCCGAAGTCAGAAGAGACACAAGCTACCCACTGACCCCTTCCCGAAATCAACTTTTGTAGGCAGGGTGTTCGGCTTGTAGGGAACTGCCTAAATTTTCGAAAGCCCCAGATCGGCCTAGGGGCCTGGGCATCTCCCAAAAGCCTGCTGTGTTCCACGAAGAACTGTGCGTCAGTTGCAGTGGAACCCAGCCTGACTTTTTCCTTGGGTAAGGTGACTGCAGGTTTGAGGTCCGAGAAGGAGCGCTAAGCAGAGTGTTTTTCGAGGTAGAGCTCAGGTAAGGCAAGGGGAGCCAACTTCCTTGTCATGTTGCGCTGGATACAACCTTGTTTCAGAAGCTCTTGGAGAGCTGAGGAAATCTGCCTCTCCCAAGGAAGAGGGCAGTGTGTTGCCCTACACTCGGCATAAACAGGCGTACACCTAAGGGCCTTCGGGGCTGGATGAGGCTCAAGCGGGCCCCAGGAGCCTGGCGGTACTCAGTGTTCTTGCACTGACTCGGGTGCTGACACGACGTTCTTAGGACTCCTTAAAGGGGTACTACCGAAAACTTAAAGCAGAACAGCAAGGAATGCCTCGGGAAGGGTGCTGCACGCCTTCCAATCGGCACGGCCCACCAGGGCGATTTTCGAGTCTCGTGGGGACACTGAGTTTCCCTTTCGCCCTAGAGCAGGGCAGGGAAGCTTCCTCAGGAACTGGAAGCAGCCTGCTTCTTTCGAGAAAGCTCATTTGCCTCTCGCAGGCATGCCCGCAGGGACTAAACTCCCGGCAGCAAGAGTGTTTTTGACCTGCTGGACTGGCTAGGAACGTCTCTCTGAAGCTGTGGCAGAGCTGAGGATCTCCAGCTCTCCCAGGGAAGAGTGCAGTGTGTTGCGCTTCGCTCAGGAAACACAGGGGTGCGCTGAGGGACCTACGGGGCTGGGTGCTGCTCCACAGGCCCACTGGAGCCCGGCTCCCTGAGTGTTCCTGTAAGGAAACTGGTGCTAACGTGCTAGGAGTCCGGAAAGGCCTACCCTCGTGAAACTGAAGTAGCACAGCCAAAATGCCTCATGGAAGCTGCTGCCCACCAATCTTTCTGCACGGAAACCCAGGGCCGTAGTGAAAAGCCAGTGTTTGCGTTTCGGGTTCCCTTTAGCTCTAAAGCAGGGTCAGGCTTTCTTTGTGGAACTGTAGTTGAAAGTCAGCCTGCCGATGCAGGAGACACGGGTTCGTACCCCGATCCGGGAAGGTCCCACCCGCTGCCCTAGTGCCGCACCCGGGAGCCTTAGCCGCTGCACCTAAGCCTCAGGAGCCGGCGCTCCGCAACGGGAGAGGCCACAACCGTGAGAGGTGCGCGTACACCCAAATAAGGAAAGACACAGGGCAAGATGATATCCCACCCAGGAACCGGAGGCGCCCTGTTTCTGGGAGAAAAGTCAACTTCCTATCCGAGCCCTGCACGAAATGACTAGAATCCTGGAAGCACAAGTGTTTGGGCACAAGCTTCCAGGCTGCCCGAGTGGAATGGTCAACACTGGGGAGAAAAAGGCCTGTGCCCTCAGGCCCCCATTTCGAGGTTGACGGGAAGCATCAGTACCTATTGTTTCGAGAAATTCAAAAGAGACACATGGTACTCAGGGGGCCCTTCCCTAAAGCAGCTTCTCCATACAGCGTGTTCTGCGTTGTAGGGCGTGGCCTAAAGGAAAGAATGCCGTGGGTCAGCCTAGGGGCCCGTGCACCTTCCAAAAGCCGGCTGTGTTCCACGAAGAACTGATCTTTAGTTGCAGTGGAACCCAACCCGAGTTTCTCCTTGAGGTAGGGTGACTGCAGGTGACAGGACCTAGAAGGACTGCTAAGCAGAGTGTCTCTCTCAGTATCGCTCTGACAGGGCAATGAGGCCGACCGGCATTGAATGCTGGAAGTGCTACAACCGTGTTACTGAATCCGTCTGTGACCGGAGGCAGTCTAGCTCTCCGACGCACGAGTTCAATATGTTGCCCTACACTCAGCTACGGAGGGGTGCAGCTAAGGATCTTCGCGACTGGATGAGGCTCACCAGGCCACTAGGAGCCTGCAGTGACTCAGCGTTCTTAGGCAGAATCGTGTGCGGACGCGAGGGTCCTAGGAGGCCTTTACAGCTTACTGCCTTTAAAGTAAAGCAGAGCTGCGACGTGGGTCTCATAGAAGCTGCCGCACGCCTCCCCTTCTGCATGGCAGAGCAGGGCCACACGTCGAGGCGAGTGTTCATGCTGAGTTTCCCTTTCGCTATAAAGCAGGGCAGGGGAAGCTCCCAGCCAGGAAGTCGTAGTACCCTATTTCTTTGGAGGCAACTCAGTTTCTACTCAGTGCCACGCCTGCCCTGACTAGTAAGCCGGCAAACGCACTATTCCCCGGAAGCGTCAAGGGCTCACGCAGGGCGCTTTCCAGCGGGGAAAACAAGGCTTGTGACATCAGGCCCCCCATTCGAGGTTGACGCACTGCGTAAGGACCTGTTATGCTGCCGAAGTCAGAAGAGACACAAGCTACCCACTGACCCCTTCCCGAAATCAACTTTTGTAGGCAGGGTGTTCGGCTTGTAGGGAACTGCCTAAATTTTCGAAAGCCCCAGATCGGCCTAGGGGCCTGGGCATCTCCCAAAAGCCTGCTGTGTTCCACGAAGAACTGTGCGTCAGTTGCAGTGGAACCCAGCCTGACTTTTTCCTTGGGTAAGGTGACTGCAGGTTTGAGGTCCGAGAAGGAGCGCTAAGCAGAGTGTTTTTCGAGGTAGAGCTCAGGTAAGGCAAGGGGAGCCAACTTCCTTGTCATGTTGCGCTGGATACAACCTTGTTTCAGAAGCTCTTGGAGAGCTGAGGAAATCTGCCTCTCCCAAGGAAGAGGGCAGTGTGTTGCCCTACACTCGGCATAAACAGGCGTACACCTAAGGGCCTTCGGGGCTGGATGAGGCTCAAGCGGGCCCCAGGAGCCTGGCGGTACTCAGTGTTCTTGCACTGACTCGGGTGCTGACACGACGTTCTTAGGACTCCTTAAAGGGGTACTACCGAAAACTTAAAGCAGAACAGCAAGGAATGCCTCGGGAAGGGTGCTGCACGCCTTCCAATCGGCACGGCCCACCAGGGCGATTTTCGAGTCTCGTGGGGACACTGAGTTTCCCTTTCGCCCTAGAGCAGGGCAGGGAAGCTTCCTCAGGAACTGGAAGCAGCCTGCTTCTTTCGAGAAAGCTCATTTGCCTCTCGCAGGCATGCCCGCAGGGACTAAACTCCCGGCAGCAAGAGTGTTTTTGACCTGCTGGACTGGCTAGGAACGTCTCTCTGAAGCTGTGGCAGAGCTGAGGATCTCCAGCTCTCCCAGGGAAGAGTGCAGTGTGTTGCGCTTCGCTCAGGAAACACAGGGGTGCGCTGAGGGACCTACGGGGCTGGGTGCTGCTCCACAGGCCCACTGGAGCCCGGCTCCCTGAGTGTTCCTGTAAGGAAACTGGTGCTAACGTGCTAGGAGTCCGGAAAGGCCTACCCTCGTGAAACTGAAGTAGCACAGCCAAAATGCCTCATGGAAGCTGCTGCCCACCAATCTTTCTGCACGGAAACCCAGGGCCGTAGTGAAAAGCCAGTGTTTGCGTTTCGGGTTCCCTTTAGCTCTAAAGCAGGGTCAGGCTTTCTTTGTGGAACTGTAGTTGAAAGTCAGCCTGCCGATGCAGGAGACACGGGTTCGTACCCCGATCCGGGAAGGTCCCACCCGCTGCCCTAGTGCCGCACCCGGGAGCCTTAGCCGCTGCACCTAAGCCTCAGGAGCCGGCGCTCCGCAACGGGAGAGGCCACAACCGTGAGAGGTGCGCGTACACCCAAATAAGGAAAGACACAGGGCAAGATGATATCCCACCCAGGAACCGGAGGCGCCCTGTTTCTGGGAGAAAAGTCAACTTCCTATCCGAGCCCTGCACGAAATGACTAGAATCCTGGAAGCACAAGTGTTTGGGCACAAGCTTCCAGGCTGCCCGAGTGGAATGGTCAACACTGGGGAGAAAAAGGCCTGTGCCCTCAGGCCCCCATTTCGAGGTTGACGGGAAGCATCAGTACCTATTGTTTCGAGAAATTCAAAAGAGACACATGGTACTCAGGGGGCCCTTCCCTAAAGCAGCTTCTCCATACAGCGTGTTCTGCGTTGTAGGGCGTGGCCTAAAGGAAAGAATGCCGTGGGTCAGCCTAGGGGCCCGTGCACCTTCCAAAAGCCGGCTGTGTTCCACGAAGAACTGATCTTTAGTTGCAGTGGAACCCAACCCGAGTTTCTCCTTGAGGTAGGGTGACTGCAGGTGACAGGACCTAGAAGGACTGCTAAGCAGAGTGTCTCTCTCAGTATCGCTCTGACAGGGCAATGAGGCCGACCGGCATTGAATGCTGGAAGTGCTACAACCGTGTTACTGAATCCGTCTGTGACCGGAGGCAGTCTAGCTCTCCGACGCACGAGTTCAATATGTTGCCCTACACTCAGCTACGGAGGGGTGCAGCTAAGGATCTTCGCGACTGGATGAGGCTCACCAGGCCACTAGGAGCCTGCAGTGACTCAGCGTTCTTAGGCAGAATCGTGTGCGGACGCGAGGGTCCTAGGAGGCCTTTACAGCTTACTGCCTTTAAAGTAAAGCAGAGCTGCGACGTGGGTCTCATAGAAGCTGCCGCACGCCTCCCCTTCTGCATGGCAGAGCAGGGCCACACGTCGAGGCGAGTGTTCATGCTGAGTTTCCCTTTCGCTATAAAGCAGGGCAGGGGAAGCTCCCAGCCAGGAAGTCGTAGTACCCTATTTCTTTGGAGGCAACTCAGTTTCTACTCAGTGCCACGCCTGCCCTGACTAGTAAGCCGGCAAACGCACTATTCCCCGGAAGCGTCAAGGGCTCACGCAGGGCGCTTTCCAGCGGGGAAAACAAGGCTTGTGACATCAGGCCCCCCATTCGAGGTTGACGCACTGCGTAAGGACCTGTTATGCTGCCGAAGTCAGAAGAGACACAAGCTACCCACTGACCCCTTCCCGAAATCAACTTTTGTAGGCAGGGTGTTCGGCTTGTAGGGAACTGCCTAAATTTTCGAAAGCCCCAGATCGGCCTAGGGGCCTGGGCATCTCCCAAAAGCCTGCTGTGTTCCACGAAGAACTGTGCGTCAGTTGCAGTGGAACCCAGCCTGACTTTTTCCTTGGGTAAGGTGACTGCAGGTTTGAGGTCCGAGAAGGAGCGCTAAGCAGAGTGTTTTTCGAGGTAGAGCTCAGGTAAGGCAAGGGGAGCCAACTTCCTTGTCATGTTGCGCTGGATACAACCTTGTTTCAGAAGCTCTTGGAGAGCTGAGGAAATCTGCCTCTCCCAAGGAAGAGGGCAGTGTGTTGCCCTACACTCGGCATAAACAGGCGTACACCTAAGGGCCTTCGGGGCTGGATGAGGCTCAAGCGGGCCCCAGGAGCCTGGCGGTACTCAGTGTTCTTGCACTGACTCGGGTGCTGACACGACGTTCTTAGGACTCCTTAAAGGGGTACTACCGAAAACTTAAAGCAGAACAGCAAGGAATGCCTCGGGAAGGGTGCTGCACGCCTTCCAATCGGCACGGCCCACCAGGGCGATTTTCGAGTCTCGTGGGGACACTGAGTTTCCCTTTCGCCCTAGAGCAGGGCAGGGAAGCTTCCTCAGGAACTGGAAGCAGCCTGCTTCTTTCGAGAAAGCTCATTTGCCTCTCGCAGGCATGCCCGCAGGGACTAAACTCCCGGCAGCAAGAGTGTTTTTGACCTGCTGGACTGGCTAGGAACGTCTCTCTGAAGCTGTGGCAGAGCTGAGGATCTCCAGCTCTCCCAGGGAAGAGTGCAGTGTGTTGCGCTTCGCTCAGGAAACACAGGGGTGCGCTGAGGGACCTACGGGGCTGGGTGCTGCTCCACAGGCCCACTGGAGCCCGGCTCCCTGAGTGTTCCTGTAAGGAAACTGGTGCTAACGTGCTAGGAGTCCGGAAAGGCCTACCCTCGTGAAACTGAAGTAGCACAGCCAAAATGCCTCATGGAAGCTGCTGCCCACCAATCTTTCTGCACGGAAACCCAGGGCCGTAGTGAAAAGCCAGTGTTTGCGTTTCGGGTTCCCTTTAGCTCTAAAGCAGGGTCAGGCTTTCTTTGTGGAACTGTAGTTGAAAGTCAGCCTGCCGATGCAGGAGACACGGGTTCGTACCCCGATCCGGGAAGGTCCCACCCGCTGCCCTAGTGCCGCACCCGGGAGCCTTAGCCGCTGCACCTAAGCCTCAGGAGCCGGCGCTCCGCAACGGGAGAGGCCACAACCGTGAGAGGTGCGCGTACACCCAAATAAGGAAAGACACAGGGCAAGATGATATCCCACCCAGGAACCGGAGGCGCCCTGTTTCTGGGAGAAAAGTCAACTTCCTATCCGAGCCCTGCACGAAATGACTAGAATCCTGGAAGCACAAGTGTTTGGGCACAAGCTTCCAGGCTGCCCGAGTGGAATGGTCAACACTGGGGAGAAAAAGGCCTGTGCCCTCAGGCCCCCATTTCGAGGTTGGCGGGAAGCATCAGTACCTATTGTTTCGAAAAATTCAAAAGAGACACATGGTACTCAGGGGGCCCTTCCCTAAAGCAGCTTCTCCATACAGCGTGTTCTGCGTTGTAGGGCGTGGCCTAAAGGAAAGAATGCCGTGGGTCAGCCTAGGGGCCCGTGCACCTTCCAAAAGCCGGCTGTGTTCCACGAAGAACTGATCTTTAGTTGCAGTGGAACCCAACCCGAGTTTCTCCTTGAGGTAGGGTGACTGCAGGTGACAGGACCTAGAAGGACTGCTAAGCAGAGTGTCTCTCTCAGTATCGCTCTGACAGGGCAATGAGGCCGACCGGCATTGAATGCTGGAAGTGCTACAACCGTGTTACTGAATCCGTCTGTGACCGGAGGCAGTCTAGCTCTCCGACGCACGAGTTCAATATGTTGCCCTACACTCAGCTACGGAGGGGTGCAGCTAAGGATCTTCGCGACTGGATGAGGCTCACCAGGCCACTAGGAGCCTGCAGTGACTCAGCGTTCTTAGGCAGAATCGTGTGCGGACGCGAGGGTCCTAGGAGGCCTTTACAGCTTACTGCCTTTAAAGTAAAGCAGAGCTGCGACGTGGGTCTCATAGAAGCTGCCGCACGCCTCCCCTTCTGCATGGCAGAGCAGGGCCACACGTCGAGGCGAGTGTTCATGCTGAGTTTCCCTTTCGCTATAAAGCAGGGCAGGGGAAGCTCCCAGCCAGGAAGTCGTAGTACCCTATTTCTTTGGAGGCAACTCAGTTTCTACTCAGTGCCACGCCTGCCCTGACTAGTAAGCCGGCAAACGCACTATTCCCCGGAAGCGTCAAGGGCTCACGCAGGGCGCTTTCCAGCGGGGAAAACAAGGCTTGTGACATCAGGCCCCCCATTCGAGGTTGACGCACTGCGTAAGGACCTGTTATGCTGCCGAAGTCAGAAGAGACACAAGCTACCCACTGACCCCTTCCCGAAATCAACTTTTGTAGGCAGGGTGTTCGGCTTGTAGGGAACTGCCTAAATTTTCGAAAGCCCCAGATCGGCCTAGGGGCCTGGGCATCTCCCAAAAGCCTGCTGTGTTCCACGAAGAACTGTGCGTCAGTTGCAGTGGAACCCAGCCTGACTTTTTCCTTGGGTAAGGTGACTGCAGGTTTGAGGTCCGAGAAGGAGCGCTAAGCAGAGTGTTTTTCGAGGTAGAGCTCAGGTAAGGCAAGGGGAGCCAACTTCCTTGTCATGTTGCGCTGGATACAACCTTGTTTCAGAAGCTCTTGGAGAGCTGAGGAAATCTGCCTCTCCCAAGGAAGAGGGCAGTGTGTTGCCCTACACTCGGCATAAACAGGCGTACACCTAAGGGCCTTCGGGGCTGGATGAGGCTCAAGCGGGCCCCAGGAGCCTGGCGGTACTCAGTGTTCTTGCACTGACTCGGGTGCTGACACGACGTTCTTAGGACTCCTTAAAGGGGTACTACCGAAAACTTAAAGCAGAACAGCAAGGAATGCCTCGGGAAGGGTGCTGCACGCCTTCCAATCGGCACGGCCCACCAGGGCGATTTTCGAGTCTCGTGGGGACACTGAGTTTCCCTTTCGCCCTAGAGCAGGGCAGGGAAGCTTCCTCAGGAACTGGAAGCAGCCTGCTTCTTTCGAGAAAGCTCATTTGCCTCTCGCAGGCATGCCCGCAGGGACTAAACTCCCGGCAGCAAGAGTGTTTTTGACCTGCTGGACTGGCTAGGAACGTCTCTCTGAAGCTGTGGCAGAGCTGAGGATCTCCAGCTCTCCCAGGGAAGAGTGCAGTGTGTTGCGCTTCGCTCAGGAAACACAGGGGTGCGCTGAGGGACCTACGGGGCTGGGTGCTGCTCCACAGGCCCACTGGAGCCCGGCTCCCTGAGTGTTCCTGTAAGGAAACTGGTGCTAACGTGCTAGGAGTCCGGAAAGGCCTACCCTCGTGAAACTGAAGTAGCACAGCCAAAATGCCTCATGGAAGCTGCTGCCCACCAATCTTTCTGCACGGAAACCCAGGGCCGTAGTGAAAAGCCAGTGTTTGCGTTTCGCGTTCCCTTTAGCTCTAAAGCAGGGTCAGGCTTTCTTTGTGGAACTGTAGTTGAAAGTCAGCCTGCCGATGCAGGAGACACGGGTTCGTACCCCGATCCGGGAAGGTCCCACCCGCTGCCCTAGTGCCGCACCCGGGAGCCTTAGCCGCTGCACCTAAGCCTCAGGAGCCGGCGCTCCGCAACGGGAGAGGCCACAACCGTGAGAGGTGCGCGTACACCCAAATAAGGAAAGACACAGGGCAAGATGATATCCCACCCAGGAACCGGAGGCGCCCTGTTTCTGGGAGAAAAGTCAACTTCCTATCCGAGCCCTGCACGAAATGACTAGAATCCTGGAAGCACAAGTGTTTGGGCACAAGCTTCCAGGCTGCCCGAGTGGAATGGTCAACACTGGGGAGAAAAAGGCCTGTGCCCTCAGGCCCCCATTTCGAGGTTGGCGGGAAGCATCAGTACCTATTGTTTCGAAAAATTCAAAAGAGACACATGGTACTCAGGGGGCCCTTCCCTAAAGCAGCTTCTCCATACAGCGTGTTCTGCGTTGTAGGGCGTGGCCTAAAGGAAAGAATGCCGTGGGTCAGCCTAGGGGCCCGTGCACCTTCCAAAAGCCGGCTGTGTTCCACGAAGAACTGATCTTTAGTTGCAGTGGAACCCAACCCGAGTTTCTCCTTGAGGTAGGGTGACTGCAGGTGACAGGACCTAGAAGGACTGCTAAGCAGAGTGTCTCTCTCAGTATCGCTCTGACAGGGCAATGAGGCCGACCGGCATTGAATGCTGGAAGTGCTACAACCGTGTTACTGAATCCGTCTGTGACCGGAGGCAGTCTAGCTCTCCGACGCACGAGTTCAATATGTTGCCCTACACTCAGCTACGGAGGGGTGCAGCTAAGGATCTTCGCGACTGGATGAGGCTCACCAGGCCACTAGGAGCCTGCAGTGACTCAGCGTTCTTAGGCAGAATCGTGTGCGGACGCGAGGGTCCTAGGAGGCCTTTACAGCTTACTGCCTTTAAAGTAAAGCAGAGCTGCGACGTGGGTCTCATAGAAGCTGCCGCACGCCTCCCCTTCTGCATGGCAGAGCAGGGCCACCCGTCGAGGCGAGTGTTCATGCTGAGTTTCCCTTTCGCTATAAAGCAGGGCAGGGGAAGCTCCCAGCCAGGAAGTCGTAGTACCCTATTTCTTTGGAGGCAACTCAGTTTCTACTCAGTGCCACGCCTGCCCTGACTAGTAAGCCGGCAAACGCACTATTCCCCGGAAGCGTCAAGGGCTCACGCAGGGCGCTTTCCAGCGGGGAAAACAAGGCTTGTGACATCAGGCCCCCCATTCGAGGTTGACGCACTGCGTAAGGACCTGTTATGCTGCCGAAGTCAGAAGAGACACAAGCTACCCACTGACCCCTTCCCGAAATCAACTTTTGTAGGCAGGGTGTTCGGCTTGTAGGGAACTGCCTAAATTTTCGAAAGCCCCAGATCGGCCTAGGGGCCTGGGCATCTCCCAAAAGCCTGCTGTGTTCCACGAAGAACTGTGCGTCAGTTGCAGTGGAACCCAGCCTGACTTTTTCCTTGGGTAAGGTGACTGCAGGTTTGAGGTCCGAGAAGGAGCGCTAAGCAGAGTGTTTTTCGAGGTAGAGCTCAGGTAAGGCAAGGGGAGCCAACTTCCTTGTCATGTTGCGCTGGATACAACCTTGTTTCAGAAGCTCTTGGAGAGCTGAGGAAATCTGCCTCTCCCAAGGAAGAGGGCAGTGTGTTGCCCTACACTCGGCATAAACAGGCGTACACCTAAGGGCCTTCGGGGCTGGATGAGGCTCAAGCGGGCCCCAGGAGCCTGGCGGTACTCAGTGTTCTTGCACTGACTCGGGTGCTGACACGACGTTCTTAGGACTCCTTAAAGGGGTACTACCGAAAACTTAAAGCAGAACAGCAAGGAATGCCTCGGGAAGGGTGCTGCACGCCTTCCAATCGGCACGGCCCACCAGGGCGATTTTCGAGTCTCGTGGGGACACTGAGTTTCCCTTTCGCCCTAGAGCAGGGCAGGGAAGCTTCCTCAGGAACTGGAAGCAGCCTGCTTCTTTCGAGAAAGCTCATTTGCCTCTCGCAGGCATGCCCGCAGGGACTAAACTCCCGGCAGCAAGAGTGTTTTTGACCTGCTGGACTGGCTAGGAACGTCTCTCTGAAGCTGTGGCAGAGCTGAGGATCTCCAGCTCTCCCAGGGAAGAGTGCAGTGTGTTGCGCTTCGCTCAGGAAACACAGGGGTGCGCTGAAGGACCTACGGGGCTGGGTGCTGCTCCACAGGCCCACTGGAGCCCGGCTCCCTGAGTGTTCCTGTAAGGAAACTGGTGCTAACGTGCTAGGAGTCCGGAAAGGCCTACCCTCGTGAAACTGAAGTAGCACAGCCAAAATGCCTCATGGAAGCTGCTGCCCACCAATCTTTCTGCACGGAAACCCAGGGCCGTAGTGAAAAGCCAGTGTTTGCGTTTCGGGTTCCCTTTAGCTCTAAAGCAGGGTCAGGCTTTCTTTGTGGAACTGTAGTTGAAAGTCAGCCTGCCGATGCAGGAGACACGGGTTCGTACCCCGATCCGGGAAGGTCCCACCCGCTGCCCTAGTGCCGCACCCGGGAGCCTTAGCCGCTGCACCTAAGCCTCAGGAGCCGGCGCTCCGCAACGGGAGAGGCCACAACCGTGAGAGGTGCGCGTACACCCAAATAAGGAAAGACACAGGGCAAGATGTTATCCCACCCAGGAACCGGAGGCGCCCTGTTTCTGGGAGAAAAGTCAACTTCCTATCCGAGCCCTGCACGAAATGACTAGAATCCTGGAAGCACAAGTGTTTGGGCACAAGCTTCCAGGCTGCCCGAGTGGAATGGTCAACACTGGGGAGAAAAAGGCCTGTGCCCTCAGGCCCCCATTTCGAGGTTGACGGGAAGCATCAGTACCTATTGTTTCGAAAAATTCAAAAGAGACACATGGTACTCAGGGGGCCCTTCCCTAAAGCAGCTTCTCCATACAGCGTGTTCTGCGTTGTAGGGCGTGGCCTAAAGGAAAGAATGCCGTGGGTCAGCCTAGGGGCCCGTGCACCTTCCAAAAGCCGGCTGTGTTCCACGAAGAACTGATCTTTAGTTGCAGTGGAACCCAACCCGAGTTTCTCCTTGAGGTAGGGTGACTGCAGGTGACAGGACCTAGAAGGACTGCTAAGCAGAGTGTCTCTCTCAGTATCGCTCTGACAGGGCAATGAGGCCGACCGGCATTGAATGCTGGAAGTGCTACAACCGTGTTACTGAATCCGTCTGTGACCGGAGGCAGTCTAGCTCTCCGACGCACGAGTTCAATATGTTGCCCTACACTCAGCTACGGAGGGGTGCAGCTAAGGATCTTCGCGACTGGATGAGGCTCACCAGGCCACTAGGAGCCTGCAGTGACTCAGCGTTCTTAGGCAGAATCGTGTGCGGACGCGAGGGTCCTAGGAGGCCTTTACAGCTTACTGCCTTTAAAGTAAAGCAGAGCTGCGACGTGGGTCTCATAGAAGCTGCCGCACGCCTCCCCTTCTGCATGGCAGAGCAGGGCCACCCGTCGAGGCGAGTGTTCATGCTGAGTTTCCCTTTCGCTATAAAGCAGGGCAGGGGAAGCTCCCAGCCAGGAAGTCGTAGTACCCTATTTCTTTGGAGGCAACTCAGTTTCTACTCAGTGCCACGCCTGCCCTGACTAGTAAGCCGGCAAACGCACTATTCCCCGGAAGCGTCAAGGGCTCACGCAGGGCGCTTTCCAGCGGGGAAAACAAGGCTTGTGACATCAGGCCCCCCATTCGAGGTTGACGCACTGCGTAAGGACCTGTTATGCTGCCGAAGTCAGAAGAGACACAAGCTACCCACTGACCCCTTCCCGAAATCAACTTTTGTAGGCAGGGTGTTCGGCTTGTAGGGAACTGCCTAAATTTTCGAAAGCCCCAGATCGGCCTAGGGGCCTGGGCATCTCCCAAAAGCCTGCTGTGTTCCACGAAGAACTGTGCGTCAGTTGCAGTGGAACCCAGCCTGACTTTTTCCTTGGGTAAGGTGACTGCAGGTTTGAGGTCCGAGAAGGAGCGCTAAGCAGAGTGTTTTTCGAGGTAGAGCTCAGGTAAGGCAAGGGGAGCCAACTTCCTTGTCATGTTGCGCTGGATACAACCTTGTTTCAGAAGCTCTTGGAGAGCTGAGGAAATCTGCCTCTCCCAAGGAAGAGGGCAGTGTGTTGCCCTACACTCGGCATAAACAGGCGTACACCTAAGGGCCTTCGGGGCTGGATGAGGCTCAAGCGGGCCCCAGGAGCCTGGCGGTACTCAGTGTTCTTGCACTGACTCGGGTGCTGACACGACGTTCTTAGGACTCCTTAAAGGGGTACTACCGAAAACTTAAAGCAGAACAGCAAGGAATGCCTCGGGAAGGGTGCTGCACGCCTTCCAATCGGCACGGCCCACCAGGGCGATTTTCGAGTCTCGTGGGGACACTGAGTTTCCCTTTCGCCCTAGAGCAGGGCAGGGAAGCTTCCTCAGGAACTGGAAGCAGCCTGCTTCTTTCGAGAAAGCTCATTTGCCTCTCGCAGGCATGCCCGCAGGGACTAAACTCCCGGCAGCAAGAGTGTTTTTGACCTGCTGGACTGGCTAGGAACGTCTCTCTGAAGCTGTGGCAGAGCTGAGGATCTCCAGCTCTCCCAGGGAAGAGTGCAGTGTGTTGCGCTTCGCTCAGGAAACACAGGGGTGCGCTGAGGGACCTACGGGGCTGGGTGCTGCTCCACAGGCCCACTGGAGCCCGGCTCCCTGAGTGTTCCTGTAAGGAAACTGGTGCTAACGTGCTAGGAGTCCGGAAAGGCCTACCCTCGTGAAACTGAAGTAGCACAGCCAAAATGCCTCATGGAAGCTGCTGCCCACCAATCTTTCTGCACGGAAACCCAGGGCCGTAGTGAAAAGCCAGTGTTTGCGTTTCGGGTTCCCTTTAGCTCTAAAGCAGGGTCAGGCTTTCTTTGTGGAACTGTAGTTGAAAGTCAGCCTGCCGATGCAGGAGACACGGGTTCGTACCCCGATCCGGGAAGGTCCCACCCGCTGCCCTAGTGCCGCACCCGGGAGCCTTAGCCGCTGCACCTAAGCCTCAGGAGCCGGCGCTCCGCAACGGGAGAGGCCACAACCGTGAGAGGTGCGCGTACACCCAAATAAGGAAAGACACAGGGCAAGATGATATCCCACCCAGGAACCGGAGGCGCCCTGTTTCTGGGAGAAAAGTCAACTTCCTATCCGAGCCCTGCACGAAATGACTAGAATCCTGGAAGCACAAGTGTTTGGGCACAAGCTTCCAGGCTGCCCGAGTGGAATGGTCAACACTGGGGAGAAAAAGGCCTGTGCCCTCAGGCCCCCATTTCGAGGTTGGCGGGAAGCATCAGTACCTATTGTTTCGAAAAATTCAAAAGAGACACATGGTACTCAGGGGGCCCTTCCCTAAAGCAGCTTCTCCATACAGCGTGTTCTGCGTTGTAGGGCGTGGCCTAAAGGAAAGAATGCCGTGGGTCAGCCTAGGGGCCCGTGCACCTTCCAAAAGCCGGCTGTGTTCCACGAAGAACTGATCTTTAGTTGCAGTGGAACCCAACCCGAGTTTCTCCTTGAGGTAGGGTGACTGCAGGTGACAGGACCTAGAAGGACTGCTAAGCAGAGTGTCTCTCTCAGTATCGCTCTGACAGGGCAATGAGGCCGACCGGCATTGAATGCTGGAAGTGCTACAACCGTGTTACTGAATCCGTCTGTGACCGGAGGCAGTCTAGCTCTCCGACGCACGAGTTCAATATGTTGCCCTACACTCAGCTACGGAGGGGTGCAGCTAAGGATCTTCGCGACTGGATGAGGCTCACCAGGCCACTAGGAGCCTGCAGTGACTCAGCGTTCTTAGGCAGAATCGTGTGCGGACGCGAGGGTCCTAGGAGGCCTTTACAGCTTACTGCCTTTAAAGTAAAGCAGAGCTGCGACGTGGGTCTCATAGAAGCTGCCGCACGCCTCCCCTTCTGCATGGCAGAGCAGGGCCACCCGTCGAGGCGAGTGTTCATGCTGAGTTTCCCTTTCGCTATAAAGCAGGGCAGGGGAAGCTCCCAGCCAGGAAGTCGTAGTACCCTATTTCTTTGGAGGCAACTCAGTTTCTACTCAGTGCCACGCCTGCCCTGACTAGTAAGCCGGCAAACGCACTATTCCCCGGAAGCGTCAAGGGCTCACGCAGGGCGCTTTCCAGCGGGGAAAACAAGGCTTGTGACATCAGGCCCCCCATTCGAGGTTGACGCACTGCGTAAGGACCTGTTATGCTGCCGAAGTCAGAAGAGACACAAGCTACCCACTGACCCCTTCCCGAAATCAACTTTTGTAGGCAGGGTGTTCGGCTTGTAGGGAACTGCCTAAATTTTCGAAAGCCCCAGATCGGCCTAGGGGCCTGGGCATCTCCCAAAAGCCTGCTGTGTTCCACGAAGAACTGTGCGTCAGTTGCAGTGGAACCCAGCCTGACTTTTTCCTTGGGTAAGGTGACTGCAGGTTTGAGGTCCGAGAAGGAGCGCTAAGCAGAGTGTTTTTCGAGGTAGAGCTCAGGTAAGGCAAGGGGAGCCAACTTCCTTGTCATGTTGCGCTGGATACAACCTTGTTTCAGAAGCTCTTGGAGAGCTGAGGAAATCTGCCTCTCCCAAGGAAGAGGGCAGTGTGTTGCCCTACACTCGGCATAAACAGGCGTACACCTAAGGGCCTTCGGGGCTGGATGAGGCTCAAGCGGGCCCCAGGAGCCTGGCGGTACTCAGTGTTCTTGCACTGACTCGGGTGCTGACACGACGTTCTTAGGACTCCTTAAAGGGGTACTACCGAAAACTTAAAGCAGAACAGCAAGGAATGCCTCGGGAAGGGTGCTGCACGCCTTCCAATCGGCACGGCCCACCAGGGCGATTTTCGAGTCTCGTGGGGACACTGAGTTTCCCTTTCGCCCTAGAGCAGGGCAGGGAAGCTTCCTCAGGAACTGGAAGCAGCCTGCTTCTTTCGAGAAAGCTCATTTGCCTCTCGCAGGCATGCCCGCAGGGACTAAACTCCCGGCAGCAAGAGTGTTTTTGACCTGCTGGACTGGCTAGGAACGTCTCTCTGAAGCTGTGGCAGAGCTGAGGATCTCCAGCTCTCCCAGGGAAGAGTGCAGTGTGTTGCGCTTCGCTCAGGAAACACAGGGGTGCGCTGAGGGACCTACGGGGCTGGGTGCTGCTCCACAGGCCCACTGGAGCCCGGCTCCCTGAGTGTTCCTGTAAGGAAACTGGTGCTAACGTGCTAGGAGTCCGGAAAGGCCTACCCTCGTGAAACTGAAGTAGCACAGCCAAAATGCCTCATGGAAGCTGCTGCCCACCAATCTTTCTGCACGGAAACCCAGGGCCGTAGTGAAAAGCCAGTGTTTGCGTTTCGGGTTCCCTTTAGCTCTAAAGCAGGGTCAGGCTTTCTTTGTGGAACTGTAGTTGAAAGTCAGCCTGCCGATGCAGGAGACACGGGTTCGTACCCCGATCCGGGAAGGTCCCACCCGCTGCCCTAGTGCCGCACCCGGGAGCCTTAGCCGCTGCACCTAAGCCTCAGGAGCCGGCGCTCCGCAACGGGAGGGGCCACAACCGTGAGAGGTGCGCGTACACCCAAATAAGGAAAGACACAGGGCAAGATGATATCCCACCCAGGAACCGGAGGCGCCCTGTTTCTGGGAGAAAAGTCAACTTCCTATCCGAGCCCTGCACGAAATGACTAGAATCCTGGAAGCACAAGTGTTTGGGCACAAGCTTCCAGGCTGCCCGAGTGGAATGGTCAACACTGGGGAGAAAAAGGCCTGTGCCCTCAGGCCCCCATTTCGAGGTTGGCGGGAAGCATCAGTACCTATTGTTTCGAAAAATTCAAAAGAGACACATGGTACTCAGGGGGCCCTTCCCTAAAGCAGCTTCTCCATACAGCGTGTTCTGCGTTGTAGGGCGTGGCCTAAAGGAAAGAATGCCGTGGGTCAGCCTAGGGGCCCGTGCACCTTCCAAAAGCCGGCTGTGTTCCACGAAGAACTGATCTTTAGTTGCAGTGGAACCCAACCCGAGTTTCTCCTTGAGGTAGGGTGACTGCAGGTGACAGGACCTAGAAGGACTGCTAAGCAGAGTGTCTCTCTCAGTATCGCTCTGACAGGGCAATGAGGCCGACCGGCATTGAATGCTGGAAGTGCTACAACCGTGTTACTGAATCCGTCTGTGACCGGAGGCAGTCTAGCTCTCCGACGCACGAGTTCAATATGTTGCCCTACACTCAGCTACGGAGGGGTGCAGCTAAGGATCTTCGCGACTGGATGAGGCTCACCAGGCCACTAGGAGCCTGCAGTGACTCAGCGTTCTTAGGCAGAATCGTGTGCGGACGCGAGGGTCCTAGGAGGCCTTTACAGCTTACTGCCTTTAAAGTAAAGCAGAGCTGCGACGTGGGTCTCATAGAAGCTGCCGCACGCCTCCCCTTCTGCATGGCAGAGCAGGGCCACCCGTCGAGGCGAGTGTTCATGCTGAGTTTCCCTTTCGCTATAAAGCAGGGCAGGGGAAGCTCCCAGCCAGGAAGTCGTAGTACCCTATTTCTTTGGAGGCAACTCAGTTTCTACTCAGTGCCACGCCTGCCCTGACTAGTAAGCCGGCAAACGCACTATTCCCCGGAAGCGTCAAGGGCTCACGCAGGGCGCTTTCCAGCGGGGAAAACAAGGCTTGTGACATCAGGCCCCCCATTCGAGGTTGACGCACTGCGTAAGGACCTGTTATGCTGCCGAAGTCAGAAGAGACACAAGCTACCCACTGACCCCTTCCCGAAATCAACTTTTGTAGGCAGGGTGTTCGGCTTGTAGGGAACTGCCTAAATTTTCGAAAGCCCCAGATCGGCCTAGGGGCCTGGGCATCTCCCAAAAGCCTGCTGTGTTCCACGAAGAACTGTGCGTCAGTTGCAGTGGAACCCAGCCTGACTTTTTCCTTGGGTAAGGTGACTGCAGGTTTGAGGTCCGAGCAGGAGCGCTAAGCAGAGTGTTTTTCGAGGTAGAGCTCAGGTAAGGCAAGGGGAGCCAACTTCCTTGTCATGTTGCGCTGGATACAACCTTGTTTCAGAAGCTCTTGGAGAGCTGAGGAAATCTGCCTCTCCCAAGGAAGAGGGCAGTGTGTTGCCCTACACTCGGCATAAACAGGCGTACACCTAAGGGCCTTCGGGGCTGGATGAGGCTCAAGCGGGCCCCAGGAGCCTGGCGGTACTCAGTGTTCTTGCACTGACTCGGGTGCTGACACGACGTTCTTAGGACTCCTTAAAGGGGTACTACCGAAAACTTAAAGCAGAACAGCAAGGAATGCCTCGGGAAGGGTGCTGCACGCCTTCCAATCGGCACGGCCCACCAGGGCGATTTTCGAGTCTCGTGGGGACACTGAGTTTCCCTTTCGCCCTAGAGCAGGGCAGGGAAGCTTCCTCAGGAACTGGAAGCAGCCTGCTTCTTTCGAGAAAGCTCATTTGCCTCTCGCAGGCATGCCCGCAGGGACTAAACTCCCGGCAGCAAGAGTGTTTTTGACCTGCTGGACTGGCTAGGAACGTCTCTCTGAAGCTGTGGCAGAGCTGAGGATCTCCAGCTCTCCCAGGGAAGAGTGCAGTGTGTTGCGCTTCGCTCAGGAAACACAGGGGTGCGCTGAAGGACCTACGGGGCTGGGTGCTGCTCCACAGGCCCACTGGAGCCCGGCTCCCTGAGTGTTCCTGTAAGGAAACTGGTGCTAACGTGCTAGGAGTCCGGAAAGGCCTACCCTCGTGAAACTGAAGTAGCACAGCCCAAATGCCTCATGGAAGCTGCTGCCCACCAATCTTTCTGCACGGAAACCCAGGGCCGTAGTGAAAAGCCAGTGTTTGCGTTTCGGGTTCCCTTTAGCTCTAAAGCAGGGTCAGGCTTTCTTTGTGGAACTGTAGTTGAAAGTCAGCCTGCCGATGCAGGAGACACGGGTTCGTACCCCGATCCGGGAAGGTCCCACCCGCTGCCCTAGTGCCGCACCCGGGAGCCTTAGCCGCTGCACCTAAGCCTCAGGAGCCGGCGCTCCGCAACGGGAGAGGCCACAACCGTGAGAGGTGCGCGTACACCCAAATAAGGAAAGACACAGGGCAAGATGATATCCCACCCAGGAACCGGAGGCGCCCTGTTTCTGGGAGAAAAGTCAACTTCCTATCCGAGCCCTGCACGAAATGACTAGAATCCTGGAAGCACAAGTGTTTGGGCACAAGCTTCCAGGCTGCCCGAGTGGAATGGTCAACACTGGGGAGAAAAAGGCCTGTGCCCTCAGGCCCCCATTTCGAGGTTGACGGGAAGCATCAGTACCTATTGTTTCGAAAAATTCAAAAGAGACACATGGTACTCAGGGGGCCCTTCCCTAAAGCAGCTTCTCCATACAGCGTGTTCTGCGTTGTAGGGCGTGGCCTAAAGGAAAGAATGCCGTGGGTCAGCCTAGGGGCCCGTGCACCTTCCAAAAGCCGGCTGTGTTCCACGAAGAACTGATCTTTAGTTGCAGTGGAACCCAACCCGAGTTTCTCCTTGAGGTAGGGTGACTGCAGGTGACAGGACCTAGAAGGACTGCTAAGCAGAGTGTCTCTCTCAGTATCGCTCTGACAGGGCAATGAGGCCGACCGGCATTGAATGCTGGAAGTGCTACAACCGTGTTACTGAATCCGTCTGTGACCGGAGGCAGTCTAGCTCTCCGACGCACGAGTTCAATATGTTGCCCTACACTCAGCTACGGAGGGGTGCAGCTAAGGATCTTCGCGACTGGATGAGGCTCACCAGGCCACTAGGAGCCTGCAGTGACTCAGCGTTCTTAGGCAGAATCGTGTGCGGACGCGAGGCTCCTAGGAGGCCTTTACAGCTTACTGCCTTTAAAGTAAAGCAGAGCTGCGACGTGGGTCTCATAGAAGCTGCCGCACGCCTCCCCTTCTGCATGGCAGAGCAGGGCCACCCGTCGAGGCGAGTGTTCATGCTGAGTTTCCCTTTCGCTATAAAGCAGGGCAGGGGAAGCTCCCAGCCAGGAAGTCGTAGTACCCTATTTCTTTGGAGGCAACTCAGTTTCTACTCAGTGCCACGCCTGCCCTGACTAGTAAGCCGGCAAACGCACTATTCCCCGGAAGCGTCAAGGGCTCACGCAGGGCGCTTTCCAGCGGGGAAAACAAGGCTTGTGACATCAGGCCCCCCATTCGAGGTTGACGCACTGCGTAAGGACCTGTTATGCTGCCGAAGTCAGAAGAGACACAAGCTACCCACTGACCCCTTCCCGAAATCAACTTTTGTAGGCAGGGTGTTCGGCTTGTAGGGAACTGCCTAAATTTTCGAAAGCCCCAGATCGGCCTAGGGGCCTGGGCATCTCCCAAAAGCCTGCTGTGTTCCACGAAGAACTGTGCGTCAGTTGCAGTGGAACCCAGCCTGACTTTTTCCTTGGGTAAGGTGACTGCAGGTTTGAGGTCCGAGCAGGAGCGCTAAGCAGAGTGTTTTTCGAGGTAGAGCTCAGGTAAGGCAAGGGGAGCCAACTTCCTTGTCATGTTGCGCTGGATACAACCTTGTTTCAGAAGCTCTTGGAGAGCTGAGGAAATCTGCCTCTCCCAAGGAAGAGGGCAGTGTGTTGCCCTACACTCGGCATAAACAGGCGTACACCTAAGGGCCTTCGGGGCTGGATGAGGCTCAAGCGGGCCCCAGGAGCCTGGCGGTACTCAGTGTTCTTGCACTGACTCGGGTGCTGACACGACGTTCTTAGGACTCCTTAAAGGGGTACTACCGAAAACTTAAAGCAGAACAGCAAGGAATGCCTCGGGAAGGGTGCTGCACGCCTTCCAATCGGCACGGCCCACCAGGGCGATTTTCGAGTCTCGTGGGGACACTGAGTTTCCCTTTCGCCCTAGAGCAGGGCAGGGAAGCTTCCTCAGGAACTGGAAGCAGCCTGCTTCTTTCGAGAAAGCTCATTTGCCTCTCGCAGGCATGCCCGCAGGGACTAAACTCCCGGCAGCAAGAGTGTTTTTGACCTGCTGGACTGGCTAGGAACGTCTCTCTGAAGCTGTGGCAGAGCTGAGGATCTCCAGCTCTCCCAGGGAAGAGTGCAGTGTGTTGCGCTTCGCTCAGGAAACACAGGGGTGCGCTGAAGGACCTACGGGGCTGGGTGCTGCTCCACAGGCCCACTGGAGCCCGGCTCCCTGAGTGTTCCTGTAAGGAAACTGGTGCTAACGTGCTAGGAGTCCGGAAAGGCCTACCCTCGTGAAACTGAAGTAGCACAGCCCAAATGCCTCATGGAAGCTGCTGCCCACCAATCTTTCTGCACGGAAACCCAGGGCCGTAGTGAAAAGCCAGTGTTTGCGTTTCGGGTTCCCTTTAGCTCTAAAGCAGGGTCAGGCTTTCTTTGTGGAACTGTAGTTGAAAGTCAGCCTGCCGATGCAGGAGACACGGGTTCGTACCCCGATCCGGGAAGGTCCCACCCGCTGCCCTAGTGCCGCACCCGGGAGCCTTAGCCGCTGCACCTAAGCCTCAGGAGCCGGCGCTCCGCAACGGGAGAGGCCACAACCGTGAGAGGTGCGCGTACACCCAAATAAGGAAAGACACAGGGCAAGATGATATCCCACCCAGGAACCGGAGGCGCCCTGTTTCTGGGAGAAAAGTCAACTTCCTATCCGAGCCCTGCACGAAATGACTAGAATCCTGGAAGCACAAGTGTTTGGGCACAAGCTTCCAGGCTGCCCGAGTGGAATGGTCAACACTGGGGAGAAAAAGGCCTGTGCCCTCAGGCCCCCATTTCGAGGTTGACGGGAAGCATCAGTACCTATTGTTTCGAAAAATTCAAAAGAGACACATGGTACTCAGGGGGCCCTTCCCTAAAGCAGCTTCTCCATACAGCGTGTTCTGCGTTGTAGGGCGTGGCCTAAAGGAAAGAATGCCGTGGGTCAGCCTAGGGGCCCGTGCACCTTCCAAAAGCCGGCTGTGTTCCACGAAGAACTGATCTTTAGTTGCAGTGGAACCCAACCCGAGTTTCTCCTTGAGGTAGGGTGACTGCAGGTGACAGGACCTAGAAGGACTGCTAAGCAGAGTGTCTCTCTCAGTATCGCTCTGACAGGGCAATGAGGCCGACCGGCATTGAATGCTGGAAGTGCTACAACCGTGTTACTGAATCCGTCTGTGACCGGAGGCAGTCTAGCTCTCCGACGCACGAGTTCAATATGTTGCCCTACACTCAGCTACGGAGGGGTGCAGCTAAGGATCTTCGCGACTGGATGAGGCTCACCAGGCCACTAGGAGCCTGCAGTGACTCAGCGTTCTTAGGCAGAATCGTGTGCGGACGCGAGGGTCCTAGGAGGCCTTTACAGCTTACTGCCTTTAAAGTAAAGCAGAGCTGCGACGTGGGTCTCATAGAAGCTGCCGCACGCCTCCCCTTCTGCATGGCAGAGCAGGGCCACCCGTCGAGGCGAGTGTTCATGCTGAGTTTCCCTTTCGCTATAAAGCAGGGCAGGGGAAGCTCCCAGCCAGGAAGTCGTAGTACCCTATTTCTTTGGAGGCAACTCAGTTTCTACTCAGTGCCACGCCTGCCCTGACTAGTAAGCCGGCAAACGCACTATTCCCCGGAAGCGTCAAGGGCTCACGCAGGGCGCTTTCCAGCGGGGAAAACAAGGCTTGTGACATCAGGCCCCCCATTCGAGGTTGACGCACTGCGTAAGGACCTGTTATGCTGCCGAAGTCAGAAGAGACACAAGCTACCCACTGACCCCTTCCCGAAATCAACTTTTGTAGGCAGGGTGTTCGGCTTGTAGGGAACTGCCTAAATTTTCGAAAGCCCCAGATCGGCCTAGGGGCCTGGGCATCTCCCAAAAGCCTGCTGTGTTCCACGAAGAACTGTGCGTCAGTTGCAGTGGAACCCAGCCTGACTTTTTCCTTGGGTAAGGTGACTGCAGGTTTGAGGTCCGAGCAGGAGCGCTAAGCAGAGTGTTTTTCGAGGTAGAGCTCAGGTAAGGCAAGGGGAGCCAACTTCCTTGTCATGTTGCGCTGGATACAACCTTGTTTCAGAAGCTCTTGGAGAGCTGAGGAAATCTGCCTCTCCCAAGGAAGAGGGCAGTGTGTTGCCCTACACTCGGCATAAACAGGCGTACACCTAAGGGCCTTCGGGGCTGGATGAGGCTCAAGCGGGCCCCAGGAGCCTGGCGGTACTCAGTGTTCTTGCACTGACTCGGGTGCTGACACGACGTTCTTAGGACTCCTTAAAGGGGTACTACCGAAAACTTAAAGCAGAACAGCAAGGAATGCCTCGGGAAGGGTGCTGCACGCCTTCCAATCGGCACGGCCCACCAGGGCGATTTTCGAGTCTCGTGGGGACACTGAGTTTCCCTTTCGCCCTAGAGCAGGGCAGGGAAGCTTCCTCAGGAACTGGAAGCAGCCTGCTTCTTTCGAGAAAGCTCATTTGCCTCTCGCAGGCATGCCCGCAGGGACTAAACTCCCGGCAGCAAGAGTGTTTTTGACCTGCTGGACTGGCTAGGAACGTCTCTCTGAAGCTGTGGCAGAGCTGAGGATCTCCAGCTCTCCCAGGGAAGAGTGCAGTGTGTTGCGCTTCGCTCAGGAAACACAGGGGTGCGCTGAAGGACCTACGGGGCTGGGTGCTGCTCCACAGGCCCACTGGAGCCCGGCTCCCTGAGTGTTCCTGTAAGGAAACTGGTGCTAACGTGCTAGGAGTCCGGAAAGGCCTACCCTCGTGAAACTGAAGTAGCACAGCCAAAATGCCTCATGGAAGCTGCTGCCCACCAATCTTTCTGCACGGAAACCCAGGGCCGTAGTGAAAAGCCAGTGTTTGCGTTTCGGGTTCCCTTTAGCTCTAAAGCAGGGTCAGGCTTTCTTTGTGGAACTGTAGTTGAAAGTCAGCCTGCCGATGCAGGAGACACGGGTTCGTACCCCGATCCGGGAAGGTCCCACCCGCTGCCCTAGTGCCGCACCCGGGAGCCTTAGCCGCTGCACCTAAGCCTCAGGAGCCGGCGCTCCGCAACGGGAGAGGCCACAACCGTGAGAGGTGCGCGTACACCCAAATAAGGAAAGACACAGGGCAAGATGATATCCCACCCAGGAACCGGAGGCGCCCTGTTTCTGGGAGAAAAGTCAACTTCCCATCCGAGCCCTGCACGAAATGACTAGAATCCTGGAAGCACAAGTGTTTGGGCACAAGCTTCCAGGCTGCCCGAGTGGAATGGTCAACACTGGGGAGAAAAAGGCCTGTGCCCTCAGGCCCCCATTTCGAGGTTGACGGGAAGCATCAGTACCTATTGTTTCGAAAAATTCAAAAGAGACACATGGTACTCAGGGGGCCCTTCCCTAAAGCAGCTTCTCCATACAGCGTGTTCTGCGTTGTAGGGCGTGGCCTAAAGGAAAGAATGCCGTGGGTCAGCCTAGGGGCCCGTGCACCTTCCAAAAGCCGGCTGTGTTCCACGAAGAACTGATCTTTAGTTGCAGTGGAACCCAACCCGAGTTTCTCCTTGAGGTAGGGTGACTGCAGGTGACAGGACCTAGAAGGACTGCTAAGCAGAGTGTCTCTCTCAGTATCGCTCTGACAGGGCAATGAGGCCGACCGGCATTGAATGCTGGAAGTGCTACAACCGTGTTACTGAATCCGTCTGTGACCGGAGGCAGTCTAGCTCTCCGACGCACGAGTTCAATATGTTGCCCTACACTCAGCTACGGAGGGGTGCAGCTAAGGATCTTCGCGACTGGATGAGGCTCACCAGGCCACTAGGAGCCTGCAGTGACTCAGCGTTCTTAGGCAGAATCGTGTGCGGACGCGAGGGTCCTAGGAGGCCTTTACAGCTTACTGCCTTTAAAGTAAAGCAGAGCTGCGACGTGGGTCTCATAGAAGCTGCCGCACGCCTCCCCTTCTGCATGGCAGAGCAGGGCCACCCGTCGAGGCGAGTGTTCATGCTGAGTTTCCCTTTCGCTATAAAGCAGGGCAGGGGAAGCTCCCAGCCAGGAAGTCGTAGTACCCTATTTCTTTGGAGGCAACTCAGTTTCTACTCAGTGCCACGCCTGCCCTGACTAGTAAGCCGGCAAACGCACTATTCCCCGGAAGCGTCAAGGGCTCACGCAGGGCGCTTTCCAGCGGGGAAAACAAGGCTTGTGACATCAGGCCCCCCATTCGAGGTTGACGCACTGCGTAAGGACCTGTTATGCTGCCGAAGTCAGAAGAGACACAAGCTACCCACTGACCCCTTCCCGAAATCAACTTTTGTAGGCAGGGTGTTCGGCTTGTAGGGAACTGCCTAAATTTTCGAAAGCCCCAGATCGGCCTAGGGGCCTGGGCATCTCCCAAAAGCCTGCTGTGTTCCACGAAGAACTGTGCGTCAGTTGCAGTGGAACCCAGCCTGACTTTTTCCTTGGGTAAGGTGACTGCAGGTTTGAGGTCCGAGCAGGAGCGCTAAGCAGAGTGTTTTTCGAGGTAGAGCTCAGGTAAGGCAAGGGGAGCCAACTTCCTTGTCATGTTGCGCTGGATACAACCTTGTTTCAGAAGCTCTTGGAGAGCTGAGGAAATCTGCCTCTCCCAAGGAAGAGGGCAGTGTGTTGCCCTACACTCGGCATAAACAGGCGTACACCTAAGGGCCTTCGGGGCTGGATGAGGCTCAAGCGGGCCCCAGGAGCCTGGCGGTACTCAGTGTTCTTGCACTGACTCGGGTGCTGACACGACGTTCTTAGGACTCCTTAAAGGGGTACTACCGAAAACTTAAAGCAGAACAGCAAGGAATGCCTCGGGAAGGGTGCTGCACGCCTTCCAATCGGCACGGCCCACCAGGGCGATTTTCGAGTCTCGTGGGGACACTGAGTTTCCCTTTCGCCCTAGAGCAGGGCAGGGAAGCTTCCTCAGGAACTGGAAGCAGCCTGCTTCTTTCGAGAAAGCTCATTTGCCTCTCGCAGGCATGCCCGCAGGGACTAAACTCCCGGCAGCAAGAGTGTTTTTGACCTGCTGGACTGGCTAGGAACGTCTCTCTGAAGCTGTGGCAGAGCTGAGGATCTCCAGCTCTCCCAGGGAAGAGTGCAGTGTGTTGCGCTTCGCTCAGGAAACACAGGGGTGCGCTGAAGGACCTACGGGGCTGGGTGCTGCTCCACAGGCCCACTGGAGCCCGGCTCCCTGAGTGTTCCTGTAAGGAAACTGGTGCTAACGTGCTAGGAGTCCGGAAAGGCCTACCCTCGTGAAACTGAAGTAGCACAGCCAAAATGCCTCATGGAAGCTGCTGCCCACCAATCTTTCTGCACGGAAACCCAGGGCCGTAGTGAAAAGCCAGTGTTTGCGTTTCGGGTTCCCTTTAGCTCTAAAGCAGGGTCAGGCTTTCTTTGTGGAACTGTAGTTGAAAGTCAGCCTGCCGATGCAGGAGACACGGGTTCGTACCCCGATCCGGGAAGGTCCCACCCGCTGCCCTAGTGCCGCACCCGGGAGCCTTAGCCGCTGAACCTAAGCCTCAGGAGCCGGCGCTCCGCAACGGGAGAGGCCACAACCGTGAGAGGTGCGCGTACACCCAAATAAGGAAAGACACAGGGCAAGATGATATCCCACCCAGGAACCGGAGGCGCCCTGTTTCTGGGAGAAAAGTCAACTTCCTATCCGAGCCCTGCACGAAATGACTAGAATCCTGGAAGCACAAGTGTTTGGGCACAAGCTTCCAGGCTGCCCGAGTGGAATGGTCAACACTGGGGAGAAAAAGGCCTGTGCCCTCAGGCCCCCATTTCGAGGTTGACGGGAAGCATCAGTACCTATTGTTTCGAAAAATTCAAAAGAGACACATGGTACTCAGGGGGCCCTTCCCTAAAGCAGCTTCTCCATACAGCGTGTTCTGCGTTGTAGGGCGTGGCCTAAAGGAAAGAATGCCGTGGGTCAGCCTAGGGGCCCGGGCACCTTCCAAAAGCCGGCTGTGTTCCACGAAGAACTGATCTTTAGTTGCAGTGGAACCCAACCCGAGTTTCTCCTTGAGGTAGGGTGACTGCAGGTGACAGGACCTAGAAGGACTGCTAAGCAGAGTGTCTCTCTCAGTATCGCTCTGACAGGGCAATGAGGCCGACCGGCATTGAATGCTGGAAGTGCTACAACCGTGTTACTGAATCCGTCTGTGACCGGAGGCAGTCTAGCTCTCCGACGCACGAGTTCAATATGTTGCCCTACACTCAGCTACGGAGGGGTGCAGCTAAGGATCTTCGCGACTGGATGAGGCTCACCAGGCCACTAGGAGCCTGCAGTGACTCAGCGTTCTTAGGCAGAATCGTGTGCGGACGCGAGGGTCCTAGGAGGCCTTTACAGCTTACTGCCTTTAAAGTAAAGCAGAGCTGCGACGTGGGTCTCATAGAAGCTGCCGCACGCCTCCCCTTCTGCATGGCAGAGCAGGGCCACACGTCGAGGCGAGTGTTCATGCTGAGTTTCCCTTTCGCTATAAAGCAGGGCAGGGGAAGCTCCCAGCCAGGAAGTCGTAGTACCCTATTTCTTTGGAGGCAACTCAGTTTCTACTCAGTGCCACGCCTGCCCTGACTAGTAAGCCGGCAAACGCACTATTCCCCGGAAGCGTCAAGGGCTCACGCAGGGCGCTTTCCAGCGGGGAAAACAAGGCTTGTGACATCAGGCCCCCCATTCGAGGTTGACGCACTGCGTAAGGACCTGTTATGCTGCCGAAGTCAGAAGAGACACAAGCTACCCACTGACCCCTTCCCGAAATCAACTTTTGTAGGCAGGGTGTTCGGCTTGTAGGGAACTGCCTAAATTTTCGAAAGCCCCAGATCGGCCTAGGGGCCTGGGCATCTCCCAAAAGCCTGCTGTGTTCCACGAAGAACTGTGCGTCAGTTGCAGTGGAACCCAGCCTGACTTTTTCCTTGGGTAAGGTGACTGCAGGTTTGAGGTCCGAGCAGGAGCGCTAAGCAGAGTGTTTTTCGAGGTAGAGCTCAGGTAAGGCAAGGGGAGCCAACTTCCTTGTCATGTTGCGCTGGATACAACCTTGTTTCAGAAGCTCTTGGAGAGCTGAGGAAATCTGCCTCTCCCAAGGAAGAGGGCAGTGTGTTGCCCTACACTCGGCATAAACAGGCGTACACCTAAGGGCCTTCGGGGCTGGATGAGGCTCAAGCGGGCCCCAGGAGCCTGGCGGTACTCAGTGTTCTTGCACTGACTCGGGTGCTGACACGACGTTCTTAGGACTCCTTAAAGGGGTACTACCGAAAACTTAAAGCAGAACAGCAAGGAATGCCTCGGGAAGGGTGCTGCACGCCTTCCAATCGGCACGGCCCACCAGGGCGATTTTCGAGTCTCGTGGGGACACTGAGTTTCCCTTTCGCCCTAGAGCAGGGCAGGGAAGCTTCCTCAGGAACTGGAAGCAGCCTGCTTCTTTCGAGAAAGCTCATTTGCCTCTCGCAGGCATGCCCGCAGGGACTAAACTCCCGGCAGCAAGAGTGTTTTTGACCTGCTGGACTGGCTAGGAACGTCTCTCTGAAGCTGTGGCAGAGCTGAGGATCTCCAGCTCTCCCAGGGAAGAGTGCAGTGTGTTGCGCTTCGCTCAGGAAACACAGGGGTGCGCTGAAGGACCTACGGGGCTGGGTGCTGCTCCACAGGCCCACTGGAGCCCGGCTCCCTGAGTGTTCCTGTAAGGAAACTGGTGCTAACGTGCTAGGAGTCCGGAAAGGCCTACCCTCGTGAAACTGAAGTAGCACAGCCAAAATGCCTCATGGAAGCTGCTGCCCACCAATCTTTCTGCACGGAAACCCAGGGCCGTAGTGAAAAGCCAGTGTTTGCGTTTCGGGTTCCCTTTAGCTCTAAAGCAGGGTCAGGCTTTCTTTGTGGAACTGTAGTTGAAAGTCAGCCTGCCGATGCAGGAGACACGGGTTCGTACCCCGATCCGGGAAGGTCCCACCCGCTGCCCTAGTGCCGCACCCGGGAGCCTTAGCCGCTGAACCTAAGCCTCAGGAGCCGGCGCTCCGCAACGGGAGAGGCCACAACCGTGAGAGGTGCGCGTACACCCAAATAAGGAAAGACACAGGGCAAGATGATATCCCACCCAGGAACCGGAGGCGCCCTGTTTCTGGGAGAAAAGTCAACTTCCTATCCGAGCCCTGCACGAAATGACTAGAATCCTGGAAGCACAAGTGTTTGGGCACAAGCTTCCAGGCTGCCCGAGTGGAATGGTCAACACTGGGGAGAAAAAGGCCTGTGCCCTCAGGCCCCCATTTCGAGGTTGACGGGAAGCATCAGTACCTATTGTTTCGAAAAATTCAAAAGAGACACATGGTACTCAGGGGGCCCTTCCCTAAAGCAGCTTCTCCATACAGCGTGTTCTGCGTTGTAGGGCGTGGCCTAAAGGAAAGAATGCCGTGGGTCAGCCTAGGGGCCCGTGCACCTTCCAAAAGCCGGCTGTGTTCCACGAAGAACTGATCTTTAGTTGCAGTGGAACCCAACCCGAGTTTCTCCTTGAGGTAGGGTGACTGCAGGTGACAGGACCTAGAAGGACTGCTAAGCAGAGTGTCTCTCTCAGTATCGCTCTGACAGGGCAATGAGGCCGACCGGCATTGAATGCTGGAAGTGCTACAACCGTGTTACTGAATCCGTCTGTGACCGGAGGCAGTCTAGCTCTCCGACGCACGAGTTCAATATGTTGCCCTACACTCAGCTACGGAGGGGTGCAGCTAAGGATCTTCGCGACTGGATGAGGCTCACCAGGCCACTAGGAGCCTGCAGTGACTCAGCGTTCTTAGGCAGAATCGTGTGCGGACGCGAGGGTCCTAGGAGGCCTTTACAGCTTACTGCCTTTAAAGTAAAGCAGAGCTGCGACGTGGGTCTCATAGAAGCTGCCGCACGCCTCCCCTTCTGCATGGCAGAGCAGGGCCACACGTCGAGGCGAGTGTTCATGCTGAGTTTCCCTTTCGCTATAAAGCAGGGCAGGGGAAGCTCCCAGCCAGGAAGTCGTAGTACCCTATTTCTTTGGAGGCAACTCAGTTTCTACTCAGTGCCACGCCTGCCCTGACTAGTAAGCCGGCAAACGCACTATTCCCCGGAAGCGTCAAGGGCTCACGCAGGGCGCTTTCCAGCGGGGAAAACAAGGCTTGTGACATCAGGCCCCCCATTCGAGGTTGACGCACTGCGTAAGGACCTGTTATGCTGCCGAAGTCAGAAGAGACACAAGCTACCCACTGACCCCTTCCCGAAATCAACTTTTGTAGGCAGGGTGTTCGGCTTGTAGGGAACTGCCTAAATTTTCGAAAGCCCCAGATCGGCCTAGGGGCCTGGGCATCTCCCAAAAGCCTGCTGTGTTCCACGAAGAACTGTGCGTCAGTTGCAGTGGAACCCAGCCTGACTTTTTCCTTGGGTAAGGTGACTGCAGGTTTGAGGTCCGAGCAGGAGCGCTAAGCAGAGTGTTTTTCGAGGTAGAGCTCAGGTAAGGCAAGGGGAGCCAACTTCCTTGTCATGTTGCGCTGGATACAACCTTGTTTCAGAAGCTCTTGGAGAGCTGAGGAAATCTGCCTCTCCCAAGGAAGAGGGCAGTGTGTTGCCCTACACTCGGCATAAACAGGCGTACACCTAAGGGCCTTCGGGGCTGGATGAGGCTCAAGCGGGCCCCAGGAGCCTGGCGGTACTCAGTGTTCTTGCACTGACTCGGGTGCTGACACGACGTTCTTAGGACTCCTTAAAGGGGTACTACCGAAAACTTAAAGCAGAACAGCAAGGAATGCCTCGGGAAGGGTGCTGCACGCCTTCCAATCGGCACGGCCCACCAGGGCGATTTTCGAGTCTCGTGGGGACACTGAGTTTCCCTTTCGCCCTAGAGCAGGGCAGGGAAGCTTCCTCAGGAACTGGAAGCAGCCTGCTTCTTTCGAGAAAGCTCATTTGCCTCTCGCAGGCATGCCCGCAGGGACTAAACTCCCGGCAGCAAGAGTGTTTTTGACCTGCTGGACTGGCTAGGAACGTCTCTCTGAAGCTGTGGCAGAGCTGAGGATCTCCAGCTCTCCCAGGGAAGAGTGCAGTGTGTTGCGCTTCGCTCAGGAAACACAGGGGTGCGCTGAAGGACCTACGGGGCTGGGTGCTGCTCCACAGGCCCACTGGAGCCCGGCTCCCTGAGTGTTCCTGTAAGGAAACTGGTGCTAACGTGCTAGGAGTCCGGAAAGGCCTACCCTCGTGAAACTGAAGTAGCACAGCCAAAATGCCTCATGGAAGCTGCTGCCCACCAATCTTTCTGCACGGAAACCCAGGGCCGTAGTGAAAAGCCAGTGTTTGCGTTTCGGGTTCCCTTTAGCTCTAAAGCAGGGTCAGGCTTTCTTTGTGGAACTGTAGTTGAAAGTCAGCCTGCCGATGCAGGAGACACGGGTTCGTACCCCGATCCGGGAAGGTCCCACCCGCTGCCCTAGTGCCGCACCCGGGAGCCTTAGCCGCTGCACCTAAGCCTCAGGAGCCGGCGCTCCGCAACGGGAGAGGCCACAACCGTGAGAGGTGCGCGTACACCCAAATAAGGAAAGACACAGGGCAAGATGATATCCCACCCAGGAACCGGAGGCGCCCTGTTTCTGGGAGAAAAGTCAACTTCCTATCCGAGCCCTGCACGAAATGACTAGAATCCTGGAAGCACAAGTGTTTGGGCACAAGCTTCCAGGCTGCCCGAGTGGAATGGTCAACACTGGGGAGAAAAAGGCCTGTGCCCTCAGGCCCCCATTTCGAGGTTGACGGGAAGCATCAGTACCTATTGTTTCGAAAAATTCAAAAGAGACACATGGTACTCAGGGGGCCCTTCCCTAAAGCAGCTTCTCCATACAGCGTGTTCTGCGTTGTAGGGCGTGGCCTAAAGGAAAGAATGCCGTGGGTCAGCCTAGGGGCCCGGGCACCTTCCAAAAGCCGGCTGTGTTCCACGAAGAACTGATCTTTAGTTGCAGTGGAACCCAACCCGAGTTTCTCCTTGAGGTAGGGTGACTGCAGGTGACAGGACCTAGAAGGACTGCTAAGCAGAGTGTCTCTCTCAGTATCGCTCTGACAGGGCAATGAGGCCGACCGGCATTGAATGCTGGAAGTGCTACAACCGTGTTACTGAATCCGTCTGTGACCGGAGGCAGTCTAGCTCTCCGACGCACGAGTTCAATATGTTGCCCTACACTCAGCTACGGAGGGGTGCAGCTAAGGATCTTCGCGACTGGATGAGGCTCACCAGGCCACTAGGAGCCTGCAGTGACTCAGCGTTCTTAGGCAGAATCGTGTGCGGACGCGAGGGTCCTAGGAGGCCTTTACAGCTTACTGCCTTTAAAGTAAAGCAGAGCTGCGACGTGGGTCTCATAGAAGCTGCCGCACGCCTCCCCTTCTGCATGGCAGAGCAGGGCCACACGTCGAGGCGAGTGTTCATGCTGAGTTTCCCTTTCGCTATAAAGCAGGGCAGGGGAAGCTCCCAGCCAGGAAGTCGTAGTACCCTATTTCTTTGGAGGCAACTCAGTTTCTACTCAGTGCCACGCCTGCCCTGACTAGTAAGCCGGCAAACGCACTATTCCCCGGAAGCGTCAAGGGCTCACGCAGGGCGCTTTCCAGCGGGGAAAACAAGGCTTGTGACATCAGGCCCCCCATTCGAGGTTGACGCACTGCGTAAGGACCTGTTATGCTGCCGAAGTCAGAAGAGACACAAGCTACCCACTGACCCCTTCCCGAAATCAACTTTTGTAGGCAGGGTGTTCGGCTTGTAGGGAACTGCCTAAATTTTCGAAAGCCCCAGATCGGCCTAGGGGCCTGGGCATCTCCCAAAAGCCTGCTGTGTTCCACGAAGAACTGTGCGTCAGTTGCAGTGGAACCCAGCCTGACTTTTTCCTTGGGTAAGGTGACTGCAGGTTTGAGGTCCGAGAAGGAGCGCTAAGCAGAGTGTTTTTCGAGGTAGAGCTCAGGTAAGGCAAGGGGAGCCAACTTCCTTGTCATGTTGCGCTGGATACAACCTTGTTTCAGAAGCTCTTGGAGAGCTGAGGAAATCTGCCTCTCCCAAGGAAGAGGGCAGTGTGTTGCCCTACACTCGGCATAAACAGGCGTACACCTAAGGGCCTTCGGGGCTGGATGAGGCTCAAGCGGGCCCCAGGAGCCTGGCGGTACTCAGTGTTCTTGCACTGACTCGGGTGCTGACACGACGTTCTTAGGACTCCTTAAAGGGGTACTACCGAAAACTTAAAGCAGAACAGCAAGGAATGCCTCGGGAAGGGTGCTGCACGCCTTCCAATCGGCACGGCCCACCAGGGCGATTTTCGAGTCTCGTGGGGACACTGAGTTTCCCTTTCGCCCTAGAGCAGGGCAGGGAAGCTTCCTCAGGAACTGGAAGCAGCCTGCTTCTTTCGAGAAAGCTCATTTGCCTCTCGCAGGCATGCCCGCAGGGACTAAACTCCCGGCAGCAAGAGTGTTTTTGACCTGCTGGACTGGCTAGGAACGTCTCTCTGAAGCTGTGGCAGAGCTGAGGATCTCCAGCTCTCCCAGGGAAGAGTGCAGTGTGTTGCGCTTCGCTCAGGAAACACAGGGGTGCGCTGAAGGACCTACGGGGCTGGGTGCTGCTCCACAGGCCCACTGGAGCCCGGCTCCCTGAGTGTTCCTGTAAGGAAACTGGTGCTAACGTGCTAGGAGTCCGGAAAGGCCTACCCTCGTGAAACTGAAGTAGCACAGCCAAAATGCCTCATGGAAGCTGCTGCCCACCAATCTTTCTGCACGGAAACCCAGGGCCGTAGTGAAAAGCCAGTGTTTGCGTTTCGGGTTCCCTTTAGCTCTAAAGCAGGGTCAGGCTTTCTTTGTGGAACTGTAGTTGAAAGTCAGCCTGCCGATGCAGGAGACACGGGTTCGTACCCCGATCCGGGAAGGTCCCACCCGCTGCCCTAGTGCCGCACCCGGGAGCCTTAGCCGCTGCACCTAAGCCTCAGGAGCCGGCGCTCCGCAACGGGAGAGGCCACAACCGTGAGAGGTGCGCGTACACCCAAATAAGGAAAGACACAGGGCAAGATGATATCCCACCCAGGAACCGGAGGCGCCCTGTTTCTGGGAGAAAAGTCAACTTCCTATCCGAGCCCTGCACGAAATGACTAGAATCCTGGAAGCACAAGTGTTTGGGCACAAGCTTCCAGGCTGCCCGAGTGGAATGGTCAACACTGGGGAGAAAAAGGCCTGTGCCCTCAGGCCCCCATTTCGAGGTTGACGGGAAGCATCAGTACCTATTGTTTCGAAAAATTCAAAAGAGACACATGGTACTCAGGGGGCCCTTCCCTAAAGCAGCTTCTCCATACAGCGTGTTCTGCGTTGTAGGGCGTGGCCTAAAGGAAAGAATGCCGTGGGTCAGCCTAGGGGCCCGTGCACCTTCCAAAAGCCGGCTGTGTTCCACGAAGAACTGATCTTTAGTTGCAGTGGAACCCAACCCGAGTTTCTCCTTGAGGTAGGGTGACTGCAGGTGACAGGACCTAGAAGGACTGCTAAGCAGAGTGTCTCTCTCAGTATCGCTCTGACAGGGCAATGAGGCCGACCGGCATTGAATGCTGGAAGTGCTACAACCGTGTTACTGAATCCGTCTGTGACCGGAGGCAGTCTAGCTCTCCGACGCACGAGTTCAATATGTTGCCCTACACTCAGCTACGGAGGGGTGCAGCTAAGGATCTTCGCGACTGGATGAGGCTCACCAGGCCACTAGGAGCCTGCAGTGACTCAGCGTTCTTAGGCAGAATCGTGTGCGGACGCGAGGGTCCTAGGAGGCCTTTACAGCTTACTGCCTTTAAAGTAAAGCAGAGCTGCGACGTGGGTCTCATAGAAGCTGCCGCACGCCTCCCCTTCTGCATGGCAGAGCAGGGCCACACGTCGAGGCGAGTGTTCATGCTGAGTTTCCCTTTCGCTATAAAGCAGGGCAGGGGAAGCTCCCAGCCAGGAAGTCGTAGTACCCTATTTCTTTGGAGGCAACTCAGTTTCTACTCAGTGCCACGCCTGCCCTGACTAGTAAGCCGGCAAACGCACTATTCCCCGGAAGCGTCAAGGGCTCACGCAGGGCGCTTTCCAGCGGGGAAAACAAGGCTTGTGACATCAGGCCCCCCATTCGAGGTTGACGCACTGCGTAAGGACCTGTTATGCTGCCGAAGTCAGAAGAGACACAAGCTACCCACTGACCCCTTCCCGAAATCAACTTTTGTAGGCAGGGTGTTCGGCTTGTAGGGAACTGCCTAAATTTTCGAAAGCCCCAGATCGGCCTAGGGGCCTGGGCATCTCCCAAAAGCCTGCTGTGTTCCACGAAGAACTGTGCGTCAGTTGCAGTGGAACCCAGCCTGACTTTTTCCTTGGGTAAGGTGACTGCAGGTTTGAGGTCCGAGAAGGAGCGCTAAGCAGAGTGTTTTTCGAGGTAGAGCTCAGGTAAGGCAAGGGGAGCCAACTTCCTTGTCATGTTGCGCTGGATACAACCTTGTTTCAGAAGCTCTTGGAGAGCTGAGGAAATCTGCCTCTCCCAAGGAAGAGGGCAGTGTGTTGCCCTACACTCGGCATAAACAGGCGTACACCTAAGGGCCTTCGGGGCTGGATGAGGCTCAAGCGGGCCCCAGGAGCCTGGCGGTACTCAGTGTTCTTGCACTGACTCGGGTGCTGACACGACGTTCTTAGGACTCCTTAAAGGGGTACTACCGAAAACTTAAAGCAGAACAGCAAGGAATGCCTCGGGAAGGGTGCTGCACGCCTTCCAATCGGCACGGCCCACCAGGGCGATTTTCGAGTCTCGTGGGGACACTGAGTTTCCCTTTCGCCCTAGAGCAGGGCAGGGAAGCTTCCTCAGGAACTGGAAGCAGCCTGCTTCTTTCGAGAAAGCTCATTTGCCTCTCGCAGGCATGCCCGCAGGGACTAAACTCCCGGCAGCAAGAGTGTTTTTGACCTGCTGGACTGGCTAGGAACGTCTCTCTGAAGCTGTGGCAGAGCTGAGGATCTCCAGCTCTCCCAGGGAAGAGTGCAGTGTGTTGCGCTTCGCTCAGGAAACACAGGGGTGCGCTGAAGGACCTACGGGGCTGGGTGCTGCTCCACAGGCCCACTGGAGCCCGGCTCCCTGAGTGTTCCTGTAAGGAAACTGGTGCTAACGTGCTAGGAGTCCGGAAAGGCCTACCCTCGTGAAACTAAAGTAGCACAGCCCAAATGCCTCATGGAAGCTGCTGCCCACCAATCTTTCTGCACGGAAACCCAGGGCCGTAGTGAAAAGCCAGTGTTTGCGTTTCGGGTTCCCTTTAGCTCTAAAGCAGGGTCAGGCTTTCTTTGTGGAACTGTAGTTGAAAGTCAGCCTGCCGATGCAGGAGACACGGGTTCGTACCCCGATCCGGGAAGGTCCCACCCGCTGCCCTAGTGCCGCACCCGGGAGCCTTAGCCGCTGCACCTAAGCCTCAGGAGCCGGCGCTCCGCAACGGGAGAGGCCACAACCGTGAGAGGTGCGCGTACACCCAAATAAGGAAAGACACAGGGCAAGATGATATCCCACCCAGGAACCGGAGGCGCCCTGTTTCTGGGAGAAAAGTCAACTTCCTATCCGAGCCCTGCACGAAATGACTAGAATCCTGGAAGCACAAGTGTTTGGGCACAAGCTTCCAGGCTGCCCGAGTGGAATGGTCAACACTGGGGAGAAAAAGGCCTGTGCCCTCAGGCCCCCATTTCGAGGTTGACGGGAAGCATCAGTACCTATTGTTTCGAGAAATTCAAAAGAGACACATGGTACTCAGGGGGCCCTTCCCTAAAGCAGCTTCTCCATACAGCGTGTTCTGCGTTGTAGGGCGTGGCCTAAAGGAAAGAATGCCGTGGGTCAGCCTAGGGGCCCGGGCACCTTCCAAAAGCCGGCTGTGTTCCACGAAGAACTGATCTTTAGTTGCAGTGGAACCCAACCCGAGTTTCTCCTTGAGGTAGGGTGACTGCAGGTGACAGGACCTAGAAGGACTGCTAAGCAGAGTGTCTCTCTCAGTATCGCTCTGACAGGGCAATGAGGCCGACCGGCATTGAATGCTGGAAGTGCTACAACCGTGTTACTGAATCCGTCTGTGACCGGAGGCAGTCTAGCTCTCCGACGCACGAGTTCAATATGTTGCCCTACACTCAGCTACGGAGGGGTGCAGCTAAGGATCTTCGCGACTGGATGAGGCTCACCAGGCCACTAGGAGCCTGCAGTGACTCAGCGTTCTTAGGCAGAATCGTGTGCGGACGCGAGGGTCCTAGGAGGCCTTTACAGCTTACTGCCTTTAAAGTAAAGCAGAGCTGCGACGTGGGTCTCATAGAAGCTGCCGCACGCCTCCCCTTCTGCATGGCAGAGCAGGGCCACACGTCGAGGCGAGTGTTCATGCTGAGTTTCCCTTTCGCTATAAAGCAGGGCAGGGGAAGCTCCCAGCCAGGAAGTCGTAGTACCCTATTTCTTTGGAGGCAACTCAGTTTCTACTCAGTGCCACGCCTGCCCTGACTAGTAAGCCGGCAAACGCACTATTCCCCGGAAGCGTCAAGGGCTCACGCAGGGCGCTTTCCAGCGGGGAAAACAAGGCTTGTGACATCAGGCCCCCCATTCGAGGTTGACGCACTGCGTAAGGACCTGTTATGCTGCCGAAGTCAGAAGAGACACAAGCTACCCACTGACCCCTTCCCGAAATCAACTTTTGTAGGCAGGGTGTTCGGCTTGTAGGGAACTGCCTAAATTTTCGAAAGCCCCAGATCGGCCTAGGGGCCTGGGCATCTCCCAAAAGCCTGCTGTGTTCCACGAAGAACTGTGCGTCAGTTGCAGTGGAACCCAGCCTGACTTTTTCCTTGGGTAAGGTGACTGCAGGTTTGAGGTCCGAGAAGGAGCGCTAAGCAGAGTGTTTTTCGAGGTAGAGCTCAGGTAAGGCAAGGGGAGCCAACTTCCTTGTCATGTTGCGCTGGATACAACCTTGTTTCAGAAGCTCTTGGAGAGCTGAGGAAATCTGCCTCTCCCAAGGAAGAGGGCAGTGTGTTGCCCTACACTCGGCATAAACAGGCGTACACCTAAGGGCCTTCGGGGCTGGATGAGGCTCAAGCGGGCCCCAGGAGCCTGGCGGTACTCAGTGTTCTTGCACTGACTCGGGTGCTGACACGACGTTCTTAGGACTCCTTAAAGGGGTACTACCGAAAACTTAAAGCAGAACAGCAAGGAATGCCTCGGGAAGGGTGCTGCACGCCTTCCAATCGGCACGGCCCACCAGGGCGATTTTCGAGTCTCGTGGGGACACTGAGTTTCCCTTTCGCCCTAGAGCAGGGCAGGGAAGCTTCCTCAGGAACTGGAAGCAGCCTGCTTCTTTCGAGAAAGCTCATTTGCCTCTCGCAGGCATGCCCGCAGGGACTAAACTCCCGGCAGCAAGAGTGTTTTTGACCTGCTGGACTGGCTAGGAACGTCTCTCTGAAGCTGTGGCAGAGCTGAGGATCTCCAGCTCTCCCAGGGAAGAGTGCAGTGTGTTGCGCTTCGCTCAGGAAACACAGGGGTGCGCTGAAGGACCTACGGGGCTGGGTGCTGCTCCACAGGCCCACTGGAGCCCGGCTCCCTGAGTGTTCCTGTAAGGAAACTGGTGCTAACGTGCTAGGAGTCCGGAAAGGCCTACCCTCGTGAAACTAAAGTAGCACAGCCCAAATGCCTCATGGAAGCTGCTGCCCACCAATCTTTCTGCACGGAAACCCAGGGCCGTAGTGAAAAGCCAGTGTTTGCGTTTCGGGTTCCCTTTAGCTCTAAAGCAGGGTCAGGCTTTCTTTGTGGAACTGTAGTTGAAAGTCAGCCTGCCGATGCAGGAGACACGGGTTCGTACCCCGATCCGGGAAGGTCCCACCCGCTGCCCTAGTGCCGCACCCGGGAGCCTTAGCCGCTGCACCTAAGCCTCAGGAGCCGGCGCTCCGCAACGGGAGAGGCCACAACCGTGAGAGGTGCGCGTACACCCAAATAAGGAAAGACACAGGGCAAGATGATATCCCACCCAGGAACCGGAGGCGCCCTGTTTCTGGGAGAAAAGTCAACTTCCTATCCGAGCCCTGCACGAAATGACTAGAATCCTGGAAGCACAAGTGTTTGGGCACAAGCTTCCAGGCTGCCCGAGTGGAATGGTCAACACTGGGGAGAAAAAGGCCTGTGCCCTCAGGCCCCCATTTCGAGGTTGACGGGAAGCATCAGTACCTATTGTTTCGAGAAATTCAAAAGAGACACATGGTACTCAGGGGGCCCTTCCCTAAAGCAGCTTCTCCATACAGCGTGTTCTGCGTTGTAGGGCGTGGCCTAAAGGAAAGAATGCCGTGGGTCAGCCTAGGGGCCCGGGCACCTTCCAAAAGCCGGCTGTGTTCCACGAAGAACTGATCTTTAGTTGCAGTGGAACCCAACCCGAGTTTCTCCTTGAGGTAGGGTGACTGCAGGTGACAGGACCTAGAAGGACTGCTAAGCAGAGTGTCTCTCTCAGTATCGCTCTGACAGGGCAATGAGGCCGACCGGCATTGAATGCTGGAAGTGCTACAACCGTGTTACTGAATCCGTCTGTGACCGGAGGCAGTCTAGCTCTCCGACGCACGAGTTCAATATGTTGCCCTACACTCAGCTACGGAGGGGTGCAGCTAAGGATCTTCGCGACTGGATGAGGCTCACCAGGCCACTAGGAGCCTGCAGTGACTCAGCGTTCTTAGGCAGAATCGTGTGCGGACGCGAGGGTCCTAGGAGGCCTTTACAGCTTACTGCCTTTAAAGTAAAGCAGAGCTGCGACGTGGGTCTCATAGAAGCTGCCGCACGCCTCCCCTTCTGCATGGCAGAGCAGGGCCACACGTCGAGGCGAGTGTTCATGCTGAGTTTCCCTTTCGCTATAAAGCAGGGCAGGGGAAGCTCCCAGCCAGGAAGTCGTAGTACCCTATTTCTTTGGAGGCAACTCAGTTTCTACTCAGTGCCACGCCTGCCCTGACTAGTAAGCCGGCAAACGCACTATTCCCCGGAAGCGTCAAGGGCTCACGCAGGGCGCTTTCCAGCGGGGAAAACAAGGCTTGTGACATCAGGCCCCCCATTCGAGGTTGACGCACTGCGTAAGGACCTGTTATGCTGCCGAAGTCAGAAGAGACACAAGCTACCCACTGACCCCTTCCCGAAATCAACTTTTGTAGGCAGGGTGTTCGGCTTGTAGGGAACTGCCTAAATTTTCGAAAGCCCCAGATCGGCCTAGGGGCCTGGGCATCTCCCAAAAGCCTGCTGTGTTCCACGAAGAACTGTGCGTCAGTTGCAGTGGAACCCAGCCTGACTTTTTCCTTGGGTAAGGTGACTGCAGGTTTGAGGTCCGAGAAGGAGCGCTAAGCAGAGTGTTTTTCGAGGTAGAGCTCAGGTAAGGCAAGGGGAGCCAACTTCCTTGTCATGTTGCGCTGGATACAACCTTGTTTCAGAAGCTCTTGGAGAGCTGAGGAAATCTGCCTCTCCCAAGGAAGAGGGCAGTGTGTTGCCCTACACTCGGCATAAACAGGCGTACACCTAAGGGCCTTCGGGGCTGGATGAGGCTCAAGCGGGCCCCAGGAGCCTGGCGGTACTCAGTGTTCTTGCACTGACTCGGGTGCTGACACGACGTTCTTAGGACTCCTTAAAGGGGTACTACCGAAAACTTAAAGCAGAACAGCAAGGAATGCCTCGGGAAGGGTGCTGCACGCCTTCCAATCGGCACGGCCCACCAGGGCGATTTTCGAGTCTCGTGGGGACACTGAGTTTCCCTTTCGCCCTAGAGCAGGGCAGGGAAGCTTCCTCAGGAACTGGAAGCAGCCTGCTTCTTTCGAGAAAGCTCATTTGCCTCTCGCAGGCATGCCCGCAGGGACTAAACTCCCGGCAGCAAGAGTGTTTTTGACCTGCTGGACTGGCTAGGAACGTCTCTCTGAAGCTGTGGCAGAGCTGAGGATCTCCAGCTCTCCCAGGGAAGAGTGCAGTGTGTTGCGCTTCGCTCAGGAAACACAGGGGTGCGCTGAAGGACCTACGGGGCTGGGTGCTGCTCCACAGGCCCACTGGAGCCCGGCTCCCTGAGTGTTCCTGTAAGGAAACTGGTGCTAACGTGCTAGGAGTCCGGAAAGGCCTACCCTCGTGAAACTAAAGTAGCACAGCCCAAATGCCTCATGGAAGCTGCTGCCCACCAATCTTTCTGCACGGAAACCCAGGGCCGTAGTGAAAAGCCAGTGTTTGCGTTTCGGGTTCCCTTTAGCTCTAAAGCAGGGTCAGGCTTTCTTTGTGGAACTGTAGTTGAAAGTCAGCCTGCCGATGCAGGAGACACGGGTTCGTACCCCGATCCGGGAAGGTCCCACCCGCTGCCCTAGTGCCGCACCCGGGAGCCTTAGCCGCTGCACCTAAGCCTCAGGAGCCGGCGCTCCGCAACGGGAGAGGCCACAACCGTGAGAGGTGCGCGTACACCCAAATAAGGAAAGACACAGGGCAAGATGATATCCCACCCAGGAACCGGAGGCGCCCTGTTTCTGGGAGAAAAGTCAACTTCCTATCCGAGCCCTGCACGAAATGACTAGAATCCTGGAAGCACAAGTGTTTGGGCACAAGCTTCCAGGCTGCCCGAGTGGAATGGTCAACACTGGGGAGAAAAAGGCCTGTGCCCTCAGGCCCCCATTTCGAGGTTGGCGGGAAGCATCAGTACCTATTGTTTCGAAAAATTCAAAAGAGACACATGGTACTCAGGGGGCCCTTCCCTAAAGCAGCTTCTCCATACAGCGTGTTCTGCGTTGTAGGGCGTGGCCTAAAGGAAAGAATGCCGTGGGTCAGCCTAGGGGCCCGTGCACCTTCCAAAAGCCGGCTGTGTTCCACGAAGAACTGATCTTTAGTTGCAGTGGAACCCAACCCGAGTTTCTCCTTGAGGTAGGGTGACTGCAGGTGACAGGACCTAGAAGGACTGCTAAGCAGAGTGTCTCTCTCAGTATCGCTCTGACAGGGCAATGAGGCCGACCGGCATTGAATGCTGGAAGTGCTACAACCGTGTTACTGAATCCGTCTGTGACCGGAGGCAGTCTAGCTCTCCGACGCACGAGTTCAATATGTTGCCCTACACTCAGCTACGGAGGGGTGCAGCTAAGGATCTTCGCGACTGGATGAGGCTCACCAGGCCACTAGGAGCCTGCAGTGACTCAGCGTTCTTAGGCAGAATCGTGTGCGGACGCGAGGGTCCTAGGAGGCCTTTACAGCTTACTGCCTTTAAAGTAAAGCAGAGCTGCGACGTGGGTCTCATAGAAGCTGCCGCACGCCTCCCCTTCTGCATGGCAGAGCAGGGCCACACGTCGAGGCGAGTGTTCATGCTGAGTTTCCCTTTCGCTATAAAGCAGGGCAGGGGAAGCTCCCAGCCAGGAAGTCGTAGTACCCTATTTCTTTGGAGGCAACTCAGTTTCTACTCAGTGCCACGCCTGCCCTGACTAGTAAGCCGGCAAACGCACTATTCCCCGGAAGCGTCAAGGGCTCACGCAGGGCGCTTTCCAGCGGGGAAAACAAGGCTTGTGACATCAGGCCCCCCATTCGAGGTTGACGCACTGCGTAAGGACCTGTTATGCTGCCGAAGTCAGAAGAGACACAAGCTACCCACTGACCCCTTCCCGAAATCAACTTTTGTAGGCAGGGTGTTCGGCTTGTAGGGAACTGCCTAAATTTTCGAAAGCCCCAGATCGGCCTAGGGGCCTGGGCATCTCCCAAAAGCCTGCTGTGTTCCACGAAGAACTGTGCGTCAGTTGCAGTGGAACCCAGCCTGACTTTTTCCTTGGGTAAGGTGACTGCAGGTTTGAGGTCCGAGAAGGAGCGCTAAGCAGAGTGTTTTTCGAGGTAGAGCTCAGGTAAGGCAAGGAGAGCCAACTTCCTTGTCATGTTGCGCTGGATACAACCTTGTTTCAGAAGCTCTTGGAGAGCTGAGGAAATCTGCCTCTCCCAAGGAAGAGGGCAGTGTGTTGCCCTACACTCGGCATAAACAGGCGTACACCTAAGGGCCTTCGGGGCTGGATGAGGCTCAAGCGGGCCCCAGGAGCCTGGCGGTACTCAGTGTTCTTGCACTGACTCGGGTGCTGACACGACGTTCTTAGGACTCCTTAAAGGGGTACTACCGAAAACTTAAAGCAGAACAGCAAGGAATGCCTCGGGAAGGGTGCTGCACGCCTTCCAATCGGCACGGCCCACCAGGGCGATTTTCGAGTCTCGTGGGGACACTGAGTTTCCCTTTCGCCCTAGAGCAGGGCAGGGAAGCTTCCTCGGGAACTGGAAGCAGCCTGCTTCTTTCGAGAAAGCTCATTTGCCTCTCGCAGGCATGCCCGCAGGGACTAAACTCCCGGCAGCAAGAGTGTTTTTGACCTGCTGGACTGGCTAGGAACGTCTCTCTGAAGCTGTGGCAGAGCTGAGGATCTCCAGCTCTCCCAGGGAAGAGTGCAGTGTGTTGCGCTTCGCTCAGGAAACACAGGGGTGCGCTGAAGGACCTACGGGGCTGGGTGCTGCTCCACAGGCCCACTGGAGCCCGGCTCCCTGAGTGTTCCTGTAAGGAAACTGGTGCTAACGTGCTAGGAGTCCGGAAAGGCCTACCCTCGTGAAACTAAAGTAGCACAGCCCAAATGCCTCATGGAAGCTGCTGCCCACCAATCTTTCTGCACGGAAACCCAGGGCCGTAGTGAAAAGCCAGTGTTTGCGTTTCGGGTTCCCTTTAGCTCTAAAGCAGGGTCAGGCTTTCTTTGTGGAACTGTAGTTGAAAGTCAGCCTGCCGATGCAGGAGACACGGGTTCGTACCCCGATCCGGGAAGGTCCCACCCGCTGCCCTAGTGCCGCACCCGGGAGCCTTAGCCGCTGCACCTAAGCCTCAGGAGCCGGCGCTCCGCAACGGGAGAGGCCACAACCGTGAGAGGTGCGCGTACACCCAAATAAGGAAAGACACAGGGCAAGATGATATCCCACCCAGGAACCGGAGGCGCCCTGTTTCTGGGAGAAAAGTCAACTTCCTATCCGAGCCCTGCACGAAATGACTAGAATCCTGGAAGCACAAGTGTTTGGGCACAAGCTTCCAGGCTGCCCGAGTGGAATGGTCAACACTGGGGAGAAAAAGGCCTGTGCCCTCAGGCCCCCATTTCGAGGTTGACGGGAAGCATCAGTACCTATTGTTTCGAAAAATTCAAAAGAGACACATGGTACTCAGGGGGCCCTTCCCTAAAGCAGCTTCTCCATACAGCGTGTTCTGCGTTGTAGGGCGTGGCCTAAAGGAAAGAATGCCGTGGGTCAGCCTAGGGGCCCGTGCACCTTCCAAAAGCCGGCTGTGTTCCACGAAGAACTGATCTTTAGTTGCAGTGGAACCCAACCCGAGTTTCTCCTTGAGGTAGGGTGACTGCAGGTGACAGGACCTAGAAGGACTGCTAAGCAGAGTGTCTCTCTCAGTATCGCTCTGACAGGGCAATGAGGCCGACCGGCATTGAATGCTGGAAGTGCTACAACCGTGTTACTGAATCCGTCTGTGACCGGAGGCAGTCTAGCTCTCCGACGCACGAGTTCAATATGTTGCCCTACACTCAGCTACGGAGGGGTGCAGCTAAGGATCTTCGCGACTGGATGAGGCTCACCAGGCCACTAGGAGCCTGCAGTGACTCAGCGTTCTTAGGCAGAATCGTGTGCGGACGCGAGGGTCCTAGGAGGCCTTTACAGCTTACTGCCTTTAAAGTAAAGCAGAGCTGCGACGTGGGTCTCATAGAAGCTGCCGCACGCCTCCCCTTCTGCATGGCAGAGCAGGGCCACACGTCGAGGCGAGTGTTCATGCTGAGTTTCCCTTTCGCTATAAAGCAGGGCAGGGGAAGCTCCCAGCCAGGAAGTCGTAGTACCCTATTTCTTTGGAGGCAACTCAGTTTCTACTCAGTGCCACGCCTGCCCTGACTAGTAAGCCGGCAAACGCACTATTCCCCGGAAGCGTCAAGGGCTCACGCAGGGCGCTTTCCAGCGGGGAAAACAAGGCTTGTGACATCAGGCCCCCCATTCGAGGTTGACGCACTGCGTAAGGACCTGTTATGCTGCCGAAGTCAGAAGAGACACAAGCTACCCACTGACCCCTTCCCGAAATCAACTTTTGTAGGCAGGGTGTTCGGCTTGTAGGGAACTGCCTAAATTTTCGAAAGCCCCAGATCGGCCTAGGGGCCTGGGCATCTCCCAAAAGCCTGCTGTGTTCCACGAAGAACTGTGCGTCAGTTGCAGTGGAACCCAGCCTGACTTTTTCCTTGGGTAAGGTGACTGCAGGTTTGAGGTCCGAGAAGGAGCGCTAAGCAGAGTGTTTTTCGAGGTAGAGCTCAGGTAAGGCAAGGGGAGCCAACTTCCTTGTCATGTTGCGCTGGATACAACCTTGTTTCAGAAGCTCTTGGAGAGCTGAGGAAATCTGCCTCTCCCAAGGAAGAGGGCAGTGTGTTGCCCTACACTCGGCATAAACAGGCGTACACCTAAGGGCCTTCGGGGCTGGATGAGGCTCAAGCGGGCCCCAGGAGCCTGGCGGTACTCAGTGTTCTTGCACTGACTCGGGTGCTGACACGACGTTCTTAGGACTCCTTAAAGGGGTACTACCGAAAACTTAAAGCAGAACAGCAAGGAATGCCTCGGGAAGGGTGCTGCACGCCTTCCAATCGGCACGGCCCACCAGGGCGATTTTCGAGTCTCGTGGGGACACTGAGTTTCCCTTTCGCCCTAGAGCAGGGCAGGGAAGCTTCCTCAGGAACTGGAAGCAGCCTGCTTCTTTCGAGAAAGCTCATTTGCCTCTCGCAGGCATGCCCGCAGGGACTAAACTCCCGGCAGCAAGAGTGTTTTTGACCTGCTGGACTGGCTAGGAACGTCTCTCTGAAGCTGTGGCAGAGCTGAGGATCTCCAGCTCTCCCAGGGAAGAGTGCAGTGTGTTGCGCTTCGCTCAGGAAACACAGGGGTGCGCTGAAGGACCTACGGGGCTGGGTGCTGCTCCACAGGCCCACTGGAGCCCGGCTCCCTGAGTGTTCCTGTAAGGAAACTGGTGCTAACGTGCTAGGAGTCCGGAAAGGCCTACCCTCGTGAAACTGAAGTAGCACAGCCCAAATGCCTCATGGAAGCTGCTGCCCACCAATCTTTCTGCACGGAAACCCAGGGCCGTAGTGAAAAGCCAGTGTTTGCGTTTCGGGTTCCCTTTAGCTCTAAAGCAGGGTCAGGCTTTCTTTGTGGAACTGTAGTTGAAAGTCAGCCTGCCGATGCAGGAGACACGGGTTCGTACCCCGATCCGGGAAGGTCCCACCCGCTGCCCTAGTGCCGCACCCGGGAGCCTTAGCCGCTGCACCTAAGCCTCAGGAGCCGGCGCTCCGCAACGGGAGAGGCCACAACCGTGAGAGGTGCGCGTACACCCAAATAAGGAAAGACACAGGGCAAGATGATATCCCACCCAGGAACCGGAGGCGCCCTGTTTCTGGGAGAAAAGTCAACTTCCTATCCGAGCCCTGCACGAAATGACTAGAATCCTGGAAGCACAAGTGTTTGGGCACAAGCTTCCAGGCTGCCCGAGTGGAATGGTCAACACTGGGGAGAAAAAGGCCTGTGCCCTCAGGCCCCCATTTCGAGGTTGACGGGAAGCATCAGTACCTATTGTTTCGAAAAATTCAAAAGAGACACATGGTACTCAGGGGGCCCTTCCCTAAAGCAGCTTCTCCATACAGCGTGTTCTGCGTTGTAGGGCGTGGCCTAAAGGAAAGAATGCCGTGGGTCAGCCTAGGGGCCCGTGCACCTTCCAAAAGCCGGCTGTGTTCCACGAAGAACTGATCTTTAGTTGCAGTGGAACCCAACCCGAGTTTCTCCTTGAGGTAGGGTGACTGCAGGTGACAGGACCTAGAAGGACTGCTAAGCAGAGTGTCTCTCTCAGTATCGCTCTGACAGGGCAATGAGGCCGACCGGCATTGAATGCTGGAAGTGCTACAACCGTGTTACTGAATCCGTCTGTGACCGGAGGCAGTCTAGCTCTCCGACGCACGAGTTCAATATGTTGCCCTACACTCAGCTACGGAGGGGTGCAGCTAAGGATCTTCGCGACTGGATGAGGCTCACCAGGCCACTAGGAGCCTGCAGTGACTCAGCGTTCTTAGGCAGAATCGTGTGCGGACGCGAGGGTCCTAGGAGGCCTTTACAGCTTACTGCCTTTAAAGTAAAGCAGAGCTGCGACGTGGGTCTCATAGAAGCTGCCGCACGCCTCCCCTTCTGCATGGCAGAGCAGGGCCACACGTCGAGGCGAGTGTTCATGCTGAGTTTCCCTTTCGCTATAAAGCAGGGCAGGGGAAGCTCCCAGCCAGGAAGTCGTAGTACCCTATTTCTTTGGAGGCAACTCAGTTTCTACTCAGTGCCACGCCTGCCCTGACTAGTAAGCCGGCAAACGCACTATTCCCCGGAAGCGTCAAGGGCTCACGCAGGGCGCTTTCCAGCGGGGAAAACAAGGCTTGTGACATCAGGCCCCCCATTCGAGGTTGACGCACTGCGTAAGGACCTGTTATGCTGCCGAAGTCAGAAGAGACACAAGCTACCCACTGACCCCTTCCCGAAATCAACTTTTGTAGGCAGGGTGTTCGGCTTGTAGGGAACTGCCTAAATTTTCGAAAGCCCCAGATCGGCCTAGGGGCCTGGGCATCTCCCAAAAGCCTGCTGTGTTCCACGAAGAACTGTGCGTCAGTTGCAGTGGAACCCAGCCTGACTTTTTCCTTGGGTAAGGTGACTGCAGGTTTGAGGTCCGAGAAGGAGCGCTAAGCAGAGTGTTTTTCGAGGTAGAGCTCAGGTAAGGCAAGGGGAGCCAACTTCCTTGTCATGTTGCGCTGGATACAACCTTGTTTCAGAAGCTCTTGGAGAGCTGAGGAAATCTGCCTCTCCCAAGGAAGAGGGCAGTGTGTTGCCCTACACTCGGCATAAACAGGCGTACACCTAAGGGCCTTCGGGGCTGGATGAGGCTCAAGCGGGCCCCAGGAGCCTGGCGGTACTCAGTGTTCTTGCACTGACTCGGGTGCTGACACGACGTTCTTAGGACTCCTTAAAGGGGTACTACCGAAAACTTAAAGCAGAACAGCAAGGAATGCCTCGGGAAGGGTGCTGCACGCCTTCCAATCGGCACGGCCCACCAGGGCGATTTTCGAGTCTCGTGGGGACACTGAGTTTCCCTTTCGCCCTAGAGCAGGGCAGGGAAGCTTCCTCAGGAACTGGAAGCAGCCTGCTTCTTTCGAGAAAGCTCATTTGCCTCTCGCAGGCATGCCCGCAGGGACTAAACTCCCGGCAGCAAGAGTGTTTTTGACCTGCTGGACTGGCTAGGAACGTCTCTCTGAAGCTGTGGCAGAGCTGAGGATCTCCAGCTCTCCCAGGGAAGAGTGCAGTGTGTTGCGCTTCGCTCAGGAAACACAGGGGTGCGCTGAAGGACCTACGGGGCTGGGTGCTGCTCCACAGGCCCACTGGAGCCCGGCTCCCTGAGTGTTCCTGTAAGGAAACTGGTGCTAACGTGCTAGGAGTCCGGAAAGGCCTACCCTCGTGAAACTGAAGTAGCACAGCCAAAATGCCTCATGGAAGCTGCTGCCCACCAATCTTTCTGCACGGAAACCCAGGGCCGTAGTGAAAAGCCAGTGTTTGCGTTTCGGGTTCCCTTTAGCTCTAAAGCAGGGTCAGGCTTTCTTTGTGGAACTGTAGTTGAAAGTCAGCCTGCCGATGCAGGAGACACGGGTTCGTACCCCGATCCGGGAAGGTCCCACCCGCTGCCCTAGTGCCGCACCCGGGAGCCTTAGCCGCTGCACCTAAGCCTCAGGAGCCGGCGCTCCGCAACGGGAGAGGCCACAACCGTGAGAGGTGCGCGTACACCCAAATAAGGAAAGACACAGGGCAAGATGATATCCCACCCAGGAACCGGAGGCGCCCTGTTTCTGGGAGAAAAGTCAACTTCCTATCCGAGCCCTGCACGAAATGACTAGAATCCTGGAAGCACAAGTGTTTGGGCACAAGCTTCCAGGCTGCCCGAGTGGAATGGTCAACACTGGGGAGAAAAAGGCCTGTGCCCTCAGGCCCCCATTTCGAGGTTGACGGGAAGCATCAGTACCTATTGTTTCGAAAAATTCAAAAGAGACACATGGTACTCAGGGGGCCCTTCCCTAAAGCAGCTTCTCCATACAGCGTGTTCTGCGTTGTAGGGCGTGGCCTAAAGGAAAGAATGCCGTGGGTCAGCCTAGGGGCCCGTGCACCTTCCAAAAGCCGGCTGTGTTCCACGAAGAACTGATCTTTAGTTGCAGTGGAACCCAACCCGAGTTTCTCCTTGAGGTAGGGTGACTGCAGGTGACAGGACCTAGAAGGACTGCTAAGCAGAGTGTCTCTCTCAGTATCGCTCTGACAGGGCAATGAGGCCGACCGGCATTGAATGCTGGAAGTGCTACAACCGTGTTACTGAATCCGTCTGTGACCGGAGGCAGTCTAGCTCTCCGACGCACGAGTTCAATATGTTGCCCTACACTCAGCTACGGAGGGGTGCAGCTAAGGATCTTCGCGACTGGATGAGGCTCACCAGGCCACTAGGAGCCTGCAGTGACTCAGCGTTCTTAGGCAGAATCGTGTGCGGACGCGAGGGTCCTAGGAGGCCTTTACAGCTTACTGCCTTTAAAGTAAAGCAGAGCTGCGACGTGGGTCTCATAGAAGCTGCCGCACGCCTCCCCTTCTGCATGGCAGAGCAGGGCCACACGTCGAGGCGAGTGTTCATGCTGAGTTTCCCTTTCGCTATAAAGCAGGGCAGGGGAAGCTCCCAGCCAGGAAGTCGTAGTACCCTATTTCTTTGGAGGCAACTCAGTTTCTACTCAGTGCCACGCCTGCCCTGACTAGTAAGCCGGCAAACGCACTATTCCCCGGAAGCGTCAAGGGCTCACGCAGGGCGCTTTCCAGCGGGGAAAACAAGGCTTGTGACATCAGGCCCCCCATTCGAGGTTGACGCACTGCGTAAGGACCTGTTATGCTGCCGAAGTCAGAAGAGACACAAGCTACCCACTGACCCCTTCCCGAAATCAACTTTTGTAGGCAGGGTGTTCGGCTTGTAGGGAACTGCCTAAATTTTCGAAAGCCCCAGATCGGCCTAGGGGCCTGGGCATCTCCCAAAAGCCTGCTGTGTTCCACGAAGAACTGTGCGTCAGTTGCAGTGGAACCCAGCCTGACTTTTTCCTTGGGTAAGGTGACTGCAGGTTTGAGGTCCGAGAAGGAGCGCTAAGCAGAGTGTTTTTCGAGGTAGAGCTCAGGTAAGGCAAGGGGAGCCAACTTCCTTGTCATGTTGCGCTGGATACAACCTTGTTTCAGAAGCTCTTGGAGAGCTGAGGAAATCTGCCTCTCCCAAGGAAGAGGGCAGTGTGTTGCCCTACACTCGGCATAAACAGGCGTACACCTAAGGGCCTTCGGGGCTGGATGAGGCTCAAGCGGGCCCCAGGAGCCTGGCGGTACTCAGTGTTCTTGCACTGACTCGGGTGCTGACACGACGTTCTTAGGACTCCTTAAAGGGGTACTACCGAAAACTTAAAGCAGAACAGCAAGGAATGCCTCGGGAAGGGTGCTGCACGCCTTCCAATCGGCACGGCCCACCAGGGCGATTTTCGAGTCTCGTGGGGACACTGAGTTTCCCTTTCGCCCTAGAGCAGGGCAGGGAAGCTTCCTCAGGAACTGGAAGCAGCCTGCTTCTTTCGAGAAAGCTCATTTGCCTCTCGCAGGCATGCCCGCAGGGACTAAACTCCCGGCAGCAAGAGTGTTTTTGACCTGCTGGACTGGCTAGGAACGTCTCTCTGAAGCTGTGGCAGAGCTGAGGATCTCCAGCTCTCCCAGGGAAGAGTGCAGTGTGTTGCGCTTCGCTCAGGAAACACAGGGGTGCGCTGAAGGACCTACGGGGCTGGGTGCTGCTCCACAGGCCCACTGGAGCCCGGCTCCCTGAGTGTTCCTGTAAGGAAACTGGTGCTAACGTGCTAGGAGTCCGGAAAGGCCTACCCTCGTGAAACTAAAGTAGCACAGCCCAAATGCCTCATGGAAGCTGCTGCCCACCAATCTTTCTGCACGGAAACCCAGGGCCGTAGTGAAAAGCCAGTGTTTGCGTTTCGGGTTCCCTTTAGCTCTAAAGCAGGGTCAGGCTTTCTTTGTGGAACTGTAGTTGAAAGTCAGCCTGCCGATGCAGGAGACACGGGTTCGTACCCCGATCCGGGAAGGTCCCACCCGCTGCCCTAGTGCCGCACCCGGGAGCCTTAGCCGCTGCACCTAAGCCTCAGGAGCCGGCGCTCCGCAACGGGAGAGGCCACAACCGTGAGAGGTGCGCGTACACCCAAATAAGGAAAGACACAGGGCAAGATGATATCCCACCCAGGAACCGGAGGCGCCCTGTTTCTGGGAGAAAAGTCAACTTCCTATCCGAGCCCTGCACGAAATGACTAGAATCCTGGAAGCACAAGTGTTTGGGCACAAGCTTCCAGGCTGCCCGAGTGGAATGGTCAACACTGGGGAGAAAAAGGCCTGTGCCCTCAGGCCCCCATTTCGAGGTTGACGGGAAGCATCAGTACCTATTGTTTCGAGAAATTCAAAAGAGACACATGGTACTCAGGGGGCCCTTCCCTAAAGCAGCTTCTCCATACAGCGTGTTCTGCGTTGTAGGGCGTGGCCTAAAGGAAAGAATGCCGTGGGTCAGCCTAGGGGCCCGGGCACCTTCCAAAAGCCGGCTGTGTTCCACGAAGAACTGATCTTTAGTTGCAGTGGAACCCAACCCGAGTTTCTCCTTGAGGTAGGGTGACTGCAGGTGACAGGACCTAGAAGGACTGCTAAGCAGAGTGTCTCTCTCAGTATCGCTCTGACAGGGCAATGAGGCCGACCGGCATTGAATGCTGGAAGTGCTACAACCGTGTTACTGAATCCGTCTGTGACCGGAGGCAGTCTAGCTCTCCGACGCACGAGTTCAATATGTTGCCCTACACTCAGCTACGGAGGGGTGCAGCTAAGGATCTTCGCGACTGGATGAGGCTCACCAGGCCACTAGGAGCCTGCAGTGACTCAGCGTTCTTAGGCAGAATCGTGTGCGGACGCGAGGGTCCTAGGAGGCCTTTACAGCTTACTGCCTTTAAAGTAAAGCAGAGCTGCGACGTGGGTCTCATAGAAGCTGCCGCACGCCTCCCCTTCTGCATGGCAGAGCAGGGCCACACGTCGAGGCGAGTGTTCATGCTGAGTTTCCCTTTCGCTATAAAGCAGGGCAGGGGAAGCTCCCAGCCAGGAAGTCGTAGTACCCTATTTCTTTGGAGGCAACTCAGTTTCTACTCAGTGCCACGCCTGCCCTGACTAGTAAGCCGGCAAACGCACTATTCCCCGGAAGCGTCAAGGGCTCACGCAGGGCGCTTTCCAGCGGGGAAAACAAGGCTTGTGACATCAGGCCCCCCATTCGAGGTTGACGCACTGCGTAAGGACCTGTTATGCTGCCGAAGTCAGAAGAGACACAAGCTACCCACTGACCCCTTCCCGAAATCAACTTTTGTAGGCAGGGTGTTCGGCTTGTAGGGAACTGCCTAAATTTTCGAAAGCCCCAGATCGGCCTAGGGGCCTGGGCATCTCCCAAAAGCCTGCTGTGTTCCACGAAGAACTGTGCGTCAGTTGCAGTGGAACCCAGCCTGACTTTTTCCTTGGGTAAGGTGACTGCAGGTTTGAGGTCCGAGAAGGAGCGCTAAGCAGAGTGTTTTTCGAGGTAGAGCTCAGGTAAGGCAAGGGGAGCCAACTTCCTTGTCATGTTGCGCTGGATACAACCTTGTTTCAGAAGCTCTTGGAGAGCTGAGGAAATCTGCCTCTCCCAAGGAAGAGGGCAGTGTGTTGCCCTACACTCGGCATAAACAGGCGTACACCTAAGGGCCTTCGGGGCTGGATGAGGCTCAAGCGGGCCCCAGGAGCCTGGCGGTACTCAGTGTTCTTGCACTGACTCGGGTGCTGACACGACGTTCTTAGGACTCCTTAAAGGGGTACTACCGAAAACTTAAAGCAGAACAGCAAGGAATGCCTCGGGAAGGGTGCTGCACGCCTTCCAATCGGCACGGCCCACCAGGGCGATTTTCGAGTCTCGTGGGGACACTGAGTTTCCCTTTCGCCCTAGAGCAGGGCAGGGAAGCTTCCTCAGGAACTGGAAGCAGCCTGCTTCTTTCGAGAAAGCTCATTTGCCTCTCGCAGGCATGCCCGCAGGGACTAAACTCCCGGCAGCAAGAGTGTTTTTGACCTGCTGGACTGGCTAGGAACGTCTCTCTGAAGCTGTGGCAGAGCTGAGGATCTCCAGCTCTCCCAGGGAAGAGTGCAGTGTGTTGCGCTTCGCTCAGGAAACACAGGGGTGCGCTGAAGGACCTACGGGGCTGGGTGCTGCTCCACAGGCCCACTGGAGCCCGGCTCCCTGAGTGTTCCTGTAAGGAAACTGGTGCTAACGTGCTAGGAGTCCGGAAAGGCCTACCCTCGTGAAACTAAAGTAGCACAGCCCAAATGCCTCATGGAAGCTGCTGCCCACCAATCTTTCTGCACGGAAACCCAGGGCCGTAGTGAAAAGCCAGTGTTTGCGTTTCGGGTTCCCTTTAGCTCTAAAGCAGGGTCAGGCTTTCTTTGTGGAACTGTAGTTGAAAGTCAGCCTGCCGATGCAGGAGACACGGGTTCGTACCCCGATCCGGGAAGGTCCCACCCGCTGCCCTAGTGCCGCACCCGGGAGCCTTAGCCGCTGCACCTAAGCCTCAGGAGCCGGCGCTCCGCAACGGGAGAGGCCACAACCGTGAGAGGTGCGCGTACACCCAAATAAGGAAAGACACAGGGCAAGATGATATCCCACCCAGGAACCGGAGGCGCCCTGTTTCTGGGAGAAAAGTCAACTTCCTATCCGAGCCCTGCACGAAATGACTAGAATCCTGGAAGCACAAGTGTTTGGGCACAAGCTTCCAGGCTGCCCGAGTGGAATGGTCAACACTGGGGAGAAAAAGGCCTGTGCCCTCAGGCCCCCATTTCGAGGTTGACGGGAAGCATCAGTACCTATTGTTTCGAGAAATTCAAAAGAGACACATGGTACTCAGGGGGCCCTTCCCTAAAGCAGCTTCTCCATACAGCGTGTTCTGCGTTGTAGGGCGTGGCCTAAAGGAAAGAATGCCGTGGGTCAGCCTAGGGGCCCGGGCACCTTCCAAAAGCCGGCTGTGTTCCACGAAGAACTGATCTTTAGTTGCAGTGGAACCCAACCCGAGTTTCTCCTTGAGGTAGGGTGACTGCAGGTGACAGGACCTAGAAGGACTGCTAAGCAGAGTGTCTCTCTCAGTATCGCTCTGACAGGGCAATGAGGCCGACCGGCATTGAATGCTGGAAGTGCTACAACCGTGTTACTGAATCCGTCTGTGACCGGAGGCAGTCTAGCTCTCCGACGCACGAGTTCAATATGTTGCCCTACACTCAGCTACGGAGGGGTGCAGCTAAGGATCTTCGCGACTGGATGAGGCTCACCAGGCCACTAGGAGCCTGCAGTGACTCAGCGTTCTTAGGCAGAATCGTGTGCGGACGCGAGGGTCCTAGGAGGCCTTTACAGCTTACTGCCTTTAAAGTAAAGCAGAGCTGCGACGTGGGTCTCATAGAAGCTGCCGCACGCCTCCCCTTCTGCATGGCAGAGCAGGGCCACACGTCGAGGCGAGTGTTCATGCTGAGTTTCCCTTTCGCTATAAAGCAGGGCAGGGGAAGCTCCCAGCCAGGAAGTCGTAGTACCCTATTTCTTTGGAGGCAACTCAGTTTCTACTCAGTGCCACGCCTGCCCTGACTAGTAAGCCGGCAAACGCACTATTCCCCGGAAGCGTCAAGGGCTCACGCAGGGCGCTTTCCAGCGGGGAAAACAAGGCTTGTGACATCAGGCCCCCCATTCGAGGTTGACGCACTGCGTAAGGACCTGTTATGCTGCCGAAGTCAGAAGAGACACAAGCTACCCACTGACCCCTTCCCGAAATCAACTTTTGTAGGCAGGGTGTTCGGCTTGTAGGGAACTGCCTAAATTTTCGAAAGCCCCAGATCGGCCTAGGGGCCTGGGCATCTCCCAAAAGCCTGCTGTGTTCCACGAAGAACTGTGCGTCAGTTGCAGTGGAACCCAGCCTGACTTTTTCCTTGGGTAAGGTGACTGCAGGTTTGAGGTCCGAGAAGGAGCGCTAAGCAGAGTGTTTTTCGAGGTAGAGCTCAGGTAAGGCAAGGGGAGCCAACTTCCTTGTCATGTTGCGCTGGATACAACCTTGTTTCAGAAGCTCTTGGAGAGCTGAGGAAATCTGCCTCTCCCAAGGAAGAGGGCAGTGTGTTGCCCTACACTCGGCATAAACAGGCGTACACCTAAGGGCCTTCGGGGCTGGATGAGGCTCAAGCGGGCCCCAGGAGCCTGGCGGTACTCAGTGTTCTTGCACTGACTCGGGTGCTGACACGACGTTCTTAGGACTCCTTAAAGGGGTACTACCGAAAACTTAAAGCAGAACAGCAAGGAATGCCTCGGGAAGGGTGCTGCACGCCTTCCAATCGGCACGGCCCACCAGGGCGATTTTCGAGTCTCGTGGGGACACTGAGTTTCCCTTTCGCCCTAGAGCAGGGCAGGGAAGCTTCCTCAGGAACTGGAAGCAGCCTGCTTCTTTCGAGAAAGCTCATTTGCCTCTCGCAGGCATGCCCGCAGGGACTAAACTCCCGGCAGCAAGAGTGTTTTTGACCTGCTGGACTGGCTAGGAACGTCTCTCTGAAGCTGTGGCAGAGCTGAGGATCTCCAGCTCTCCCAGGGAAGAGTGCAGTGTGTTGCGCTTCGCTCAGGAAACACAGGGGTGCGCTGAAGGACCTACGGGGCTGGGTGCTGCTCCACAGGCCCACTGGAGCCCGGCTCCCTGAGTGTTCCTGTAAGGAAACTGGTGCTAACGTGCTAGGAGTCCGGAAAGGCCTACCCTCGTGAAACTAAAGTAGCACAGCCCAAATGCCTCATGGAAGCTGCTGCCCACCAATCTTTCTGCACGGAAACCCAGGGCCGTAGTGAAAAGCCAGTGTTTGCGTTTCGGGTTCCCTTTAGCTCTAAAGCAGGGTCAGGCTTTCTTTGTGGAACTGTAGTTGAAAGTCAGCCTGCCGATGCAGGAGACACGGGTTCGTACCCCGATCCGGGAAGGTCCCACCCGCTGCCCTAGTGCCGCACCCGGGAGCCTTAGCCGCTGCACCTAAGCCTCAGGAGCCGGCGCTCCGCAACGGGAGAGGCCACAACCGTGAGAGGTGCGCGTACACCCAAATAAGGAAAGACACAGGGCAAGATGATATCCCACCCAGGAACCGGAGGCGCCCTGTTTCTGGGAGAAAAGTCAACTTCCTATCCGAGCCCTGCACGAAATGACTAGAATCCTGGAAGCACAAGTGTTTGGGCACAAGCTTCCAGGCTGCCCGAGTGGAATGGTCAACACTGGGGAGAAAAAGGCCTGTGCCCTCAGGCCCCCATTTCGAGGTTGGCGGGAAGCATCAGTACCTATTGTTTCGAAAAATTCAAAAGAGACACATGGTACTCAGGGGGCCCTTCCCTAAAGCAGCTTCTCCATACAGCGTGTTCTGCGTTGTAGGGCGTGGCCTAAAGGAAAGAATGCCGTGGGTCAGCCTAGGGGCCCGTGCACCTTCCAAAAGCCGGCTGTGTTCCACGAAGAACTGATCTTTAGTTGCAGTGGAACCCAACCCGAGTTTCTCCTTGAGGTAGGGTGACTGCAGGTGACAGGACCTAGAAGGACTGCTAAGCAGAGTGTCTCTCTCAGTATCGCTCTGACAGGGCAATGAGGCCGACCGGCATTGAATGCTGGAAGTGCTACAACCGTGTTACTGAATCCGTCTGTGACCGGAGGCAGTCTAGCTCTCCGACGCACGAGTTCAATATGTTGCCCTACACTCAGCTACGGAGGGGTGCAGCTAAGGATCTTCGCGACTGGATGAGGCTCACCAGGCCACTAGGAGCCTGCAGTGACTCAGCGTTCTTAGGCAGAATCGTGTGCGGACGCGAGGGTCCTAGGAGGCCTTTACAGCTTACTGCCTTTAAAGTAAAGCAGAGCTGCGACGTGGGTCTCATAGAAGCTGCCGCACGCCTCCCCTTCTGCATGGCAGAGCAGGGCCACACGTCGAGGCGAGTGTTCATGCTGAGTTTCCCTTTCGCTATAAAGCAGGGCAGGGGAAGCTCCCAGCCAGGAAGTCGTAGTACCCTATTTCTTTGGAGGCAACTCAGTTTCTACTCAGTGCCACGCCTGCCCTGACTAGTAAGCCGGCAAACGCACTATTCCCCGGAAGCGTCAAGGGCTCACGCAGGGCGCTTTCCAGCGGGGAAAACAAGGCTTGTGACATCAGGCCCCCCATTCGAGGTTGACGCACTGCGTAAGGACCTGTTATGCTGCCGAAGTCAGAAGAGACACAAGCTACCCACTGACCCCTTCCCGAAATCAACTTTTGTAGGCAGGGTGTTCGGCTTGTAGGGAACTGCCTAAATTTTCGAAAGCCCCAGATCGGCCTAGGGGCCTGGGCATCTCCCAAAAGCCTGCTGTGTTCCACGAAGAACTGTGCGTCAGTTGCAGTGGAACCCAGCCTGACTTTTTCCTTGGGTAAGGTGACTGCAGGTTTGAGGTCCGAGAAGGAGCGCTAAGCAGAGTGTTTTTCGAGGTAGAGCTCAGGTAAGGCAAGGGGAGCCAACTTCCTTGTCATGTTGCGCTGGATACAACCTTGTTTCAGAAGCTCTTGGAGAGCTGAGGAAATCTGCCTCTCCCAAGGAAGAGGGCAGTGTGTTGCCCTACACTCGGCATAAACAGGCGTACACCTAAGGGCCTTCGGGGCTGGATGAGGCTCAAGCGGGCCCCAGGAGCCTGGCGGTACTCAGTGTTCTTGCACTGACTCGGGTGCTGACACGACGTTCTTAGGACTCCTTAAAGGGGTACTACCGAAAACTTAAAGCAGAACAGCAAGGAATGCCTCGGGAAGGGTGCTGCACGCCTTCCAATCGGCACGGCCCACCAGGGCGATTTTCGAGTCTCGTGGGGACACTGAGTTTCCCTTTCGCCCTAGAGCAGGGCAGGGAAGCTTCCTCGGGAACTGGAAGCAGCCTGCTTCTTTCGAGAAAGCTCATTTGCCTCTCGCAGGCATGCCCGCAGGGACTAAACTCCCGGCAGCAAGAGTGTTTTTGACCTGCTGGACTGGCTAGGAACGTCTCTCTGAAGCTGTGGCAGAGCTGAGGATCTCCAGCTCTCCCAGGGAAGAGTGCAGTGTGTTGCGCTTCGCTCAGGAAACACAGGGGTGCGCTGAAGGACCTACGGGGCTGGGTGCTGCTCCACAGGCCCACTGGAGCCCGGCTCCCTGAGTGTTCCTGTAAGGAAACTGGTGCTAACGTGCTAGGAGTCCGGAAAGGCCTACCCTCGTGAAACTAAAGTAGCACAGCCCAAATGCCTCATGGAAGCTGCTGCCCACCAATCTTTCTGCACGGAAACCCAGGGCCGTAGTGAAAAGCCAGTGTTTGCGTTTCGGGTTCCCTTTAGCTCTAAAGCAGGGTCAGGCTTTCTTTGTGGAACTGTAGTTGAAAGTCAGCCTGCCGATGCAGGAGACACGGGTTCGTACCCCGATCCGGGAAGGTCCCACCCGCTGCCCTAGTGCCGCACCCGGGAGCCTTAGCCGCTGCACCTAAGCCTCAGGAGCCGGCGCTCCGCAACGGGAGAGGCCACAACCGTGAGAGGTGCGCGTACACCCAAATAAGGAAAGACACAGGGCAAGATGATATCCCACCCAGGAACCGGAGGCGCCCTGTTTCTGGGAGAAAAGTCAACTTCCTATCCGAGCCCTGCACGAAATGACTAGAATCCTGGAAGCACAAGTGTTTGGGCACAAGCTTCCAGGCTGCCCGAGTGGAATGGTCAACACTGGGGAGAAAAAGGCCTGTGCCCTCAGGCCCCCATTTCGAGCTTGGCGGGAAGCATCAGTACCTATTGTTTCGAAAAATTCAAAAGAGACACATGGTACTCAGGGGGCCCTTCCCTAAAGCAGCTTCTCCATACAGCGTGTTCTGCGTTGTAGGGCGTGGCCTAAAGGAAAGAATGCCGTGGGTCAGCCTAGGGGCCCGTGCACCTTCCAAAAGCCGGCTGTGTTCCACGAAGAACTGATCTTTAGTTGCAGTGGAACCCAACCCGAGTTTCTCCTTGAGGTAGGGTGACTGCAGGTGACAGGACCTAGAAGGACTGCTAAGCAGAGTGTCTCTCTCAGTATCGCTCTGACAGGGCAATGAGGCCGACCGGCATTGAATGCTGGAAGTGCTACAACCGTGTTACTGAATCCGTCTGTGACCGGAGGCAGTCTAGCTCTCCGACGCACGAGTTCAATATGTTGCCCTACACTCAGCTACGGAGGGGTGCAGCTAAGGATCTTCGCGACTGGATGAGGCTCACCAGGCCACTAGGAGCCTGCAGTGACTCAGCGTTCTTAGGCAGAATCGTGTGCGGACGCGAGGGTCCTAGGAGGCCTTTACAGCTTACTGCCTTTAAAGTAAAGCAGAGCTGCGACGTGGGTCTCATAGAAGCTGCCGCACGCCTCCCCTTCTGCATGGCAGAGCAGGGCCACACGTCGAGGCGAGTGTTCATGCTGAGTTTCCCTTTCGCTATAAAGCAGGGCAGGGGAAGCTCCCAGCCAGGAAGTCGTAGTACCCTATTTCTTTGGAGGCAACTCAGTTTCTACTCAGTGCCACGCCTGCCCTGACTAGTAAGCCGGCAAACGCACTATTCCCCGGAAGCGTCAAGGGCTCACGCAGGGCGCTTTCCAGCGGGGAAAACAAGGCTTGTGACATCAGGCCCCCCATTCGAGGTTGACGCACTGCGTAAGGACCTGTTATGCTGCCGAAGTCAGAAGAGACACAAGCTACCCACTGACCCCTTCCCGAAATCAACTTTTGTAGGCAGGGTGTTCGGCTTGTAGGGAACTGCCTAAATTTTCGAAAGCCCCAGATCGGCCTAGGGGCCTGGGCATCTCCCAAAAGCCTGCTGTGTTCCACGAAGAACTGTGCGTCAGTTGCAGTGGAACCCAGCCTGACTTTTTCCTTGGGTAAGGTGACTGCAGGTTTGAGGTCCGAGAAGGAGCGCTAAGCAGAGTGTTTTTCGAGGTAGAGCTCAGGTAAGGCAAGGGGAGCCAACTTCCTTGTCATGTTGCGCTGGATACAACCTTGTTTCAGAAGCTCTTGGAGAGCTGAGGAAATCTGCCTCTCCCAAGGAAGAGGGCAGTGTGTTGCCCTACACTCGGCATAAACAGGCGTACACCTAAGGGCCTTCGGGGCTGGATGAGGCTCAAGCGGGCCCCAGGAGCCTGGCGGTACTCAGTGTTCTTGCACTGACTCGGGTGCTGACACGACGTTCTTAGGACTCCTTAAAGGGGTACTACCGAAAACTTAAAGCAGAACAGCAAGGAATGCCTCGGGAAGGGTGCTGCACGCCTTCCAATCGGCACGGCCCACCAGGGCGATTTTCGAGTCTCGTGGGGACACTGAGTTTCCCTTTCGCCCTAGAGCAGGGCAGGGAAGCTTCCTCAGGAACTGGAAGCAGCCTGCTTCTTTCGAGAAAGCTCATTTGCCTCTCGCAGGCATGCCCGCAGGGACTAAACTCCCGGCAGCAAGAGTGTTTTTGACCTGCTGGACTGGCTAGGAACGTCTCTCTGAAGCTGTGGCAGAGCTGAGGATCTCCAGCTCTCCCAGGGAAGAGTGCAGTGTGTTGCGCTTCGCTCAGGAAACACAGGGGTGCGCTGAAGGACCTACGGGGCTGGGTGCTGCTCCACAGGCCCACTGGAGCCCGGCTCCCTGAGTGTTCCTGTAAGGAAACTGGTGCTAACGTGCTAGGAGTCCGGAAAGGCCTACCCTCGTGAAACTAAAGTAGCACAGCCCAAATGCCTCATGGAAGCTGCTGCCCACCAATCTTTCTGCACGGAAACCCAGGGCCGTAGTGAAAAGCCAGTGTTTGCGTTTCGGGTTCCCTTTAGCTCTAAAGCAGGGTCAGGCTTTCTTTGTGGAACTGTAGTTGAAAGTCAGCCTGCCGATGCAGGAGACACGGGTTCGTACCCCGATCCGGGAAGGTCCCACCCGCTGCCCTAGTGCCGCACCCGGGAGCCTTAGCCGCTGCACCTAAGCCTCAGGAGCCGGCGCTCCGCAACGGGAGAGGCCACAACCGTGAGAGGTGCGCGTACACCCAAATAAGGAAAGACACAGGGCAAGATGATATCCCACCCAGGAACCGGAGGCGCCCTGTTTCTGGGAGAAAAGTCAACTTCCTATCCGAGCCCTGCACGAAATGACTAGAATCCTGGAAGCACAAGTGTTTGGGCACAAGCTTCCAGGCTGCCCGAGTGGAATGGTCAACACTGGGGAGAAAAAGGCCTGTGCCCTCAGGCCCCCATTTCGAGCTTGGCGGGAAGCATCAGTACCTATTGTTTCGAAAAATTCAAAAGAGACACATGGTACTCAGGGGGCCCTTCCCTAAAGCAGCTTCTCCATACAGCGTGTTCTGCGTTGTAGGGCGTGGCCTAAAGGAAAGAATGCCGTGGGTCAGCCTAGGGGCCCGTGCACCTTCCAAAAGCCGGCTGTGTTCCACGAAGAACTGATCTTTAGTTGCAGTGGAACCCAACCCGAGTTTCTCCTTGAGGTAGGGTGACTGCAGGTGACAGGACCTAGAAGGACTGCTAAGCAGAGTGTCTCTCTCAGTATCGCTCTGACAGGGCAATGAGGCCGACCGGCATTGAATGCTGGAAGTGCTACAACCGTGTTACTGAATCCGTCTGTGACCGGAGGCAGTCTAGCTCTCCGACGCACGAGTTCAATATGTTGCCCTACACTCAGCTACGGAGGGGTGCAGCTAAGGATCTTCGCGACTGGATGAGGCTCACCAGGCCACTAGGAGCCTGCAGTGACTCAGCGTTCTTAGGCAGAATCGTGTGCGGACGCGAGGGTCCTAGGAGGCCTTTACAGCTTACTGCCTTTAAAGTAAAGCAGAGCTGCGACGTGGGTCTCATAGAAGCTGCCGCACGCCTCCCCTTCTGCATGGCAGAGCAGGGCCACACGTCGAGGCGAGTGTTCATGCTGAGTTTCCCTTTCGCTATAAAGCAGGGCAGGGGAAGCTCCCAGCCAGGAAGTCGTAGTACCCTATTTCTTTGGAGGCAACTCAGTTTCTACTCAGTGCCACGCCTGCCCTGACTAGTAAGCCGGCAAACGCACTATTCCCCGGAAGCGTCAAGGGCTCACGCAGGGCGCTTTCCAGCGGGGAAAACAAGGCTTGTGACATCAGGCCCCCCATTCGAGGTTGACGCACTGCGTAAGGACCTGTTATGCTGCCGAAGTCAGAAGAGACACAAGCTACCCACTGACCCCTTCCCGAAATCAACTTTTGTAGGCAGGGTGTTCGGCTTGTAGGGAACTGCCTAAATTTTCGAAAGCCCCAGATCGGCCTAGGGGCCTGGGCATCTCCCAAAAGCCTGCTGTGTTCCACGAAGAACTGTGCGTCAGTTGCAGTGGAACCCAGCCTGACTTTTTCCTTGGGTAAGGTGACTGCAGGTTTGAGGTCCGAGAAGGAGCGCTAAGCAGAGTGTTTTTCGAGGTAGAGCTCAGGTAAGGCAAGGGGAGCCAACTTCCTTGTCATGTTGCGCTGGATACAACCTTGTTTCAGAAGCTCTTGGAGAGCTGAGGAAATCTGCCTCTCCCAAGGAAGAGGGCAGTGTGTTGCCCTACACTCGGCATAAACAGGCGTACACCTAAGGGCCTTCGGGGCTGGATGAGGCTCAAGCGGGCCCCAGGAGCCTGGCGGTACTCAGTGTTCTTGCACTGACTCGGGTGCTGACACGACGTTCTTAGGACTCCTTAAAGGGGTACTACCGAAAACTTAAAGCAGAACAGCAAGGAATGCCTCGGGAAGGGTGCTGCACGCCTTCCAATCGGCACGGCCCACCAGGGCGATTTTCGAGTCTCGTGGGGACACTGAGTTTCCCTTTCGCCCTAGAGCAGGGCAGGGAAGCTTCCTCAGGAACTGGAAGCAGCCTGCTTCTTTCGAGAAAGCTCATTTGCCTCTCGCAGGCATGCCCGCAGGGACTAAACTCCCGGCAGCAAGAGTGTTTTTGACCTGCTGGACTGGCTAGGAACGTCTCTCTGAAGCTGTGGCAGAGCTGAGGATCTCCAGCTCTCCCAGGGAAGAGTGCAGTGTGTTGCGCTTCGCTCAGGAAACACAGGGGTGCGCTGAAGGACCTACGGGGCTGGGTGCTGCTCCACAGGCCCACTGGAGCCCGGCTCCCTGAGTGTTCCTGTAAGGAAACTGGTGCTAACGTGCTAGGAGTCCGGAAAGGCCTACCCTCGTGAAACTAAAGTAGCACAGCCCAAATGCCTCATGGAAGCTGCTGCCCACCAATCTTTCTGCACGGAAACCCAGGGCCGTAGTGAAAAGCCAGTGTTTGCGTTTCGGGTTCCCTTTAGCTCTAAAGCAGGGTCAGGCTTTCTTTGTGGAACTGTAGTTGAAAGTCAGCCTGCCGATGCAGGAGACACGGGTTCGTACCCCGATCCGGGAAGGTCCCACCCGCTGCCCTAGTGCCGCACCCGGGAGCCTTAGCCGCTGCACCTAAGCCTCAGGAGCCGGCGCTCCGCAACGGGAGAGGCCACAACCGTGAGAGGTGCGCGTACACCCAAATAAGGAAAGACACAGGGCAAGATGATATCCCACCCAGGAACCGGAGGCGCCCTGTTTCTGGGAGAAAAGTCAACTTCCTATCCGAGCCCTGCACGAAATGACTAGAATCCTGGAAGCACAAGTGTTTGGGCACAAGCTTCCAGGCTGCCCGAGTGGAATGGTCAACACTGGGGAGAAAAAGGCCTGTGCCCTCAGGCCCCCATTTCGAGCTTGGCGGGAAGCATCAGTACCTATTGTTTCGAAAAATTCAAAAGAGACACATGGTACTCAGGGGGCCCTTCCCTAAAGCAGCTTCTCCATACAGCGTGTTCTGCGTTGTAGGGCGTGGCCTAAAGGAAAGAATGCCGTGGGTCAGCCTAGGGGCCCGTGCACCTTCCAAAAGCCGGCTGTGTTCCACGAAGAACTGATCTTTAGTTGCAGTGGAACCCAACCCGAGTTTCTCCTTGAGGTAGGGTGACTGCAGGTGACAGGACCTAGAAGGACTGCTAAGCAGAGTGTCTCTCTCAGTATCGCTCTGACAGGGCAATGAGGCCGACCGGCATTGAATGCTGGAAGTGCTACAACCGTGTTACTGAATCCGTCTGTGACCGGAGGCAGTCTAGCTCTCCGACGCACGAGTTCAATATGTTGCCCTACACTCAGCTACGGAGGGGTGCAGCTAAGGATCTTCGCGACTGGATGAGGCTCACCAGGCCACTAGGAGCCTGCAGTGACTCAGCGTTCTTAGGCAGAATCGTGTGCGGACGCGAGGGTCCTAGGAGGCCTTTACAGCTTACTGCCTTTAAAGTAAAGCAGAGCTGCGACGTGGGTCTCATAGAAGCTGCCGCACGCCTCCCCTTCTGCATGGCAGAGCAGGGCCACACGTCGAGGCGAGTGTTCATGCTGAGTTTCCCTTTCGCTATAAAGCAGGGCAGGGGAAGCTCCCAGCCAGGAAGTCGTAGTACCCTATTTCTTTGGAGGCAACTCAGTTTCTACTCAGTGCCACGCCTGCCCTGACTAGTAAGCCGGCAAACGCACTATTCCCCGGAAGCGTCAAGGGCTCACGCAGGGCGCTTTCCAGCGGGGAAAACAAGGCTTGTGACATCAGGCCCCCCATTCGAGGTTGACGCACTGCGTAAGGACCTGTTATGCTGCCGAAGTCAGAAGAGACACAAGCTACCCACTGACCCCTTCCCGAAATCAACTTTTGTAGGCAGGGTGTTCGGCTTGTAGGGAACTGCCTAAATTTTCGAAAGCCCCAGATCGGCCTAGGGGCCTGGGCATCTCCCAAAAGCCTGCTGTGTTCCACGAAGAACTGTGCGTCAGTTGCAGTGGAACCCAGCCTGACTTTTTCCTTGGGTAAGGTGACTGCAGGTTTGAGGTCCGAGAAGGAGCGCTAAGCAGAGTGTTTTTCGAGGTAGAGCTCAGGTAAGGCAAGGGGAGCCAACTTCCTTGTCATGTTGCGCTGGATACAACCTTGTTTCAGAAGCTCTTGGAGAGCTGAGGAAATCTGCCTCTCCCAAGGAAGAGGGCAGTGTGTTGCCCTACACTCGGCATAAACAGGCGTACACCTAAGGGCCTTCGGGGCTGGATGAGGCTCAAGCGGGCCCCAGGAGCCTGGCGGTACTCAGTGTTCTTGCACTGACTCGGGTGCTGACACGACGCTCTTAGGACTCCTTAAAGGGGTACTACCGAAAACTTAAAGCAGAACAGCAAGGAATGCCTCGGGAAGGGTGCTGCACGCCTTCCAATCGGCACGGCCCACCAGGGCGATTTTCGAGTCTCGTGGGGACACTGAGTTTCCCTTTCGCCCTAGAGCAGGGCAGGGAAGCTTCCTCAGGAACTGGAAGCAGCCTGCTTCTTTCGAGAAAGCTCATTTGCCTCTCGCAGGCATGCCCGCAGGGACTAAACTCCCGGCAGCAAGAGTGTTTTTGACCTGCTGGACTGGCTAGGAACGTCTCTCTGAAGCTGTGGCAGAGCTGAGGATCTCCAGCTCTCCCAGGGAAGAGTGCAGTGTGTTGCGCTTCGCTCAGGAAACACAGGGGTGCGCTGAAGGACCTACGGGGCTGGGTGCTGCTCCACAGGCCCACTGGAGCCCGGCTCCCTGAGTGTTCCTGTAAGGAAACTGGTGCTAACGTGCTAGGAGTCCGGAAAGGCCTACCCTCGTGAAACTAAAGTAGCACAGCCCAAATGCCTCATGGAAGCTGCTGCCCACCAATCTTTCTGCACGGAAACCCAGGGCCGTAGTGAAAAGCCAGTGTTTGCGTTTCGGGTTCCCTTTAGCTCTAAAGCAGGGTCAGGCTTTCTTTGTGGAACTGTAGTTGAAAGTCAGCCTGCCGATGCAGGAGACACGGGTTCGTACCCCGATCCGGGAAGGTCCCACCCGCTGCCCTAGTGCCGCACCCGGGAGCCTTAGCCGCTGCACCTAAGCCTCAGGAGCCGGCGCTCCGCAACGGGAGAGGCCACAACCGTGAGAGGTGCGCGTACACCCAAATAAGGAAAGACACAGGGCAAGATGATATCCCACCCAGGAACCGGAGGCGCCCTGTTTCTGGGAGAAAAGTCAACTTCCTATCCGAGCCCTGCACGAAATGACTAGAATCCTGGAAGCACAAGTGTTTGGGCACAAGCTTCCAGGCTGCCCGAGTGGAATGGTCAACACTGGGGAGAAAAAGGCCTGTGCCCTCAGGCCCCCATTTCGAGGTTGGCGGGAAGCATCAGTACCTATTGTTTCGAAAAATTCAAAAGAGACACATGGTACTCAGGGGGCCCTTCCCTAAAGCAGCTTCTCCATACAGCGTGTTCTGCGTTGTAGGGCGTGGCCTAAAGGAAAGAATGCCGTGGGTCAGCCTAGGGGCCCGTGCACCTTCCAAAAGCCGGCTGTGTTCCACGAAGAACTGATCTTTAGTTGCAGTGGAACCCAACCCGAGTTTCTCCTTGAGGTAGGGTGACTGCAGGTGACAGGACCTAGAAGGACTGCTAAGCAGAGTGTCTCTCTCAGTATCGCTCTGACAGGGCAATGAGGCCGACCGGCATTGAATGCTGGAAGTGCTACAACCGTGTTACTGAATCCGTCTGTGACCGGAGGCAGTCTAGCTCTCCGACGCACGAGTTCAATATGTTGCCCTACACTCAGCTACGGAGGGGTGCAGCTAAGGATCTTCGCGACTGGATGAGGCTCACCAGGCCACTAGGAGCCTGCAGTGACTCAGCGTTCTTAGGCAGAATCGTGTGCGGACGCGAGGGTCCTAGGAGGCCTTTACAGCTTACTGCCTTTAAAGTAAAGCAGAGCTGCGACGTGGGTCTCATAGAAGCTGCCGCACGCCTCCCCTTCTGCATGGCAGAGCAGGGCCACACGTCGAGGCGAGTGTTCATGCTGAGTTTCCCTTTCGCTATAAAGCAGGGCAGGGGAAGCTCCCAGCCAGGAAGTCGTAGTACCCTATTTCTTTGGAGGCAACTCAGTTTCTACTCAGTGCCACGCCTGCCCTGACTAGTAAGCCGGCAAACGCACTATTCCCCGGAAGCGTCAAGGGCTCACGCAGGGCGCTTTCCAGCGGGGAAAACAAGGCTTGTGACATCAGGCCCCCCATTCGAGGTTGACGCACTGCGTAAGGACCTGTTATGCTGCCGAAGTCAGAAGAGACACAAGCTACCCACTGACCCCTTCCCGAAATCAACTTTTGTAGGCAGGGTGTTCGGCTTGTAGGGAACTGCCTAAATTTTCGAAAGCCCCAGATCGGCCTAGGGGCCTGGGCATCTCCCAAAAGCCTGCTGTGTTCCACGAAGAACTGTGCGTCAGTTGCAGTGGAACCCAGCCTGACTTTTTCCTTGGGTAAGGTGACTGCAGGTTTGAGGTCCGAGAAGGAGCGCTAAGCAGAGTGTTTTTCGAGGTAGAGCTCAGGTAAGGCAAGGGGAGCCAACTTCCTTGTCATGTTGCGCTGGATACAACCTTGTTTCAGAAGCTCTTGGAGAGCTGAGGAAATCTGCCTCTCCCAAGGAAGAGGGCAGTGTGTTGCCCTACACTCGGCATAAACAGGCGTACACCTAAGGGCCTTCGGGGCTGGATGAGGCTCAAGCGGGCCCCAGGAGCCTGGCGGTACTCAGTGTTCTTGCACTGACTCGGGTGCTGACACGACGTTCTTAGGACTCCTTAAAGGGGTACTACCGAAAACTTAAAGCAGAACAGCAAGGAATGCCTCGGGAAGGGTGCTGCACGCCTTCCAATCGGCACGGCCCACCAGGGCGATTTTCGAGTCTCGTGGGGACACTGAGTTTCCCTTTCGCCCTAGAGCAGGGCAGGGAAGCTTCCTCAGGAACTGGAAGCAGCCTGCTTCTTTCGAGAAAGCTCATTTGCCTCTCGCAGGCATGCCCGCAGGGACTAAACTCCCGGCAGCAAGAGTGTTTTTGACCTGCTGGACTGGCTAGGAACGTCTCTCTGAAGCTGTGGCAGAGCTGAGGATCTCCAGCTCTCCCAGGGAAGAGTGCAGTGTGTTGCGCTTCGCTCAGGAAACACAGGGGTGCGCTGAAGGACCTACGGGGCTGGGTGCTGCTCCACAGGCCCACTGGAGCCCGGCTCCCTGAGTGTTCCTGTAAGGAAACTGCTGCTAACGTGCTAGGAGTCCGGAAAGGCCTACCCTCGTGAAACTAAAGTAGCACAGCCCAAATGCCTCATGGAAGCTGCTGCCCACCAATCTTTCTGCACGGAAACCCAGGGCCGTAGTGAAAAGCCAGTGTTTGCGTTTCGGGTTCCCTTTAGCTCTAAAGCAGGGTCAGGCTTTCTTTGTGGAACTGTAGTTGAAAGTCAGCCTGCCGATGCAGGAGACACGGGTTCGTACCCCGATCCGGGAAGGTCCCACCCGCTGCCCTAGTGCCGCACCCGGGAGCCTTAGCCGCTGCACCTAAGCCTCAGGAGCCGGCGCTCCGCAACGGGAGAGGCCACAACCGTGAGAGGTGCGCGTACACCCAAATAAGGAAAGACACAGGGCAAGATGATATCCCACCCAGGAACCGGAGGCGCCCTGTTTCTGGGAGAAAAGTCAACTTCCTATCCGAGCCCTGCACGAAATGACTAGAATCCTGGAAGCACAAGTGTTTGGGCACAAGCTTCCAGGCTGCCCGAGTGGAATGGTCAACACTGGGGAGAAAAAGGCCTGTGCCCTCAGGCCCCCATTTCGAGCTTGGCGGGAAGCATCAGTACCTATTGTTTCGAAAAATTCAAAAGAGACACATGGTACTCAGGGGGCCCTTCCCTAAAGCAGCTTCTCCATACAGCGTGTTCTGCGTTGTAGGGCGTGGCCTAAAGGAAAGAATGCCGTGGGTCAGCCTAGGGGCCCGTGCACCTTCCAAAAGCCGGCTGTGTTCCACGAAGAACTGATCTTTAGTTGCAGTGGAACCCAACCCGAGTTTCTCCTTGAGGTAGGGTGACTGCAGGTGACAGGACCTAGAAGGACTGCTAAGCAGAGTGTCTCTCTCAGTATCGCTCTGACAGGGCAATGAGGCCGACCGGCATTGAATGCTGGAAGTGCTACAACCGTGTTACTGAATCCGTCTGTGACCGGAGGCAGTCTAGCTCTCCGACGCACGAGTTCAATATGTTGCCCTACACTCAGCTACGGAGGGGTGCAGCTAAGGATCTTCGCGACTGGATGAGGCTCACCAGGCCACTAGGAGCCTGCAGTGACTCAGCGTTCTTAGGCAGAATCGTGTGCGGACGCGAGGGTCCTAGGAGGCCTTTACAGCTTACTGCCTTTAAAGTAAAGCAGAGCTGCGACGTGGGTCTCATAGAAGCTGCCGCACGCCTCCCCTTCTGCATGGCAGAGCAGGGCCACCCGTCGAGGCGAGTGTTCATGCTGAGTTTCCCTTTCGCTATAAAGCAGGGCAGGGGAAGCTCCCAGCCAGGAAGTCGTAGTACCCTATTTCTTTGGAGGCAACTCAGTTTCTACTCAGTGCCACGCCTGCCCTGACTAGTAAGCCGGCAAACGCACTATTCCCCGGAAGCGTCAAGGGCTCACGCAGGGCGCTTTCCAGCGGGGAAAACAAGGCTTGTGACATCAGGCCCCCCATTCGAGGTTGACGCACTGCGTAAGGACCTGTTATGCTGCCGAAGTCAGAAGAGACACAAGCTACCCACTGACCCCTTCCCGAAATCAACTTTTGTAGGCAGGGTGTTCGGCTTGTAGGGAACTGCCTAAATTTTCGAAAGCCCCAGATCGGCCTAGGGGCCTGGGCATCTCCCAAAAGCCTGCTGTGTTCCACGAAGAACTGTGCGTCAGTTGCAGTGGAACCCAGCCTGACTTTTTCCTTGGGTAAGGTGACTGCAGGTTTGAGGTCCGAGAAGGAGCGCTAAGCAGAGTGTTTTTCGAGGTAGAGCTCAGGTAAGGCAAGGGGAGCCAACTTCCTTGTCATGTTGCGCTGGATACAACCTTGTTTCAGAAGCTCTTGGAGAGCTGAGGAAATCTGCCTCTCCCAAGGAAGAGGGCAGTGTGTTGCCCTACACTCGGCATAAACAGGCGTACACCTAAGGGCCTTCGGGGCTGGATGAGGCTCAAGCGGGCCCCAGGAGCCTGGCGGTACTCAGTGTTCTTGCACTGACTCGGGTGCTGACACGACGTTCTTAGGACTCCTTAAAGGGGTACTACCGAAAACTTAAAGCAGAACAGCAAGGAATGCCTCGGGAAGGGTGCTGCACGCCTTCCAATCGGCACGGCCCACCAGGGCGATTTTCGAGTCTCGTGGGGACACTGAGTTTCCCTTTCGCCCTAGAGCAGGGCAGGGAAGCTTCCTCAGGAACTGGAAGCAGCCTGCTTCTTTCGAGAAAGCTCATTTGCCTCTCGCAGGCATGCCCGCAGGGACTAAACTCCCGGCAGCAAGAGTGTTTTTGACCTGCTGGACTGGCTAGGAACGTCTCTCTGAAGCTGTGGCAGAGCTGAGGATCTCCAGCTCTCCCAGGGAAGAGTGCAGTGTGTTGCGCTTCGCTCAGGAAACACAGGGGTGCGCTGAAGGACCTACGGGGCTGGGTGCTGCTCCACAGGCCCACTGGAGCCCGGCTCCCTGAGTGTTCCTGTAAGGAAACTGGTGCTAACGTGCTAGGAGTCCGGAAAGGCCTACCCTCGTGAAACTAAAGTAGCACAGCCCAAATGCCTCATGGAAGCTGCTGCCCACCAATCTTTCTGCACGGAAACCCAGGGCCGTAGTGAAAAGCCAGTGTTTGCGTTTCGGGTTCCCTTTAGCTCTAAAGCAGGGTCAGGCTTTCTTTGTGGAACTGTAGTTGAAAGTCAGCCTGCCGATGCAGGAGACACGGGTTCGTACCCCGATCCGGGAAGGTCCCACCCGCTGCCCTAGTGCCGCACCCGGGAGCCTTAGCCGCTGCACCTAAGCCTCAGGAGCCGGCGCTCCGCAACGGGAGAGGCCACAACCGTGAGAGGTGCGCGTACACCCAAATAAGGAAAGACACAGGGCAAGATGATATCCCACCCAGGAACCGGAGGCGCCCTGTTTCTGGGAGAAAAGTCAACTTCCTATCCGAGCCCTGCACGAAATGACTAGAATCCTGGAAGCACAAGTGTTTGGGCACAAGCTTCCAGGCTGCCCGAGTGGAATGGTCAACACTGGGGAGAAAAAGGCCTGTGCCCTCAGGCCCCCATTTCGAGGTTGACGGGAAGCATCAGTACCTATTGTTTCGAAAAATTCAAAAGAGACACATGGTACTCAGGGGGCCCTTCCCTAAAGCAGCTTCTCCATACAGCGTGTTCTGCGTTGTAGGGCGTGGCCTAAAGGAAAGAATGCCGTGGGTCAGCCTAGGGGCCCGTGCACCTTCCAAAAGCCGGCTGTGTTCCACGAAGAACTGATCTTTAGTTGCAGTGGAACCCAACCCGAGTTTCTCCTTGAGGTAGGGTGACTGCAGGTGACAGGACCTAGAAGGACTGCTAAGCAGAGTGTCTCTCTCAGTATCGCTCTGACAGGGCAATGAGGCCGACCGGCATTGAATGCTGGAAGTGCTACAACCGTGTTACTGAATCCGTCTGTGACCGGAGGCAGTCTAGCTCTCCGACGCACGAGTTCAATATGTTGCCCTACACTCAGCTACGGAGGGGTGCAGCTAAGGATCTTCGCGACTGGATGAGGCTCACCAGGCCACTAGGAGCCTGCAGTGACTCAGCGTTCTTAGGCAGAATCGTGTGCGGACGCGAGGGTCCTAGGAGGCCTTTACAGCTTACTGCCTTTAAAGTAAAGCAGAGCTGCGACGTGGGTCTCATAGAAGCTGCCGCACGCCTCCCCTTCTGCATGGCAGAGCAGGGCCACCCGTCGAGGCGAGTGTTCATGCTGAGTTTCCCTTTCGCTATAAAGCAGGGCAGGGGAAGCTCCCAGCCAGGAAGTCGTAGTACCCTATTTCTTTGGAGGCAACTCAGTTTCTACTCAGTGCCACGCCTGCCCTGACTAGTAAGCCGGCAAACGCACTATTCCCCGGAAGCGTCAAGGGCTCACGCAGGGCGCTTTCCAGCGGGGAAAACAAGGCTTGTGACATCAGGCCCCCCATTCGAGGTTGACGCACTGCGTAAGGACCTGTTATGCTGCCGAAGTCAGAAGAGACACAAGCTACCCACTGACCCCTTCCCGAAATCAACTTTTGTAGGCAGGGTGTTCGGCTTGTAGGGAACTGCCTAAATTTTCGAAAGCCCCAGATCGGCCTAGGGGCCTGGGCATCTCCCAAAAGCCTGCTGTGTTCCACGAAGAACTGTGCGTCAGTTGCAGTGGAACCCAGCCTGACTTTTTCCTTGGGTAAGGTGACTGCAGGTTTGAGGTCCGAGAAGGAGCGCTAAGCAGAGTGTTTTTCGAGGTAGAGCTCAGGTAAGGCAAGGGGAGCCAACTTCCTTGTCATGTTGCGCTGGATACAACCTTGTTTCAGAAGCTCTTGGAGAGCTGAGGAAATCTGCCTCTCCCAAGGAAGAGGGCAGTGTGTTGCCCTACACTCGGCATAAACAGGCGTACACCTAAGGGCCTTCGGGGCTGGATGAGGCTCAAGCGGGCCCCAGGAGCCTGGCGGTACTCAGTGTTCTTGCACTGACTCGGGTGCTGACACGACGTTCTTAGGACTCCTTAAAGGGGTACTACCGAAAACTTAAAGCAGAACAGCAAGGAATGCCTCGGGAAGGGTGCTGCACGCCTTCCAATCGGCACGGCCCACCAGGGCGATTTTCGAGTCTCGTGGGGACACTGAGTTTCCCTTTCGCCCTAGAGCAGGGCAGGGAAGCTTCCTCAGGAACTGGAAGCAGCCTGCTTCTTTCGAGAAAGCTCATTTGCCTCTCGCAGGCATGCCCGCAGGGACTAAACTCCCGGCAGCAAGAGTGTTTTTGACCTGCTGGACTGGCTAGGAACGTCTCTCTGAAGCTGTGGCAGAGCTGAGGATCTCCAGCTCTCCCAGGGAAGAGTGCAGTGTGTTGCGCTTCGCTCAGGAAACACAGGGGTGCGCTGAAGGACCTACGGGGCTGGGTGCTGCTCCACAGGCCCACTGGAGCCCGGCTCCCTGAGTGTTCCTGTAAGGAAACTGGTGCTAACGTGCTAGGAGTCCGGAAAGGCCTACCCTCGTGAAACTAAAGTAGCACAGCCCAAATGCCTCATGGAAGCTGCTGCCCACCAATCTTTCTGCACGGAAACCCAGGGCCGTAGTGAAAAGCCAGTGTTTGCGTTTCGGGTTCCCTTTAGCTCTAAAGCAGGGTCAGGCTTTCTTTGTGGAACTGTAGTTGAAAGTCAGCCTGCCGATGCAGGAGACACGGGTTCGTACCCCGATCCGGGAAGGTCCCACCCGCTGCCCTAGTGCCGCACCCGGGAGCCTTAGCCGCTGCACCTAAGCCTCAGGAGCCGGCGCTCCGCAACGGGAGAGGCCACAACCGTGAGAGGTGCGCGTACACCCAAATAAGGAAAGACACAGGGCAAGATGATATCCCACCCAGGAACCGGAGGCGCCCTGTTTCTGGGAGAAAAGTCAACTTCCTATCCGAGCCCTGCACGAAATGACTAGAATCCTGGAAGCACAAGTGTTTGGGCACAAGCTTCCAGGCTGCCCGAGTGGAATGGTCAACACTGGGGAGAAAAAGGCCTGTGCCCTCAGGCCCCCATTTCGAGCTTGGCGGGAAGCATCAGTACCTATTGTTTCGAAAAATTCAAAAGAGACACATGGTACTCAGGGGGCCCTTCCCTAAAGCAGCTTCTCCATACAGCGTGTTCTGCGTTGTAGGGCGTGGCCTAAAGGAAAGAATGCCGTGGGTCAGCCTAGGGGCCCGTGCACCTTCCAAAAGCCGGCTGTGTTCCACGAAGAACTGATCTTTAGTTGCAGTGGAACCCAACCCGAGTTTCTCCTTGAGGTAGGGTGACTGCAGGTGACAGGACCTAGAAGGACTGCTAAGCAGAGTGTCTCTCTCAGTATCGCTCTGACAGGGCAATGAGGCCGACCGGCATTGAATGCTGGAAGTGCTACAACCGTGTTACTGAATCCGTCTGTGACCGGAGGCAGTCTAGCTCTCCGACGCACGAGTTCAATATGTTGCCCTACACTCAGCTACGGAGGGGTGCAGCTAAGGATCTTCGCGACTGGATGAGGCTCACCAGGCCACTAGGAGCCTGCAGTGACTCAGCGTTCTTAGGCAGAATCGTGTGCGGACGCGAGGGTCCTAGGAGGCCTTTACAGCTTACTGCCTTTAAAGTAAAGCAGAGCTGCGACGTGGGTCTCATAGAAGCTGCCGCACGCCTCCCCTTCTGCATGGCAGAGCAGGGCCACACGTCGAGGCGAGTGTTCATGCTGAGTTTCCCTTTCGCTATAAAGCAGGGCAGGGGAAGCTCCCAGCCAGGAAGTCGTAGTACCCTATTTCTTTGGAGGCAACTCAGTTTCTACTCAGTGCCACGCCTGCCCTGACTAGTAAGCCGGCAAACGCACTATTCCCCGGAAGCGTCAAGGGCTCACGCAGGGCGCTTTCCAGCGGGGAAAACAAGGCTTGTGACATCAGGCCCCCCATTCGAGGTTGACGCACTGCGTAAGGACCTGTTATGCTGCCGAAGTCAGAAGAGACACAAGCTACCCACTGACCCCTTCCCGAAATCAACTTTTGTAGGCAGGGTGTTCGGCTTGTAGGGAACTGCCTAAATTTTCGAAAGCCCCAGATCGGCCTAGGGGCCTGGGCATCTCCCAAAAGCCTGCTGTGTTCCACGAAGAACTGTGCGTCAGTTGCAGTGGAACCCAGCCTGACTTTTTCCTTGGGTAAGGTGACTGCAGGTTTGAGGTCCGAGAAGGAGCGCTAAGCAGAGTGTTTTTCGAGGTAGAGCTCAGGTAAGGCAAGGGGAGCCAACTTCCTTGTCATGTTGCGCTGGATACAACCTTGTTTCAGAAGCTCTTGGAGAGCTGAGGAAATCTGCCTCTCCCAAGGAAGAGGGCAGTGTGTTGCCCTACACTCGGCATAAACAGGCGTACACCTAAGGGCCTTCGGGGCTGGATGAGGCTCAAGCGGGCCCCAGGAGCCTGGCGGTACTCAGTGTTCTTGCACTGACTCGGGTGCTGACACGACGTTCTTAGGACTCCTTAAAGGGGTACTACCGAAAACTTAAAGCAGAACAGCAAGGAATGCCTCGGGAAGGGTGCTGCACGCCTTCCAATCGGCACGGCCCACCAGGGCGATTTTCGAGTCTCGTGGGGACACTGAGTTTCCCTTTCGCCCTAGAGCAGGGCAGGGAAGCTTCCTCAGGAACTGGAAGCAGCCTGCTTCTTTCGAGAAAGCTCATTTGCCTCTCGCAGGCATGCCCGCAGGGACTAAACTCCCGGCAGCAAGAGTGTTTTTGACCTGCTGGACTGGCTAGGAACGTCTCTCTGAAGCTGTGGCAGAGCTGAGGATCTCCAGCTCTCCCAGGGAAGAGTGCAGTGTGTTGCGCTTCGCTCAGGAAACACAGGGGTGCGCTGAAGGACCTACGGGGCTGGGTGCTGCTCCACAGGCCCACTGGAGCCCGGCTCCCTGAGTGTTCCTGTAAGGAAACTGGTGCTAACGTGCTAGGAGTCCGGAAAGGCCTACCCTCGTGAAACTAAAGTAGCACAGCCCAAATGCCTCATGGAAGCTGCTGCCCACCAATCTTTCTGCACGGAAACCCAGGGCCGTAGTGAAAAGCCAGTGTTTGCGTTTCGGGTTCCCTTTAGCTCTAAAGCAGGGTCAGGCTTTCTTTGTGGAACTGTAGTTGAAAGTCAGCCTGCCGATGCAGGAGACACGGGTTCGTACCCCGATCCGGGAAGGTCCCACCCGCTGCCCTAGTGCCGCACCCGGGAGCCTTAGCCGCTGCACCTAAGCCTCAGGAGCCGGCGCTCCGCAACGGGAGAGGCCACAACCGTGAGAGGTGCGCGTACACCCAAATAAGGAAAGACACAGGGCAAGATGATATCCCACCCAGGAACCGGAGGCGCCCTGTTTCTGGGAGAAAAGTCAACTTCCTATCCGAGCCCTGCACGAAATGACTAGAATCCTGGAAGCACAAGTGTTTGGGCACAAGCTTCCAGGCTGCCCGAGTGGAATGGTCAACACTGGGGAGAAAAAGGCCTGTGCCCTCAGGCCCCCATTTCGAGCTTGGCGGGAAGCATCAGTACCTATTGTTTCGAAAAATTCAAAAGAGACACATGGTACTCAGGGGGCCCTTCCCTAAAGCAGCTTCTCCATACAGCGTGTTCTGCGTTGTAGGGCGTGGCCTAAAGGAAAGAATGCCGTGGGTCAGCCTAGGGGCCCGTGCACCTTCCAAAAGCCGGCTGTGTTCCACGAAGAACTGATCTTTAGTTGCAGTGGAACCCAACCCGAGTTTCTCCTTGAGGTAGGGTGACTGCAGGTGACAGGACCTAGAAGGACTGCTAAGCAGAGTGTCTCTCTCAGTATCGCTCTGACAGGGCAATGAGGCCGACCGGCATTGAATGCTGGAAGTGCTACAACCGTGTTACTGAATCCGTCTGTGACCGGAGGCAGTCTAGCTCTCCGACGCACGAGTTCAATATGTTGCCCTACACTCAGCTACGGAGGGGTGCAGCTAAGGATCTTCGCGACTGGATGAGGCTCACCAGGCCACTAGGAGCCTGCAGTGACTCAGCGTTCTTAGGCAGAATCGTGTGCGGACGCGAGGGTCCTAGGAGGCCTTTACAGCTTACTGCCTTTAAAGTAAAGCAGAGCTGCGACGTGGGTCTCATAGAAGCTGCCGCACGCCTCCCCTTCTGCATGGCAGAGCAGGGCCACACGTCGAGGCGAGTGTTCATGCTGAGTTTCCCTTTCGCTATAAAGCAGGGCAGGGGAAGCTCCCAGCCAGGAAGTCGTAGTACCCTATTTCTTTGGAGGCAACTCAGTTTCTACTCAGTGCCACGCCTGCCCTGACTAGTAAGCCGGCAAACGCACTATTCCCCGGAAGCGTCAAGGGCTCACGCAGGGCGCTTTCCAGCGGGGAAAACAAGGCTTGTGACATCAGGCCCCCCATTCGAGGTTGACGCACTGCGTAAGGACCTGTTATGCTGCCGAAGTCAGAAGAGACACAAGCTACCCACTGACCCCTTCCCGAAATCAACTTTTGTAGGCAGGGTGTTCGGCTTGTAGGGAACTGCCTAAATTTTCGAAAGCCCCAGATCGGCCTAGGGGCCTGGGCATCTCCCAAAAGCCTGCTGTGTTCCACGAAGAACTGTGCGTCAGTTGCAGTGGAACCCAGCCTGACTTTTTCCTTGGGTAAGGTGACTGCAGGTTTGAGGTCCGAGAAGGAGCGCTAAGCAGAGTGTTTTTCGAGGTAGAGCTCAGGTAAGGCAAGGGGAGCCAACTTCCTTGTCATGTTGCGCTGGATACAACCTTGTTTCAGAAGCTCTTGGAGAGCTGAGGAAATCTGCCTCTCCCAAGGAAGAGGGCAGTGTGTTGCCCTACACTCGGCATAAACAGGCGTACACCTAAGGGCCTTCGGGGCTGGATGAGGCTCAAGCGGGCCCCAGGAGCCTGGCGGTACTCAGTGTTCTTGCACTGACTCGGGTGCTGACACGACGTTCTTAGGACTCCTTAAAGGGGTACTACCGAAAACTTAAAGCAGAACAGCAAGGAATGCCTCGGGAAGGGTGCTGCACGCCTTCCAATCGGCACGGCCCACCAGGGCGATTTTCGAGTCTCGTGGGGACACTGAGTTTCCCTTTCGCCCTAGAGCAGGGCAGGGAAGCTTCCTCAGGAACTGGAAGCAGCCTGCTTCTTTCGAGAAAGCTCATTTGCCTCTCGCAGGCATGCCCGCAGGGACTAAACTCCCGGCAGCAAGAGTGTTTTTGACCTGCTGGACTGGCTAGGAACGTCTCTCTGAAGCTGTGGCAGAGCTGAGGATCTCCAGCTCTCCCAGGGAAGAGTGCAGTGTGTTGCGCTTCGCTCAGGAAACACAGGGGTGCGCTGAAGGACCTACGGGGCTGGGTGCTGCTCCACAGGCCCACTGGAGCCCGGCTCCCTGAGTGTTCCTGTAAGGAAACTGGTGCTAACGTGCTAGGAGTCCGGAAAGGCCTACCCTCGTGAAACTAAAGTAGCACAGCCCAAATGCCTCATGGAAGCTGCTGCCCACCAATCTTTCTGCACGGAAACCCAGGGCCGTAGTGAAAAGCCAGTGTTTGCGTTTCGGGTTCCCTTTAGCTCTAAAGCAGGGTCAGGCTTTCTTTGTGGAACTGTAGTTGAAAGTCAGCCTGCCGATGCAGGAGACACGGGTTCGTACCCCGATCCGGGAAGGTCCCACCCGCTGCCCTAGTGCCGCACCCGGGAGCCTTAGCCGCTGCACCTAAGCCTCAGGAGCCGGCGCTCCGCAACGGGAGAGGCCACAACCGTGAGAGGTGCGCGTACACCCAAATAAGGAAAGACACAGGGCAAGATGATATCCCACCCAGGAACCGGAGGCGCCCTGTTTCTGGGAGAAAAGTCAACTTCCTATCCGAGCCCTGCACGAAATGACTAGAATCCTGGAAGCACAAGTGTTTGGGCACAAGCTTCCAGGCTGCCCGAGTGGAATGGTCAACACTGGGGAGAAAAAGGCCTGTGCCCTCAGGCCCCCATTTCGAGGTTGGCGGGAAGCATCAGTACCTATTGTTTCGAAAAATTCAAAAGAGACACATGGTACTCAGGGGGCCCTTCCCTAAAGCAGCTTCTCCATACAGCGTGTTCTGCGTTGTAGGGCGTGGCCTAAAGGAAAGAATGCCGTGGGTCAGCCTAGGGGCCCGTGCACCTTCCAAAAGCCGGCTGTGTTCCACGAAGAACTGATCTTTAGTTGCAGTGGAACCCAACCCGAGTTTCTCCTTGAGGTAGGGTGACTGCAGGTGACAGGACCTAGAAGGACTGCTAAGCAGAGTGTCTCTCTCAGTATCGCTCTGACAGGGCAATGAGGCCGACCGGCATTGAATGCTGGAAGTGCTACAACCGTGTTACTGAATCCGTCTGTGACCGGAGGCAGTCTAGCTCTCCGACGCACGAGTTCAATATGTTGCCCTACACTCAGCTACGGAGGGGTGCAGCTAAGGATCTTCGCGACTGGATGAGGCTCACCAGGCCACTAGGAGCCTGCAGTGACTCAGCGTTCTTAGGCAGAATCGTGTGCGGACGCGAGGGTCCTAGGAGGCCTTTACAGCTTACTGCCTTTAAAGTAAAGCAGAGCTGCGACGTGGGTCTCATAGAAGCTGCCGCACGCCTCCCCTTCTGCATGGCAGAGCAGGGCCACACGTCGAGGCGAGTGTTCATGCTGAGTTTCCCTTTCGCTATAAAGCAGGGCAGGGGAAGCTCCCAGCCAGGAAGTCGTAGTACCCTATTTCTTTGGAGGCAACTCAGTTTCTACTCAGTGCCACGCCTGCCCTGACTAGTAAGCCGGCAAACGCACTATTCCCCGGAAGCGTCAAGGGCTCACGCAGGGCGCTTTCCAGCGGGGAAAACAAGGCTTGTGACATCAGGCCCCCCATTCGAGGTTGACGCACTGCGTAAGGACCTGTTATGCTGCCGAAGTCAGAAGAGACACAAGCTACCCACTGACCCCTTCCCGAAATCAACTTTTGTAGGCAGGGTGTTCGGCTTGTAGGGAACTGCCTAAATTTTCGAAAGCCCCAGATCGGCCTAGGGGCCTGGGCATCTCCCAAAAGCCTGCTGTGTTCCACGAAGAACTGTGCGTCAGTTGCAGTGGAACCCAGCCTGACTTTTTCCTTGGGTAAGGTGACTGCAGGTTTGAGGTCCGAGAAGGAGCGCTAAGCAGAGTGTTTTTCGAGGTAGAGCTCAGGTAAGGCAAGGGGAGCCAACTTCCTTGTCATGTTGCGCTGGATACAACCTTGTTTCAGAAGCTCTTGGAGAGCTGAGGAAATCTGCCTCTCCCAAGGAAGAGGGCAGTGTGTTGCCCTACACTCGGCATAAACAGGCGTACACCTAAGGGCCTTCGGGGCTGGATGAGGCTCAAGCGGGCCCCAGGAGCCTGGCGGTACTCAGTGTTCTTGCACTGACTCGGGTGCTGACACGACGTTCTTAGGACTCCTTAAAGGGGTACTACCGAAAACTTAAAGCAGAACAGCAAGGAATGCCTCGGGAAGGGTGCTGCACGCCTTCCAATCGGCACGGCCCACCAGGGCGATTTTCGAGTCTCGTGGGGACACTGAGTTTCCCTTTCGCCCTAGAGCAGGGCAGGGAAGCTTCCTCAGGAACTGGAAGCAGCCTGCTTCTTTCGAGAAAGCTCATTTGCCTCTCGCAGGCATGCCCGCAGGGACTAAACTCCCGGCAGCAAGAGTGTTTTTGACCTGCTGGACTGGCTAGGAACGTCTCTCTGAAGCTGTGGCAGAGCTGAGGATCTCCAGCTCTCCCAGGGAAGAGTGCAGTGTGTTGCGCTTCGCTCAGGAAACACAGGGGTGCGCTGAAGGACCTACGGGGCTGGGTGCTGCTCCACAGGCCCACTGGAGCCCGGCTCCCTGAGTGTTCCTGTAAGGAAACTGCTGCTAACGTGCTAGGAGTCCGGAAAGGCCTACCCTCGTGAAACTGAAGTAGCACAGCCCAAATGCCTCATGGAAGCTGCTGCCCACCAATCTTTCTGCACGGAAACCCAGGGCCGTAGTGAAAAGCCAGTGTTTGCGTTTCGGGTTCCCTTTAGCTCTAAAGCAGGGTCAGGCTTTCTTTGTGGAACTGTAGTTGAAAGTCAGCCTGCCGATGCAGGAGACACGGGTTCGTACCCCGATCCGGGAAGGTCCCACCCGCTGCCCTAGTGCCGCACCCGGGAGCCTTAGCCGCTGCACCTAAGCCTCAGGAGCCGGCGCTCCGCAACGGGAGAGGCCACAACCGTGAGAGGTGCGCGTACACCCAAATAAGGAAAGACACAGGGCAAGATGATATCCCACCCAGGAACCGGAGGCGCCCTGTTTCTGGGAGAAAAGTCAACTTCCTATCCGAGCCCTGCACGAAATGACTAGAATCCTGGAAGCACAAGTGTTTGGGCACAAGCTTCCAGGCTGCCCGAGTGGAATGGTCAACACTGGGGAGAAAAAGGCCTGTGCCCTCAGGCCCCCATTTCGAGGTTGGCGGGAAGCATCAGTACCTATTGTTTCGAAAAATTCAAAAGAGACACATGGTACTCAGGGGGCCCTTCCCTAAAGCAGCTTCTCCATACAGCGTGTTCTGCGTTGTAGGGCGTGGCCTAAAGGAAAGAATGCCGTGGGTCAGCCTAGGGGCCCGTGCACCTTCCAAAAGCCGGCTGTGTTCCACGAAGAACTGATCTTTAGTTGCAGTGGAACCCAACCCGAGTTTCTCCTTGAGGTAGGGTGACTGCAGGTGACAGGACCTAGAAGGACTGCTAAGCAGAGTGTCTCTCTCAGTATCGCTCTGACAGGGCAATGAGGCCGACCGGCATTGAATGCTGGAAGTGCTACAACCGTGTTACTGAATCCGTCTGTGACCGGAGGCAGTCTAGCTCTCCGACGCACGAGTTCAATATGTTGCCCTACACTCAGCTACGGAGGGGTGCAGCTAAGGATCTTCGCGACTGGATGAGGCTCACCAGGCCACTAGGAGCCTGCAGTGGCTCAGCGTTCTTAGGCAGAATCGTGTGCGGACGCGAGGGTCCTAGGAGGCCTTTACAGCTTACTGCCTTTAAAGTAAAGCAGAGCTGCGACGTGGGTCTCATAGAAGCTGCCGCACGCCTCCCCTTCTGCATGGCAGAGCAGGGCCACACGTCGAGGCGAGTGTTCATGCTGAGTTTCCCTTTCGCTATAAAGCAGGGCAGGGGAAGCTCCCAGCCAGGAAGTCGTAGTACCCTATTTCTTTGGAGGCAACTCAGTTTCTACTCAGTGCCACGCCTGCCCTGACTAGTAAGCCGGCAAACGCACTATTCCCCGGAAGCGTCAAGGGCTCACGCAGGGCGCTTTCCAGCGGGGAAAACAAGGCTTGTGACATCAGGCCCCCCATTCGAGGTTGACGCACTGCGTAAGGACCTGTTATGCTGCCGAAGTCAGAAGAGACACAAGCTACCCACTGACCCCTTCCCGAAATCAACTTTTGTAGGCAGGGTGTTCGGCTTGTAGGGAACTGCCTAAATTTTCGAAAGCCCCAGATCGGCCTAGGGGCCTGGGCATCTCCCAAAAGCCTGCTGTGTTCCACGAAGAACTGTGCGTCAGTTGCAGTGGAACCCAGCCTGACTTTTTCCTTGGGTAAGGTGACTGCAGGTTTGAGGTCCGAGAAGGAGCGCTAAGCAGAGTGTTTTTCGAGGTAGAGCTCAGGTAAGGCAAGGGGAGCCAACTTCCTTGTCATGTTGCGCTGGATACAACCTTGTTTCAGAAGCTCTTGGAGAGCTGAGGAAATCTGCCTCTCCCAAGGAAGAGGGCAGTGTGTTGCCCTACACTCGGCATAAACAGGCGTACACCTAAGGGCCTTCGGGGCTGGATGAGGCTCAAGCGGGCCCCAGGAGCCTGGCGGTACTCAGTGTTCTTGCACTGACTCGGGTGCTGACACGACGTTCTTAGGACTCCTTAAAGGGGTACTACCGAAAACTTAAAGCAGAACAGCAAGGAATGCCTCGGGAAGGGTGCTGCACGCCTTCCAATCGGCACGGCCCACCAGGGCGATTTTCGAGTCTCGTGGGGACACTGAGTTTCCCTTTCGCCCTAGAGCAGGGCAGGGAAGCTTCCTCAGGAACTGGAAGCAGCCTGCTTCTTTCGAGAAAGCTCATTTGCCTCTCGCAGGCATGCCCGCAGGGACTAAACTCCCGGCAGCAAGAGTGTTTTTGACCTGCTGGACTGGCTAGGAACGTCTCTCTGAAGCTGTGGCAGAGCTGAGGATCTCCAGCTCTCCCAGGGAAGAGTGCAGTGTGTTGCGCTTCGCTCAGGAAACACAGGGGTGCGCTGAAGGACCTACGGGGCTGGGTGCTGCTCCACAGGCCCACTGGAGCCCGGCTCCCTGAGTGTTCCTGTAAGGAAACTGGTGCTAACGTGCTAGGAGTCCGGAAAGGCCTACCCTCGTGAAACTGAAGTAGCACAGCCCAAATGCCTCATGGAAGCTGCTGCCCACCAATCTTTCTGCACGGAAACCCAGGGCCGTAGTGAAAAGCCAGTGTTTGCGTTTCGGGTTCCCTTTAGCTCTAAAGCAGGGTCAGGCTTTCTTTGTGGAACTGTAGTTGAAAGTCAGCCTGCCGATGCAGGAGACACGGGTTCGTACCCCGATCCGGGAAGGTCCCACCCGCTGCCCTAGTGCCGCACCCGGGAGCCTTAGCCGCTGCACCTAAGCCTCAGGAGCCGGCGCTCCGCAACGGGAGAGGCCACAACCGTGAGAGGTGCGCGTACACCCAAATAAGGAAAGACACAGGGCAAGATGATATCCCACCCAGGAACCGGAGGCGCCCTGTTTCTGGGAGAAAAGTCAACTTCCTATCCGAGCCCTGCACGAAATGACTAGAATCCTGGAAGCACAAGTGTTTGGGCACAAGCTTCCAGGCTGCCCGAGTGGAATGGTCAACACTGGGGAGAAAAAGGCCTGTGCCCTCAGGCCCCCATTTCGAGCTTGGCGGGAAGCATCAGTACCTATTGTTTCGAAAAATTCAAAAGAGACACATGGTACTCAGGGGGCCCTTCCCTAAAGCAGCTTCTCCATACAGCGTGTTCTGCGTTGTAGGGCGTGGCCTAAAGGAAAGAATGCCGTGGGTCAGCCTAGGGGCCCGTGCACCTTCCAAAAGCCGGCTGTGTTCCACGAAGAACTGATCTTTAGTTGCAGTGGAACCCAACCCGAGTTTCTCCTTGAGGTAGGGTGACTGCAGGTGACAGGACCTAGAAGGACTGCTAAGCAGAGTGTCTCTCTCAGTATCGCTCTGACAGGGCAATGAGGCCGACCGGCATTGAATGCTGGAAGTGCTACAACCGTGTTACTGAATCCGTCTGTGACCGGAGGCAGTCTAGCTCTCCGACGCACGAGTTCAATATGTTGCCCTACACTCAGCTACGGAGGGGTGCAGCTAAGGATCTTCGCGACTGGATGAGGCTCACCAGGCCACTAGGAGCCTGCAGTGACTCAGCGTTCTTAGGCAGAATCGTGTGCGGACGCGAGGGTCCTAGGAGGCCTTTACAGCTTACTGCCTTTAAAGTAAAGCAGAGCTGCGACGTGGGTCTCATAGAAGCTGCCGCACGCCTCCCCTTCTGCATGGCAGAGCAGGGCCACCCGTCGAGGCGAGTGTTCATGCTGAGTTTCCCTTTCGCTATAAAGCAGGGCAGGGGAAGCTCCCAGCCAGGAAGTCGTAGTACCCTATTTCTTTGGAGGCAACTCAGTTTCTACTCAGTGCCACGCCTGCCCTGACTAGTAAGCCGGCAAACGCACTATTCCCCGGAAGCGTCAAGGGCTCACGCAGGGCGCTTTCCAGCGGGGAAAACAAGGCTTGTGACATCAGGCCCCCCATTCGAGGTTGACGCACTGCGTAAGGACCTGTTATGCTGCCGAAGTCAGAAGAGACACAAGCTACCCACTGACCCCTTCCCGAAATCAGCTTTTGTAGGCAGGGTGTTCGGCTTGTAGGGAACTGCCTAAATTTTCGAAAGCCCCAGATCGGCCTAGGGGCCTGGGCATCTCCCAAAAGCCTGCTGTGTTCCACGAAGAACTGTGCGTCAGTTGCAGTGGAACCCAGCCTGACTTTTTCCTTGGGTAAGGTGACTGCAGGTTTGAGGTCCGAGAAGGAGCGCTAAGCAGAGTGTTTTTCGAGGTAGAGCTCAGGTAAGGCAAGGGGAGCCAACTTCCTTGTCATGTTGCGCTGGATACAACCTTGTTTCAGAAGCTCTTGGAGAGCTGAGGAAATCTGCCTCTCCCAAGGAAGAGGGCAGTGTGTTGCCCTACACTCGGCATAAACAGGCGTACACCTAAGGGCCTTCGGGGCTGGATGAGGCTCAAGCGGGCCCCAGGAGCCTGGCGGTACTCAGTGTTCTTGCACTGACTCGGGTGCTGACACGACGTTCTTAGGACTCCTTAAAGGGGTACTACCGAAAACTTAAAGCAGAACAGCAAGGAATGCCTCGGGAAGGGTGCTGCACGCCTTCCAATCGGCACGGCCCACCAGGGCGATTTTCGAGTCTCGTGGGGACACTGAGTTTCCCTTTCGCCCTAGAGCAGGGCAGGGAAGCTTCCTCGGGAACTGGAAGCAGCCTGCTTCTTTCGAGAAAGCTCATTTGCCTCTCGCAGGCATGCCCGCAGGGACTAAACTCCCGGCAGCAAGAGTGTTTTTGACCTGCTGGACTGGCTAGGAACGTCTCTCTGAAGCTGTGGCAGAGCTGAGGATCTCCAGCTCTCCCAGGGAAGAGTGCAGTGTGTTGCGCTTCGCTCAGGAAACACAGGGGTGCGCTGAAGGACCTACGGGGCTGGGTGCTGCTCCACAGGCCCACTGGAGCCCGGCTCCCTGAGTGTTCCTGTAAGGAAACTGGTGCTAACGTGCTAGGAGTCCGGAAAGGCCTACCCTCGTGAAACTAAAGTAGCACAGCCCAAATGCCTCATGGAAGCTGCTGCCCACCAATCTTTCTGCACGGAAACCCAGGGCCGTAGTGAAAAGCCAGTGTTTGCGTTTCGGGTTCCCTTTAGCTCTAAAGCAGGGTCAGGCTTTCTTTGTGGAACTGTAGTTGAAAGTCAGCCTGCCGATGCAGGAGACACGGGTTCGTACCCCGATCCGGGAAGGTCCCACCCGCTGCCCTAGTGCCGCACCCGGGAGCCTTAGCCGCTGCACCTAAGCCTCAGGAGCCGGCGCTCCGCAACGGGAGAGGCCACAACCGTGAGAGGTGCGCGTACACCCAAATAAGGAAAGACACAGGGCAAGATGATATCCCACCCAGGAACCGGAGGCGCCCTGTTTCTGGGAGAAAAGTCAACTTCCCATCCGAGCCCTGCACGAAATGACTAGAATCCTGGAAGCACAAGTGTTTGGGCACAAGCTTCCAGGCTGCCCGAGTGGAATGGTCAACACTGGGGAGAAAAAGGCCTGTGCCCTCAGGCCCCCATTTCGAGGTTGACGGGAAGCATCAGTACCTATTGTTTCGAAAAATTCAAAAGAGACACATGGTACTCAGGGGGCCCTTCCCTAAAGCAGCTTCTCCATACAGCGTGTTCTGCGTTGTAGGGCGTGGCCTAAAGGAAAGAATGCCGTGGGTCAGCCTAGGGGCCCGTGCACCTTCCAAAAGCCGGCTGTGTTCCACGAAGAACTGATCTTTAGTTGCAGTGGAACCCAACCCGAGTTTCTCCTTGAGGTAGGGTGACTGCAGGTGACAGGACCTAGAAGGACTGCTAAGCAGAGTGTCTCTCTCAGTATCGCTCTGACAGGGCAATGAGGCCGACCGGCATTGAATGCTGGAAGTGCTACAACCGTGTTACTGAATCCGTCTGTGACCGGAGGCAGTCTAGCTCTCCGACGCACGAGTTCAATATGTTGCCCTACACTCAGCTACGGAGGGGTGCAGCTAAGGATCTTCGCGACTGGATGAGGCTCACCAGGCCACTAGGAGCCTGCAGTGACTCAGCGTTCTTAGGCAGAATCGTGTGCGGACGCGAGGGTCCTAGGAGGCCTTTACAGCTTACTGCCTTTAAAGTAAAGCAGAGCTGCGACGTGGGTCTCATAGAAGCTGCCGCACGCCTCCCCTTCTGCATGGCAGAGCAGGGCCACCCGTCGAGGCGAGTGTTCATGCTGAGTTTCCCTTTCGCTATAAAGCAGGGCAGGGGAAGCTCCCAGCCAGGAAGTCGTAGTACCCTATTTCTTTGGAGGCAACTCAGTTTCTACTCAGTGCCACGCCTGCCCTGACTAGTAAGCCGGCAAACGCACTATTCCCCGGAAGCGTCAAGGGCTCACGCAGGGCGCTTTCCAGCGGGGAAAACAAGGCTTGTGACATCAGGCCCCCCATTCGAGGTTGACGCACTGCGTAAGGACCTGTTATGCTGCCGAAGTCAGAAGAGACACAAGCTACCCACTGACCCCTTCCCGAAATCAGCTTTTGTAGGCAGGGTGTTCGGCTTGTAGGGAACTGCCTAAATTTTCGAAAGCCCCAGATCGGCCTAGGGGCCTGGGCATCTCCCAAAAGCCTGCTGTGTTCCACGAAGAACTGTGCGTCAGTTGCAGTGGAACCCAGCCTGACTTTTTCCTTGGGTAAGGTGACTGCAGGTTTGAGGTCCGAGAAGGAGCGCTAAGCAGAGTGTTTTTCGAGGTAGAGCTCAGGTAAGGCAAGGGGAGCCAACTTCCTTGTCATGTTGCGCTGGATACAACCTTGTTTCAGAAGCTCTTGGAGAGCTGAGGAAATCTGCCTCTCCCAAGGAAGAGGGCAGTGTGTTGCCCTACACTCGGCATAAACAGGCGTACACCTAAGGGCCTTCGGGGCTGGATGAGGCTCAAGCGGGCCCCAGGAGCCTGGCGGTACTCAGTGTTCTTGCACTGACTCGGGTGCTGACACGACGTTCTTAGGACTCCTTAAAGGGGTACTACCGAAAACTTAAAGCAGAACAGCAAGGAATGCCTCGGGAAGGGTGCTGCACGCCTTCCAATCGGCACGGCCCACCAGGGCGATTTTCGAGTCTCGTGGGGACACTGAGTTTCCCTTTCGCCCTAGAGCAGGGCAGGGAAGCTTCCTCGGGAACTGGAAGCAGCCTGCTTCTTTCGAGAAAGCTCATTTGCCTCTCGCAGGCATGCCCGCAGGGACTAAACTCCCGGCAGCAAGAGTGTTTTTGACCTGCTGGACTGGCTAGGAACGTCTCTCTGAAGCTGTGGCAGAGCTGAGGATCTCCAGCTCTCCCAGGGAAGAGTGCAGTGTGTTGCGCTTCGCTCAGGAAACACAGGGGTGCGCTGAAGGACCTACGGGGCTGGGTGCTGCTCCACAGGCCCACTGGAGCCCGGCTCCCTGAGTGTTCCTGTAAGGAAACTGGTGCTAACGTGCTAGGAGTCCGGAAAGGCCTACCCTCGTGAAACTAAAGTAGCACAGCCCAAATGCCTCATGGAAGCTGCTGCCCACCAATCTTTCTGCACGGAAACCCAGGGCCGTAGTGAAAAGCCAGTGTTTGCGTTTCGGGTTCCCTTTAGCTCTAAAGCAGGGTCAGGCTTTCTTTGTGGAACTGTAGTTGAAAGTCAGCCTGCCGATGCAGGAGACACGGGTTCGTACCCCGATCCGGGAAGGTCCCACCCGCTGCCCTAGTGCCGCACCCGGGAGCCTTAGCCGCTGCACCTAAGCCTCAGGAGCCGGCGCTCCGCAACGGGAGAGGCCACAACCGTGAGAGGTGCGCGTACACCCAAATAAGGAAAGACACAGGGCAAGATGATATCCCACCCAGGAACCGGAGGCGCCCTGTTTCTGGGAGAAAAGTCAACTTCCCATCCGAGCCCTGCACGAAATGACTAGAATCCTGGAAGCACAAGTGTTTGGGCACAAGCTTCCAGGCTGCCCGAGTGGAATGGTCAACACTGGGGAGAAAAAGGCCTGTGCCCTCAGGCCCCCATTTCGAGGTTGACGGGAAGCATCAGTACCTATTGTTTCGAAAAATTCAAAAGAGACACATGGTACTCAGGGGGCCCTTCCCTAAAGCAGCTTCTCCATACAGCGTGTTCTGCGTTGTAGGGCGTGGCCTAAAGGAAAGAATGCCGTGGGTCAGCCTAGGGGCCCGTGCACCTTCCAAAAGCCGGCTGTGTTCCACGAAGAACTGATCTTTAGTTGCAGTGGAACCCAACCCGAGTTTCTCCTTGAGGTAGGGTGACTGCAGGTGACAGGACCTAGAAGGACTGCTAAGCAGAGTGTCTCTCTCAGTATCGCTCTGACAGGGCAATGAGGCCGACCGGCATTGAATGCTGGAAGTGCTACAACCGTGTTACTGAATCCGTCTGTGACCGGAGGCAGTCTAGCTCTCCGACGCACGAGTTCAATATGTTGCCCTACACTCAGCTACGGAGGGGTGCAGCTAAGGATCTTCGCGACTGGATGAGGCTCACCAGGCCACTAGGAGCCTGCAGTGACTCAGCGTTCTTAGGCAGAATCGTGTGCGGACGCGAGGGTCCTAGGAGGCCTTTACAGCTTACTGCCTTTAAAGTAAAGCAGAGCTGCGACGTGGGTCTCATAGAAGCTGCCGCACGCCTCCCCTTCTGCATGGCAGAGCAGGGCCACCCGTCGAGGCGAGTGTTCATGCTGAGTTTCCCTTTCGCTATAAAGCAGGGCAGGGGAAGCTCCCAGCCAGGAAGTCGTAGTACCCTATTTCTTTGGAGGCAACTCAGTTTCTACTCAGTGCCACGCCTGCCCTGACTAGTAAGCCGGCAAACGCACTATTCCCCGGAAGCGTCAAGGGCTCACGCAGGGCGCTTTCCAGCGGGGAAAACAAGGCTTGTGACATCAGGCCCCCCATTCGAGGTTGACGCACTGCATAAGGACCTGTTATGCTGCCGAAGTCAGAAGAGACACAAGCTACCCACTGACCCCTTCCCGAAATCAACTTTTGTAGGCAGGGTGTTCGGCTTGTAGGGAACTGCCTAAATTTTCGAAAGCCCCAGATCGGCCTAGGGGCCTGGGCATCTTCCAAAAGCCTGCTGTGTTCCACGAAGAACTGTGCGTCAGTTGCAGTGGAACCCAGCCTGACTTTTTCCTTGGGTAAGGTGACTGCAGGTTTGAGGTCCGAGCAGGAGCGCTAAGCAGAGTGTTTTTCGAGGTAGAGCTCAGGTAAGGCAAGGGGAGCCAACTTCCTTGTCATGTTGCGCTGGATACAACCTTGTTTCAGAAGCTCTTGGAGAGCTGAGGAAATCTGCCTCTCCCAAGGAAGAGGGCAGTGTGTTGCCCTACACTCGGCATAAACAGACGTACACCTAAGGGCCTTCGGGGCTGGATGAGGCTCAAGCGGGCCCCAGGAGCCTGGCGGTACTCAGTGTTCTTGCACTGACTCGGGTGCTGACACGACGTTCTTAGGACTCCTTAAAGGGGTACTACCGAAAACTTAAAGCAGAACAGCAAGGAATGCCTCGGGAAGGGTGCTGCACGCCTTCCAATCGGCACGGCCCACCAGGGCGATTTTCGAGTCTCGTGGGGACACTGAGTTTCCCTTTCGCCCTAGAGCAGGGCAGGGAAGCTTCCTCAGGAACTGGAAGCAGCCTGCTTCTTTCGAGAAAGCTCATTTGCCTCTCGCAGGCATGCCCGCAGGGACTAAACTCCCGGCAGCAAGAGTGTTTTTGACCTGCTGGACTGGCTAGGAACGTCTCTCTGAAGCTGTGGCAGAGCTGAGGATCTCCAGCTCTCCCAGGGAAGAGTGCAGTGTGTTGCGCTTCGCTCAGGAAACACAGGGGTGCGCTGAAGGACCTACGGGGCTGGGTGCTGCTCCACAGGCCCACTGGAGCCCGGCTCCCTGAGTGTTCCTGTAAGGAAACTGGTGCTAACGTGCTAGGAGTCCGGAAAGGCCTACCCTCGTGAAACTAAAGTAGCACAGCCCAAATGCCTCATGGAAGCTGCTGCCCACCAATCTTTCTGCACGGAAACCCAGGGCCGTAGTGAAAAGCCAGTGTTTGCGTTTCGGGTTCCCTTTAGCTCTAAAGCAGGGTCAGGCTTTCTTTGTGGAACTGTAGTTGAAAGTCAGCCTGCCGATGCAGGAGACACGGGTTCGTACCCCGATCCGGGAAGGTCCCACCCGCTGCCCTAGTGCCGCACCCGGGAGCCTTAGCCGCTGCACCTAAGCCTCAGGAGCCGGCGCTCCGCAACGGGAGAGGCCACAACCGTGAGAGGTGCGCGTACACCCAAATAAGGAAAGACACAGGGCAAGATGATATCCCACCCAGGAACCGGAGGCGCCCTGTTTCTGGGAGAAAAGTCAACTTCCCATCCGAGCCCTGCACGAAATGACTAGAATCCTGGAAGCACAAGTGTTTGGGCACAAGCTTCCAGGCTGCCCGAGTGGAATGGTCAACACTGGGGAGAAAAAGGCCTGTGCCCTCAGGCCCCCATTTCGAGGTTGACGGGAAGCATCAGTACCTATTGTTTCGAAAAATTCAAAAGAGACACATGGTACTCAGGGGGCCCTTCCCTAAAGCAGCTTCTCCATACAGCGTGTTCTGCGTTGTAGGGCGTGGCCTAAAGGAAAGAATGCCGTGGGTCAGCCTAGGGGCCCGTGCACCTTCCAAAAGCCGGCTGTGTTCCACGAAGAACTGATCTTTAGTTGCAGTGGAACCCAACCCGAGTTTCTCCTTGAGGTAGGGTGACTGCAGGTGACAGGACCTAGAAGGACTGCTAAGCAGAGTGTCTCTCTCAGTATCGCTCTGACAGGGCAATGAGGCCGACCGGCATTGAATGCTGGAAGTGCTACAACCGTGTTACTGAATCCGTCTGTGACCGGAGGCAGTCTAGCTCTCCGACGCACGAGTTCAATATGTTGCCCTACACTCAGCTACGGAGGGGTGCAGCTAAGGATCTTCGCGACTGGATGAGGCTCACCAGGCCACTAGGAGCCTGCAGTGACTCAGCGTTCTTAGGCAGAATCGTGTGCGGACGCGAGGGTCCTAGGAGGCCTTTACAGCTTACTGCCTTTAAAGTAAAGCAGAGCTGCGACGTGGGTCTCATAGAAGCTGCCGCACGCCTCCCCTTCTGCATGGCAGAGCAGGGCCACCCGTCGAGGCGAGTGTTCATGCTGAGTTTCCCTTTCGCTATAAAGCAGGGCAGGGGAAGCTCCCAGCCAGGAAGTCGTAGTACCCTATTTCTTTGGAGGCAACTCAGTTTCTACTCAGTGCCACGCCTGCCCTGACTAGTAAGCCGGCAAACGCACTATTCCCCGGAAGCGTCAAGGGCTCACGCAGGGCGCTTTCCAGCGGGGAAAACAAGGCTTGTGACATCAGGCCCCCCATTCGAGGTTGACGCACTGCGTAAGGACCTGTTATGCTGCCGAAGTCAGAAGAGACACAAGCTACCCACTGACCCCTTCCCGAAATCAACTTTTGTAGGCAGGGTGTTCGGCTTGTAGGGAACTGCCTAAATTTTCGAAAGCCCCAGATCGGCCTAGGGGCCTGGGCATCTTCCAAAAGCCTGCTGTGTTCCACGAAGAACTGTGCGTCAGTTGCAGTGGAACCCAGCCTGACTTTTTCCTTGGGTAAGGTGACTGCAGGTTTGAGGTCCGAGCAGGAGCGCTAAGCAGAGTGTTTTTCGAGGTAGAGCTCAGGTAAGGCAAGGGGAGCCAACTTCCTTGTCATGTTGCGCTGGATACAACCTTGTTTCAGAAGCTCTTGGAGAGCTGAGGAAATCTGCCTCTCCCAAGGAAGAGGGCAGTGTGTTGCCCTACACTCGGCATAAACAGGCGTACACCTAAGGGCCTTCGGGGCTGGATGAGGCTCAAGCGGGCCCCAGGAGCCTGGCGGTACTCAGTGTTCTTGCACTGACTCGGGTGCTGACACGACGTTCTTAGGACTCCTTAAAGGGGTACTACCGAAAACTTAAAGCAGAACAGCAAGGAATGCCTCGGGAAGGGTGCTGCACGCCTTCCAATCGGCACGGCCCACCAGGGCGATTTTCGAGTCTCGTGGGGACACTGAGTTTCCCTTTCGCCCTAGAGCAGGGCAGGGAAGCTTCCTCGGGAACTGGAAGCAGCCTGCTTCTTTCGAGAAAGCTCATTTGCCTCTCGCAGGCATGCCCGCAGGGACTAAACTCCCGGCAGCAAGAGTGTTTTTGACCTGCTGGACTGGCTAGGAACGTCTCTCTGAAGCTGTGGCAGAGCTGAGGATCTCCAGCTCTCCCAGGGAAGAGTGCAGTGTGTTGCGCTTCGCTCAGGAAACACAGGGGTGCGCTGAAGGACCTACGGGGCTGGGTGCTGCTCCACAGGCCCACTGGAGCCCGGCTCCCTGAGTGTTCCTGTAAGGAAACTGGTGCTAACGTGCTAGGAGTCCGGAAAGGCCTACCCTCGTGAAACTAAAGTAGCACAGCCCAAATGCCTCATGGAAGCTGCTGCCCACCAATCTTTCTGCACGGAAACCCAGGGCCGTAGTGAAAAGCCAGTGTTTGCGTTTCGGGTTCCCTTTAGCTCTAAAGCAGGGTCAGGCTTTCTTTGTGGAACTGTAGTTGAAAGTCAGCCTGCCGATGCAGGAGACACGGGTTCGTACCCCGATCCGGGAAGGTCCCACCCGCTGCCCTAGTGCCGCACCCGGGAGCCTTAGCCGCTGCACCTAAGCCTCAGGAGCCGGCGCTCCGCAACGGGAGAGGCCACAACCGTGAGAGGTGCGCGTACACCCAAATAAGGAAAGACACAGGGCAAGATGATATCCCACCCAGGAACCGGAGGCGCCCTGTTTCTGGGAGAAAAGTCAACTTCCCATCCGAGCCCTGCACGAAATGACTAGAATCCTGGAAGCACAAGTGTTTGGGCACAAGCTTCCAGGCTGCCCGAGTGGAATGGTCAACACTGGGGAGAAAAAGGCCTGTGCCCTCAGGCCCCCATTTCGAGGTTGACGGGAAGCATCAGTACCTATTGTTTCGAAAAATTCAAAAGAGACACATGGTACTCAGGGGGCCCTTCCCTAAAGCAGCTTCTCCATACAGCGTGTTCTGCGTTGTAGGGCGTGGCCTAAAGGAAAGAATGCCGTGGGTCAGCCTAGGGGCCCGTGCACCTTCCAAAAGCCGGCTGTGTTCCACGAAGAACTGATCTTTAGTTGCAGTGGAACCCAACCCGAGTTTCTCCTTGAGGTAGGGTGACTGCAGGTGACAGGACCTAGAAGGACTGCTAAGCAGAGTGTCTCTCTCAGTATCGCTCTGACAGGGCAATGAGGCCGACCGGCATTGAATGCTGGAAGTGCTACAACCGTGTTACTGAATCCGTCTGTGACCGGAGGCAGTCTAGCTCTCCGACGCACGAGTTCAATATGTTGCCCTACACTCAGCTACGGAGGGGTGCAGCTAAGGATCTTCGCGACTGGATGAGGCTCACCAGGCCACTAGGAGCCTGCAGTGACTCAGCGTTCTTAGGCAGAATCGTGTGCGGACGCGAGGGTCCTAGGAGGCCTTTACAGCTTACTGCCTTTAAAGTAAAGCAGAGCTGCGACGTGGGTCTCATAGAAGCTGCCGCACGCCTCCCCTTCTGCATGGCAGAGCAGGGCCACCCGTCGAGGCGAGTGTTCATGCTGAGTTTCCCTTTCGCTATAAAGCAGGGCAGGGGAAGCTCCCAGCCAGGAAGTCGTAGTACCCTATTTCTTTGGAGGCAACTCAGTTTCTACTCAGTGCCACGCCTGCCCTGACTAGTAAGCCGGCAAACGCACTATTCCCCGGAAGCGTCAAGGGCTCACGCAGGGCGCTTTCCAGCGGGGAAAACAAGGCTTGTGACATCAGGCCCCCCATTCGAGGTTGACGCACTGCGTAAGGACCTGTTATGCTGCCGAAGTCAGAAGAGACACAAGCTACCCACTGACCCCTTCCCGAAATCAACTTTTGTAGGCAGGGTGTTCGGCTTGTAGGGAACTGCCTAAATTTTCGAAAGCCCCAGATCGGCCTAGGGGCCTGGGCATCTTCCAAAAGCCTGCTGTGTTCCACGAAGAACTGTGCGTCAGTTGCAGTGGAACCCAGCCTGACTTTTTCCTTGGGTAAGGTGACTGCAGGTTTGAGGTCCGAGCAGGAGCGCTAAGCAGAGTGTTTTTCGAGGTAGAGCTCAGGTAAGGCAAGGGGAGCCAACTTCCTTGTCATGTTGCGCTGGATACAACCTTGTTTCAGAAGCTCTTGGAGAGCTGAGGAAATCTGCCTCTCCCAAGGAAGAGGGCAGTGTGTTGCCCTACACTCGGCATAAACAGGCGTACACCTAAGGGCCTTCGGGGCTGGATGAGGCTCAAGCGGGCCCCAGGAGCCTGGCGGTACTCAGTGTTCTTGCACTGACTCGGGTGCTGACACGACGTTCTTAGGACTCCTTAAAGGGGTACTACCGAAAACTTAAAGCAGAACAGCAAGGAATGCCTCGGGAAGGGTGCTGCACGCCTTCCAATCGGCACGGCCCACCAGGGCGATTTTCGAGTCTCGTGGGGACACTGAGTTTCCCTTTCGCCCTAGAGCAGGGCAGGGAAGCTTCCTCGGGAACTGGAAGCAGCCTGCTTCTTTCGAGAAAGCTCATTTGCCTCTCGCAGGCATGCCCGCAGGGACTAAACTCCCGGCAGCAAGAGTGTTTTTGACCTGCTGGACTGGCTAGGAACGTCTCTCTGAAGCTGTGGCAGAGCTGAGGATCTCCAGCTCTCCCAGGGAAGAGTGCAGTGTGTTGCGCTTCGCTCAGGAAACACAGGGGTGCGCTGAAGGACCTACGGGGCTGGGTGCTGCTCCACAGGCCCACTGGAGCCCGGCTCCCTGAGTGTTCCTGTAAGGAAACTGGTGCTAACGTGCTAGGAGTCCGGAAAGGCCTACCCTCGTGAAACTAAAGTAGCACAGCCCAAATGCCTCATGGAAGCTGCTGCCCACCAATCTTTCTGCACGGAAACCCAGGGCCGTAGTGAAAAGCCAGTGTTTGCGTTTCGGGTTCCCTTTAGCTCTAAAGCAGGGTCAGGCTTTCTTTGTGGAACTGTAGTTGAAAGTCAGCCTGCCGATGCAGGAGACACGGGTTCGTACCCCGATCCGGGAAGGTCCCACCCGCTGCCCTAGTGCCGCACCCGGGAGCCTTAGCCGCTGCACCTAAGCCTCAGGAGCCGGCGCTCCGCAACGGGAGAGGCCACAACCGTGAGAGGTGCGCGTACACCCAAATAAGGAAAGACACAGGGCAAGATGATATCCCACCCAGGAACCGGAGGCGCCCTGTTTCTGGGAGAAAAGTCAACTTCCCATCCGAGCCCTGCACGAAATGACTAGAATCCTGGAAGCACAAGTGCTTGGGCACAAGCTTCCAGGCTGCCCGAGTGGAATGGTCAACACTGGGGAGAAAAAGGCCTGTGGCCTCAGGCCCCCATTTCGAGGTTGACGGGAAGCATCAGTACCTATTGTTTCGAAAAATTCAAAAGAGACACATGGTACTCAGGGGGCCCTTCCCTAAAGCAGCTTCTCCATACAGCGTGTTCTGCGTTGTAGGGCGTGGCCTAAAGGAAAGAATGCCGTGGGTCAGCCTAGGGGCCCGTGCACCTTCCAAAAGCCGGCTGTGTTCCACGAAGAACTGATCTTTAGTTGCAGTGGAACCCAACCCGAGTTTCTCCTTGAGGTAGGGTGACTGCAGGTGACAGGACCTAGAAGGACTGCTAAGCAGAGTGTCTCTCTCAGTATCGCTCTGACAGGGCAATGAGGCCGACCGGCATTGAATGCTGGAAGTGCTACAACCGTGTTACTGAATCCGTCTGTGACCGGAGGCAGTCTAGCTCTCCGACGCACGAGTTCAATATGTTGCCCTACACTCAGCTACGGAGGGGTGCAGCTAAGGATCTTCGCGACTGGATGAGGCTCACCAGGCCACTAGGAGCCTGCAGTGACTCAGCGTTCTTAGGCAGAATCGTGTGCGGACGCGAGGGTCCTAGGAGGCCTTTACAGCTTACTGCCTTTAAAGTAAAGCAGAGCTGCGACGTGGGTCTCATAGAAGCTGCCGCACGCCTCCCCTTCTGCATGGCAGAGCAGGGCCACCCGTCGAGGCGAGTGTTCATGCTGAGTTTCCCTTTCGCTATAAAGCAGGGCAGGGGAAGCTCCCAGCCAGGAAGTCGTAGTACCCTATTTCTTTGGAGGCAACTCAGTTTCTACTCAGTGCCACGCCTGCCCTGACTAGTAAGCCGGCAAACGCACTATTCCCCGGAAGCGTCAAGGGCTCACGCAGGGCGCTTTCCAGCGGGGAAAACAAGGCTTGTGACATCAGGCCCCCCATTCGAGGTTGACGCACTGCGTAAGGACCTGTTATGCTGCCGAAGTCAGAAGAGACACAAGCTACCCACTGACCCCTTCCCGAAATCAACTTTTGTAGGCAGGGTGTTCGGCTTGTAGGGAACTGCCTAAATTTTCGAAAGCCCCAGATCGGCCTAGGGGCCTGGGCATCTTCCAAAAGCCTGCTGTGTTCCACGAAGAACTGTGCGTCAGTTGCAGTGGAACCCAGCCTGACTTTTTCCTTGGGTAAGGTGACTGCAGGTTTGAGGTCCGAGCAGGAGCGCTAAGCAGAGTGTTTTTCGAGGTAGAGCTCAGGTAAGGCAAGGGGAGCCAACTTCCTTGTCATGTTGCGCTGGATACAACCTTGTTTCAGAAGCTCTTGGAGAGCTGAGGAAATCTGCCTCTCCCAAGGAAGAGGGCAGTGTGTTGCCCTACACTCGGCATAAACAGGCGTACACCTAAGGGCCTTCGGGGCTGGATGAGGCTCAAGCGGGCCCCAGGAGCCTGGCGGTACTCAGTGTTCTTGCACTGACTCGGGTGCTGACACGACGTTCTTAGGACTCCTTAAAGGGGTACTACCGAAAACTTAAAGCAGAACAGCAAGGAATGCCTCGGGAAGGGTGCTGCACGCCTTCCAATCGGCACGGCCCACCAGGGCGATTTTCGAGTCTCGTGGGGACACTGAGTTTCCCTTTCGCCCTAGAGCAGGGCAGGGAAGCTTCCTCGGGAACTGGAAGCAGCCTGCTTCTTTCGAGAAAGCTCATTTGCCTCTCGCAGGCATGCCCGCAGGGACTAAACTCCCGGCAGCAAGAGTGTTTTTGACCTGCTGGACTGGCTAGGAACGTCTCTCTGAAGCTGTGGCAGAGCTGAGGATCTCCAGCTCTCCCAGGGAAGAGTGCAGTGTGTTGCGCTTCGCTCAGGAAACACAGGGGTGCGCTGAAGGACCTACGGGGCTGGGTGCTGCTCCACAGGCCCACTGGAGCCCGGCTCCCTGAGTGTTCCTGTAAGGAAACTGGTGCTAACGTGCTAGGAGTCCGGAAAGGCCTACCCTCGTGAAACTAAAGTAGCACAGCCCAAATGCCTCATGGAAGCTGCTGCCCACCAATCTTTCTGCACGGAAACCCAGGGCCGTAGTGAAAAGCCAGTGTTTGCGTTTCGGGTTCCCTTTAGCTCTAAAGCAGGGTCAGGCTTTCTTTGTGGAACTGTAGTTGAAAGTCAGCCTGCCGATGCAGGAGACACGGGTTCGTACCCCGATCCGGGAAGGTCCCACCCGCTGCCCTAGTGCCGCACCCGGGAGCCTTAGCCGCTGCACCTAAGCCTCAGGAGCCGGCGCTCCGCAACGGGAGAGGCCACAACCGTGAGAGGTGCGCGTACACCCAAATAAGGAAAGACACAGGGCAAGATGATATCCCACCCAGGAACCGGAGGCGCCCTGTTTCTGGGAGAAAAGTCAACTTCCCATCCGAGCCCTGCACGAAATGACTAGAATCCTGGAAGCACAAGTGCTTGGGCACAAGCTTCCAGGCTGCCCGAGTGGAATGGTCAACACTGGGGAGAAAAAGGCCTGTGGCCTCAGGCCCCCATTTCGAGGTTGACGGGAAGCATCAGTACCTATTGTTTCGAAAAATTCAAAAGAGACACATGGTACTCAGGGGGCCCTTCCCTAAAGCAGCTTCTCCATACAGCGTGTTCTGCGTTGTAGGGCGTGGCCTAAAGGAAAGAATGCCGTGGGTCAGCCTAGGGGCCCGTGCACCTTCCAAAAGCCGGCTGTGTTCCACGAAGAACTGATCTTTAGTTGCAGTGGAACCCAACCCGAGTTTCTCCTTGAGGTAGGGTGACTGCAGGTGACAGGACCTAGAAGGACTGCTAAGCAGAGTGTCTCTCTCAGTATCGCTCTGACAGGGCAATGAGGCCGACCGGCATTGAATGCTGGAAGTGCTACAACCGTGTTACTGAATCCGTCTGTGACCGGAGGCAGTCTAGCTCTCCGACGCACGAGTTCAATATGTTGCCCTACACTCAGCTACGGAGGGGTGCAGCTAAGGATCTTCGCGACTGGATGAGGCTCACCAGGCCACTAGGAGCCTGCAGTGACTCAGCGTTCTTAGGCAGAATCGTGTGCGGACGCGAGGGTCCTAGGAGGCCTTTACAGCTTACTGCCTTTAAAGTAAAGCAGAGCTGCGACGTGGGTCTCATAGAAGCTGCCGCACGCCTCCCCTTCTGCATGGCAGAGCAGGGCCACCCGTCGAGGCGAGTGTTCATGCTGAGTTTCCCTTTCGCTATAAAGCAGGGCAGGGGAAGCTCCCAGCCAGGAAGTCGTAGTACCCTATTTCTTTGGAGGCAACTCAGTTTCTACTCAGTGCCACGCCTGCCCTGACTAGTAAGCCGGCAAACGCACTATTCCCCGGAAGCGTCAAGGGCTCACGCAGGGCGCTTTCCAGCGGGGAAAACAAGGCTTGTGACATCAGGCCCCCCATTCGAGGTTGACGCACTGCGTAAGGACCTGTTATGCTGCCGAAGTCAGAAGAGACACAAGCTACCCACTGACCCCTTCCCGAAATCAACTTTTGTAGGCAGGGTGTTCGGCTTGTAGGGAACTGCCTAAATTTTCGAAAGCCCCAGATCGGCCTAGGGGCCTGGGCATCTTCCAAAAGCCTGCTGTGTTCCACGAAGAACTGTGCGTCAGTTGCAGTGGAACCCAGCCTGACTTTTTCCTTGGGTAAGGTGACTGCAGGTTTGAGGTCCGAGCAGGAGCGCTAAGCAGAGTGTTTTTCGAGGTAGAGCTCAGGTAAGGCAAGGGGAGCCAACTTCCTTGTCATGTTGCGCTGGATACAACCTTGTTTCAGAAGCTCTTGGAGAGCTGAGGAAATCTGCCTCTCCCAAGGAAGAGGGCAGTGTGTTGCCCTACACTCGGCATAAACAGGCGTACACCTAAGGGCCTTCGGGGCTGGATGAGGCTCAAGCGGGCCCCAGGAGCCTGGCGGTACTCAGTGTTCTTGCACTGACTCGGGTGCTGACACGACGTTCTTAGGACTCCTTAAAGGGGTACTACCGAAAACTTAAAGCAGAACAGCAAGGAATGCCTCGGGAAGGGTGCTGCACGCCTTCCAATCGGCACGGCCCACCAGGGCGATTTTCGAGTCTCGTGGGGACACTGAGTTTCCCTTTCGCCCTAGAGCAGGGCAGGGAAGCTTCCTCGGGAACTGGAAGCAGCCTGCTTCTTTCGAGAAAGCTCATTTGCCTCTCGCAGGCATGCCCGCAGGGACTAAACTCCCGGCAGCAAGAGTGTTTTTGACCTGCTGGACTGGCTAGGAACGTCTCTCTGAAGCTGTGGCAGAGCTGAGGATCTCCAGCTCTCCCAGGGAAGAGTGCAGTGTGTTGCGCTTCGCTCAGGAAACACAGGGGTGCGCTGAAGGACCTACGGGGCTGGGTGCTGCTCCACAGGCCCACTGGAGCCCGGCTCCCTGAGTGTTCCTGTAAGGAAACTGGTGCTAACGTGCTAGGAGTCCGGAAAGGCCTACCCTCGTGAAACTAAAGTAGCACAGCCCAAATGCCTCATGGAAGCTGCTGCCCACCAATCTTTCTGCACGGAAACCCAGGGCCGTAGTGAAAAGCCAGTGTTTGCGTTTCGGGTTCCCTTTAGCTCTAAAGCAGGGTCAGGCTTTCTTTGTGGAACTGTAGTTGAAAGTCAGCCTGCCGATGCAGGAGACACGGGTTCGTACCCCGATCCGGGAAGGTCCCACCCGCTGCCCTAGTGCCGCACCCGGGAGCCTTAGCCGCTGCACCTAAGCCTCAGGAGCCGGCGCTCCGCAACGGGAGAGGCCACAACCGTGAGAGGTGCGCGTACACCCAAATAAGGAAAGACACAGGGCAAGATGATATCCCACCCAGGAACCGGAGGCGCCCTGTTTCTGGGAGAAAAGTCAACTTCCCATCCGAGCCCTGCACGAAATGACTAGAATCCTGGAAGCACAAGTGTTTGGGCACAAGCTTCCAGGCTGCCCGAGTGGAATGGTCAACACTGGGGAGAAAAAGGCCTGTGCCCTCAGGCCCCCATTTCGAGGTTGACGGGAAGCATCAGTACCTATTGTTTCGAAAAATTCAAAAGAGACACATGGTACTCAGGGGGCCCTTCCCTAAAGCAGCTTCTCCATACAGCGTGTTCTGCGTTGTAGGGCGTGGCCTAAAGGAAAGAATGCCGTGGGTCAGCCTAGGGGCCCGTGCACCTTCCAAAAGCCGGCTGTGTTCCACGAAGAACTGATCTTTAGTTGCAGTGGAACCCAACCCGAGTTTCTCCTTGAGGTAGGGTGACTGCAGGTGACAGGACCTAGAAGGACTGCTAAGCAGAGTGTCTCTCTCAGTATCGCTCTGACAGGGCAATGAGGCCGACCGGCATTGAATGCTGGAAGTGCTACAACCGTGTTACTGAATCCGTCTGTGACCGGAGGCAGTCTAGCTCTCCGACGCACGAGTTCAATATGTTGCCCTACACTCAGCTACGGAGGGGTGCAGCTAAGGATCTTCGCGACTGGATGAGGCTCACCAGGCCACTAGGAGCCTGCAGTGACTCAGCGTTCTTAGGCAGAATCGTGTGCGGACGCGAGGGTCCTAGGAGGCCTTTACAGCTTACTGCCTTTAAAGTAAAGCAGAGCTGCGACGTGGGTCTCATAGAAGCTGCCGCACGCCTCCCCTTCTGCATGGCAGAGCAGGGCCACCCGTCGAGGCGAGTGTTCATGCTGAGTTTCCCTTTCGCTATAAAGCAGGGCAGGGGAAGCTCCCAGCCAGGAAGTCGTAGTACCCTATTTCTTTGGAGGCAACTCAGTTTCTACTCAGTGCCACGCCTGCCCTGACTAGTAAGCCGGCAAACGCACTATTCCCCGGAAGCGTCAAGGGCTCACGCAGGGCGCTTTCCAGCGGGGAAAACAAGGCTTGTGACATCAGGCCCCCCATTCGAGGTTGACGCACTGCGTAAGGACCTGTTATGCTGCCGAAGTCAGAAGAGACACAAGCTACCCACTGACCCCTTCCCGAAATCAACTTTTGTAGGCAGGGTGTTCGGCTTGTAGGGAACTGCCTAAATTTTCGAAAGCCCCAGATCGGCCTAGGGGCCTGGGCATCTTCCAAAAGCCTGCTGTGTTCCACGAAGAACTGTGCGTCAGTTGCAGTGGAACCCAGCCTGACTTTTTCCTTGGGTAAGGTGACTGCAGGTTTGAGGTCCGAGCAGGAGCGCTAAGCAGAGTGTTTTTCGAGGTAGAGCTCAGGTAAGGCAAGGGGAGCCAACTTCCTTGTCATGTTGCGCTGGATACAACCTTGTTTCAGAAGCTCTTGGAGAGCTGAGGAAATCTGCCTCTCCCAAGGAAGAGGGCAGTGTGTTGCCCTACACTCGGCATAAACAGGCGTACACCTAAGGGCCTTCGGGGCTGGATGAGGCTCAAGCGGGCCCCAGGAGCCTGGCGGTACTCAGTGTTCTTGCACTGACTCGGGTGCTGACACGACGTTCTTAGGACTCCTTAAAGGGGTACTACCGAAAACTTAAAGCAGAACAGCAAGGAATGCCTCGGGAAGGGTGCTGCACGCCTTCCAATCGGCACGGCCCACCAGGGCGATTTTCGAGTCTCGTGGGGACACTGAGTTTCCCTTTCGCCCTAGAGCAGGGCAGGGAAGCTTCCTCGGGAACTGGAAGCAGCCTGCTTCTTTCGAGAAAGCTCATTTGCCTCTCGCAGGCATGCCCGCAGGGACTAAACTCCCGGCAGCAAGAGTGTTTTTGACCTGCTGGACTGGCTAGGAACGTCTCTCTGAAGCTGTGGCAGAGCTGAGGATCTCCAGCTCTCCCAGGGAAGAGTGCAGTGTGTTGCGCTTCGCTCAGGAAACACAGGGGTGCGCTGAAGGACCTACGGGGCTGGGTGCTGCTCCACAGGCCCACTGGAGCCCGGCTCCCTGAGTGTTCCTGTAAGGAAACTGGTGCTAACGTGCTAGGAGTCCGGAAAGGCCTACCCTCGTGAAACTAAAGTAGCACAGCCCAAATGCCTCATGGAAGCTGCTGCCCACCAATCTTTCTGCACGGAAACCCAGGGCCGTAGTGAAAAGCCAGTGTTTGCGTTTCGGGTTCCCTTTAGCTCTAAAGCAGGGTCAGGCTTTCTTTGTGGAACTGTAGTTGAAAGTCAGCCTGCCGATGCAGGAGACACGGGTTCGTACCCCGATCCGGGAAGGTCCCACCCGCTGCCCTAGTGCCGCACCCGGGAGCCTTAGCCGCTGCACCTAAGCCTCAGGAGCCGGCGCTCCGCAACGGGAGAGGCCACAACCGTGAGAGGTGCGCGTACACCCAAATAAGGAAAGACACAGGGCAAGATGATATCCCACCCAGGAACCGGAGGCGCCCTGTTTCTGGGAGAAAAGTCAACTTCCCATCCGAGCCCTGCACGAAATGACTAGAATCCTGGAAGCACAAGTGTTTGGGCACAAGCTTCCAGGCTGCCCGAGTGGAATGGTCAACACTGGGGAGAAAAAGGCCTGTGCCCTCAGGCCCCCATTTCGAGGTTGACGGGAAGCATCAGTACCTATTGTTTCGAAAAATTCAAAAGAGACACATGGTACTCAGGGGGCCCTTCCCTAAAGCAGCTTCTCCATACAGCGTGTTCTGCGTTGTAGGGCGTGGCCTAAAGGAAAGAATGCCGTGGGTCAGCCTAGGGGCCCGTGCACCTTCCAAAAGCCGGCTGTGTTCCACGAAGAACTGATCTTTAGTTGCAGTGGAACCCAACCCGAGTTTCTCCTTGAGGTAGGGTGACTGCAGGTGACAGGACCTAGAAGGACTGCTAAGCAGAGTGTCTCTCTCAGTATCGCTCTGACAGGGCAATGAGGCCGACCGGCATTGAATGCTGGAAGTGCTACAACCGTGTTACTGAATCCGTCTGTGACCGGAGGCAGTCTAGCTCTCCGACGCACGAGTTCAATATGTTGCCCTACACTCAGCTACGGAGGGGTGCAGCTAAGGATCTTCGCGACTGGATGAGGCTCACCAGGCCACTAGGAGCCTGCAGTGACTCAGCGTTCTTAGGCAGAATCGTGTGCGGACGCGAGGGTCCTAGGAGGCCTTTACAGCTTACTGCCTTTAAAGTAAAGCAGAGCTGCGACGTGGGTCTCATAGAAGCTGCCGCACGCCTCCCCTTCTGCATGGCAGAGCAGGGCCACCCGTCGAGGCGAGTGTTCATGCTGAGTTTCCCTTTCGCTATAAAGCAGGGCAGGGGAAGCTCCCAGCCAGGAAGTCGTAGTACCCTATTTCTTTGGAGGCAACTCAGTTTCTACTCAGTGCCACGCCTGCCCTGACTAGTAAGCCGGCAAACGCACTATTCCCCGGAAGCGTCAAGGGCTCACGCAGGGCGCTTTCCAGCGGGGAAAACAAGGCTTGTGACATCAGGCCCCCCATTCGAGGTTGACGCACTGCGTAAGGACCTGTTATGCTGCCGAAGTCAGAAGAGACACAAGCTACCCACTGACCCCTTCCCGAAATCAACTTTTGTAGGCAGGGTGTTCGGCTTGTAGGGAACTGCCTAAATTTTCGAAAGCCCCAGATCGGCCTAGGGGCCTGGGCATCTTCCAAAAGCCTGCTGTGTTCCACGAAGAACTGTGCGTCAGTTGCAGTGGAACCCAGCCTGACTTTTTCCTTGGGTAAGGTGACTGCAGGTTTGAGGTCCGAGCAGGAGCGCTAAGCAGAGTGTTTTTCGAGGTAGAGCTCAGGTAAGGCAAGGGGAGCCAACTTCCTTGTCATGTTGCGCTGGATACAACCTTGTTTCAGAAGCTCTTGGAGAGCTGAGGAAATCTGCCTCTCCCAAGGAAGAGGGCAGTGTGTTGCCCTACACTCGGCATAAACAGGCGTACACCTAAGGGCCTTCGGGGCTGGATGAGGCTCAAGCGGGCCCCAGGAGCCTGGCGGTACTCAGTGTTCTTGCACTGACTCGGGTGCTGACACGACGTTCTTAGGACTCCTTAAAGGGGTACTACCGAAAACTTAAAGCAGAACAGCAAGGAATGCCTCGGGAAGGGTGCTGCACGCCTTCCAATCGGCACGGCCCACCAGGGCGATTTTCGAGTCTCGTGGGGACACTGAGTTTCCCTTTCGCCCTAGAGCAGGGCAGGGAAGCTTCCTCGGGAACTGGAAGCAGCCTGCTTCTTTCGAGAAAGCTCATTTGCCTCTCGCAGGCATGCCCGCAGGGACTAAACTCCCGGCAGCAAGAGTGTTTTTGACCTGCTGGACTGGCTAGGAACGTCTCTCTGAAGCTGTGGCAGAGCTGAGGATCTCCAGCTCTCCCAGGGAAGAGTGCAGTGTGTTGCGCTTCGCTCAGGAAACACAGGGGTGCGCTGAAGGACCTACGGGGCTGGGTGCTGCTCCACAGGCCCACTGGAGCCCGGCTCCCTGAGTGTTCCTGTAAGGAAACTGGTGCTAACGTGCTAGGAGTCCGGAAAGGCCTACCCTCGTGAAACTAAAGTAGCACAGCCCAAATGCCTCATGGAAGCTGCTGCCCACCAATCTTTCTGCACGGAAACCCAGGGCCGTAGTGAAAAGCCAGTGTTTGCGTTTCGGGTTCCCTTTAGCTCTAAAGCAGGGTCAGGCTTTCTTTGTGGAACTGTAGTTGAAAGTCAGCCTGCCGATGCAGGAGACACGGGTTCGTACCCCGATCCGGGAAGGTCCCACCCGCTGCCCTAGTGCCGCACCCGGGAGCCTTAGCCGCTGCACCTAAGCCTCAGGAGCCGGCGCTCCGCAACGGGAGAGGCCACAACCGTGAGAGGTGCGCGTACACCCAAATAAGGAAAGACACAGGGCAAGATGATATCCCACCCAGGAACCGGAGGCGCCCTGTTTCTGGGAGAAAAGTCAACTTCCCATCCGAGCCCTGCACGAAATGACTAGAATCCTGGAAGCACAAGTGTTTGGGCACAAGCTTCCAGGCTGCCCGAGTGGAATGGTCAACACTGGGGAGAAAAAGGCCTGTGCCCTCAGGCCCCCATTTCGAGGTTGACGGGAAGCATCAGTACCTATTGTTTCGAAAAATTCAAAAGAGACACATGGTACTCAGGGGGCCCTTCCCTAAAGCAGCTTCTCCATACAGCGTGTTCTGCGTTGTAGGGCGTGGCCTAAAGGAAAGAATGCCGTGGGTCAGCCTAGGGGCCCGTGCACCTTCCAAAAGCCGGCTGTGTTCCACGAAGAACTGATCTTTAGTTGCAGTGGAACCCAACCCGAGTTTCTCCTTGAGGTAGGGTGACTGCAGGTGACAGGACCTAGAAGGACTGCTAAGCAGAGTGTCTCTCTCAGTATCGCTCTGACAGGGCAATGAGGCCGACCGGCATTGAATGCTGGAAGTGCTACAACCGTGTTACTGAATCCGTCTGTGACCGGAGGCAGTCTAGCTCTCCGACGCACGAGTTCAATATGTTGCCCTACACTCAGCTACGGAGGGGTGCAGCTAAGGATCTTCGCGACTGGATGAGGCTCACCAGGCCACTAGGAGCCTGCAGTGACTCAGCGTTCTTAGGCAGAATCGTGTGCGGACGCGAGGGTCCTAGGAGGCCTTTACAGCTTACTGCCTTTAAAGTAAAGCAGAGCTGCGACGTGGGTCTCATAGAAGCTGCCGCACGCCTCCCCTTCTGCATGGCAGAGCAGGGCCACCCGTCGAGGCGAGTGTTCATGCTGAGTTTCCCTTTCGCTATAAAGCAGGGCAGGGGAAGCTCCCAGCCAGGAAGTCGTAGTACCCTATTTCTTTGGAGGCAACTCAGTTTCTACTCAGTGCCACGCCTGCCCTGACTAGTAAGCCGGCAAACGCACTATTCCCCGGAAGCGTCAAGGGCTCACGCAGGGCGCTTTCCAGCGGGGAAAACAAGGCTTGTGACATCAGGCCCCCCATTCGAGGTTGACGCACTGCGTAAGGACCTGTTATGCTGCCGAAGTCAGAAGAGACACAAGCTACCCACTGACCCCTTCCCGAAATCAACTTTTGTAGGCAGGGTGTTCGGCTTGTAGGGAACTGCCTAAATTTTCGAAAGCCCCAGATCGGCCTAGGGGCCTGGGCATCTTCCAAAAGCCTGCTGTGTTCCACGAAGAACTGTGCGTCAGTTGCAGTGGAACCCAGCCTGACTTTTTCCTTGGGTAAGGTGACTGCAGGTTTGAGGTCCGAGAAGGAGCGCTAAGCAGAGTGTTTTTCGAGGTAGAGCTCAGGTAAGGCAAGGGGAGCCAACTTCCTTGTCATGTTGCGCTGGATACAACCTTGTTTCAGAAGCTCTTGGAGAGCTGAGGAAATCTGCCTCTCCCAAGGAAGAGGGCAGTGTGTTGCCCTACACTCGGCATAAACAGGCGTACACCTAAGGGCCTTCGGGGCTGGATGAGGCTCAAGCGGGCCCCAGGAGCCTGGCGGTACTCAGTGTTCTTGCACTGACTCGGGTGCTGACACGACGCTCTTAGGACTCCTTAAAGGGGTACTACCGAAAACTTAAAGCAGAACAGCAAGGAATGCCTCGGGAAGGGTGCTGCACGCCTTCCAATCGGCACGGCCCACCAGGGCGATTTTCGAGTCTCGTGGGGACACTGAGTTTCCCTTTCGCCCTAGAGCAGGGCAGGGAAGCTTCCTCGGGAACTGGAAGCAGCCTGCTTCTTTCGAGAAAGCTCATTTGCCTCTCGCAGGCATGCCCGCAGGGACTAAACTCCCGGCAGCAAGAGTGTTTTTGACCTGCTGGACTGGCTAGGAACGTCTCTCTGAAGCTGTGGCAGAGCTGAGGATCTCCAGCTCTCCCAGGGAAGAGTGCAGTGTGTTGCGCTTCGCTCAGGAAACACAGGGGTGCGCTGAAGGACCTACGGGGCTGGGTGCTGCTCCACAGGCCCACTGGAGCCCGGCTCCCTGAGTGTTCCTGTAAGGAAACTGGTGCTAACGTGCTAGGAGTCCGGAAAGGCCTACCCTCGTGAAACTAAAGTAGCACAGCCCAAATGCCTCATGGAAGCTGCTGCCCACCAATCTTTCTGCACGGAAACCCAGGGCCGTAGTGAAAAGCCAGTGTTTGCGTTTCGGGTTCCCTTTAGCTCTAAAGCAGGGTCAGGCTTTCTTTGTGGAACTGTAGTTGAAAGTCAGCCTGCCGATGCAGGAGACACGGGTTCGTACCCCGATCCGGGAAGGTCCCACCCGCTGCCCTAGTGCCGCACCCGGGAGCCTTAGCCGCTGCACCTAAGCCTCAGGAGCCGGCGCTCCGCAACGGGAGAGGCCACAACCGTGAGAGGTGCGCGTACACCCAAATAAGGAAAGACACAGGGCAAGATGATATCCCACCCAGGAACCGGAGGCGCCCTGTTTCTGGGAGAAAAGTCAACTTCCTATCCGAGCCCTGCACGAAATGACTAGAATCCTGGAAGCACAAGTGTTTGGGCACAAGCTTCCAGGCTGCCCGAGTGGAATGGTCAACACTGGGGAGAAAAAGGCCTGTGCCCTCAGGCCCCCATTTCGAGGTTGACGGGAAGCATCAGTACCTATTGTTTCGAAAAATTCAAAAGAGACACATGGTACTCAGGGGGCCCTTCCCTAAAGCAGCTTCTCCATACAGCGTGTTCTGCGTTGTAGGGCGTGGCCTAAAGGAAAGAATGCCGTGGGTCAGCCTAGGGGCCCGTGCACCTTCCAAAAGCCGGCTGTGTTCCACGAAGAACTGATCTTTAGTTGCAGTGGAACCCAACCCGAGTTTCTCCTTGAGGTAGGGTGACTGCAGGTGACAGGACCTAGAAGGACTGCTAAGCAGAGTGTCTCTCTCAGTATCGCTCTGACAGGGCAATGAGGCCGACCGGCATTGAATGCTGGAAGTGCTACAACCGTGTTACTGAATCCGTCTGTGACCGGAGGCAGTCTAGCTCTCCGACGCACGAGTTCAATATGTTGCCCTACACTCAGCTACGGAGGGGTGCAGCTAAGGATCTTCGCGACTGGATGAGGCTCACCAGGCCACTAGGAGCCTGCAGTGACTCAGCGTTCTTAGGCAGAATCGTGTGCGGACGCGAGGGTCCTAGGAGGCCTTTACAGCTTACTGCCTTTAAAGTAAAGCAGAGCTGCGACGTGGGTCTCATAGAAGCTGCCGCACGCCTCCCCTTCTGCATGGCAGAGCAGGGCCACCCGTCGAGGCGAGTGTTCATGCTGAGTTTCCCTTTCGCTATAAAGCAGGGCAGGGGAAGCTCCCAGCCAGGAAGTCGTAGTACCCTATTTCTTTGGAGGCAACTCAGTTTCTACTCAGTGCCACGCCTGCCCTGACTAGTAAGCCGGCAAACGCACTATTCCCCGGAAGCGTCAAGGGCTCACGCAGGGCGCTTTCCAGCGGGGAAAACAAGGCTTGTGACATCAGGCCCCCCATTCGAGGTTGACGCACTGCGTAAGGACCTGTTATGCTGCCGAAGTCAGAAGAGACACAAGCTACCCACTGACCCCTTCCCGAAATCAACTTTTGTAGGCAGGGTGTTCGGCTTGTAGGGAACTGCCTAAATTTTCGAAAGCCCCAGATCGGCCTAGGGGCCTGGGCATCTTCCAAAAGCCTGCTGTGTTCCACGAAGAACTGTGCGTCAGTTGCAGTGGAACCCAGCCTGACTTTTTCCTTGGGTAAGGTGACTGCAGGTTTGAGGTCCGAGAAGGAGCGCTAAGCAGAGTGTTTTTCGAGGTAGAGCTCAGGTAAGGCAAGGGGAGCCAACTTCCTTGTCATGTTGCGCTGGATACAACCTTGTTTCAGAAGCTCTTGGAGAGCTGAGGAAATCTGCCTCTCCCAAGGAAGAGGGCAGTGTGTTGCCCTACACTCGGCATAAACAGGCGTACACCTAAGGGCCTTCGGGGCTGGATGAGGCTCAAGCGGGCCCCAGGAGCCTGGCGGTACTCAGTGTTCTTGCACTGACTCGGGTGCTGACACGACGCTCTTAGGACTCCTTAAAGGGGTACTACCGAAAACTTAAAGCAGAACAGCAAGGAATGCCTCGGGAAGGGTGCTGCACGCCTTCCAATCGGCACGGCCCACCAGGGCGATTTTCGAGTCTCGTGGGGACACTGAGTTTCCCTTTCGCCCTAGAGCAGGGCAGGGAAGCTTCCTCAGGAACTGGAAGCAGCCTGCTTCTTTCGAGAAAGCTCATTTGCCTCTCGCAGGCATGCCCGCAGGGACTAAACTCCCGGCAGCAAGAGTGTTTTTGACCTGCTGGACTGGCTAGGAACGTCTCTCTGAAGCTGTGGCAGAGCTGAGGATCTCCAGCTCTCCCAGGGAAGAGTGCAGTGTGTTGCGCTTCGCTCAGGAAACACAGGGGTGCGCTGAAGGACCTACGGGGCTGGGTGCTGCTCCACAGGCCCACTGGAGCCCGGCTCCCTGAGTGTTCCTGTAAGGAAACTGGTGCTAACGTGCTAGGAGTCCGGAAAGGCCTACCCTCGTGAAACTAAAGTAGCACAGCCCAAATGCCTCATGGAAGCTGCTGCCCACCAATCTTTCTGCACGGAAACCCAGGGCCGTAGTGAAAAGCCAGTGTTTGCGTTTCGGGTTCCCTTTAGCTCTAAAGCAGGGTCAGGCTTTCTTTGTGGAACTGTAGTTGAAAGTCAGCCTGCCGATGCAGGAGACACGGGTTCGTACCCCGATCCGGGAAGGTCCCACCCGCTGCCCTAGTGCCGCACCCGGGAGCCTTAGCCGCTGCACCTAAGCCTCAGGAGCCGGCGCTCCGCAACGGGAGAGGCCACAACCGTGAGAGGTGCGCGTACACCCAAATAAGGAAAGACACAGGGCAAGATGATATCCCACCCAGGAACCGGAGGCGCCCTGTTTCTGGGAGAAAAGTCAACTTCCTATCCGAGCCCTGCACGAAATGACTAGAATCCTGGAAGCACAAGTGTTTGGGCACAAGCTTCCAGGCTGCCCGAGTGGAATGGTCAACACTGGGGAGAAAAAGGCCTGTGCCCTCAGGCCCCCATTTCGAGGTTGACGGGAAGCATCAGTACCTATTGTTTCGAAAAATTCAAAAGAGACACATGGTACTCAGGGGGCCCTTCCCTAAAGCAGCTTCTCCATACAGCGTGTTCTGCGTTGTAGGGCGTGGCCTAAAGGAAAGAATGCCGTGGGTCAGCCTAGGGGCCCGTGCACCTTCCAAAAGCCGGCTGTGTTCCACGAAGAACTGATCTTTAGTTGCAGTGGAACCCAACCCGAGTTTCTCCTTGAGGTAGGGTGACTGCAGGTGACAGGACCTAGAAGGACTGCTAAGCAGAGTGTCTCTCTCAGTATCGCTCTGACAGGGCAATGAGGCCGACCGGCATTGAATGCTGGAAGTGCTACAACCGTGTTACTGAATCCGTCTGTGACCGGAGGCAGTCTAGCTCTCCGACGCACGAGTTCAATATGTTGCCCTACACTCAGCTACGGAGGGGTGCAGCTAAGGATCTTCGCGACTGGATGAGGCTCACCAGGCCACTAGGAGCCTGCAGTGACTCAGCGTTCTTAGGCAGAATCGTGTGCGGACGCGAGGGTCCTAGGAGGCCTTTACAGCTTACTGCCTTTAAAGTAAAGCAGAGCTGCGACGTGGGTCTCATAGAAGCTGCCGCACGCCTCCCCTTCTGCATGGCAGAGCAGGGCCACCCGTCGAGGCGAGTGTTCATGCTGAGTTTCCCTTTCGCTATAAAGCAGGGCAGGGGAAGCTCCCAGCCAGGAAGTCGTAGTACCCTATTTCTTTGGAGGCAACTCAGTTTCTACTCAGTGCCACGCCTGCCCTGACTAGTAAGCCGGCAAACGCACTATTCCCCGGAAGCGTCAAGGGCTCACGCAGGGCGCTTTCCAGCGGGGAAAACAAGGCTTGTGACATCAGGCCCCCCATTCGAGGTTGACGCACTGCGTAAGGACCTGTTATGCTGCCGAAGTCAGAAGAGACACAAGCTACCCACTGACCCCTTCCCGAAATCAACTTTTGTAGGCAGGGTGTTCGGCTTGTAGGGAACTGCCTAAATTTTCGAAAGCCCCAGATCGGCCTAGGGGCCTGGGCATCTTCCAAAAGCCTGCTGTGTTCCACGAAGAACTGTGCGTCAGTTGCAGTGGAACCCAGCCTGACTTTTTCCTTGGGTAAGGTGACTGCAGGTTTGAGGTCCGAGAAGGAGCGCTAAGCAGAGTGTTTTTCGAGGTAGAGCTCAGGTAAGGCAAGGGGAGCCAACTTCCTTGTCATGTTGCGCTGGATACAACCTTGTTTCAGAAGCTCTTGGAGAGCTGAGGAAATCTGCCTCTCCCAAGGAAGAGGGCAGTGTGTTGCCCTACACTCGGCATAAACAGGCGTACACCTAAGGGCCTTCGGGGCTGGATGAGGCTCAAGCGGGCCCCAGGAGCCTGGCGGTACTCAGTGTTCTTGCACTGACTCGGGTGCTGACACGACGCTCTTAGGACTCCTTAAAGGGGTACTACCGAAAACTTAAAGCAGAACAGCAAGGAATGCCTCGGGAAGGGTGCTGCACGCCTTCCAATCGGCACGGCCCACCAGGGCGATTTTCGAGTCTCGTGGGGACACTGAGTTTCCCTTTCGCCCTAGAGCAGGGCAGGGAAGCTTCCTCGGGAACTGGAAGCAGCCTGCTTCTTTCGAGAAAGCTCATTTGCCTCTCGCAGGCATGCCCGCAGGGACTAAACTCCCGGCAGCAAGAGTGTTTTTGACCTGCTGGACTGGCTAGGAACGTCTCTCTGAAGCTGTGGCAGAGCTGAGGATCTCCAGCTCTCCCAGGGAAGAGTGCAGTGTGTTGCGCTTCGCTCAGGAAACACAGGGGTGCGCTGAAGGACCTACGGGGCTGGGTGCTGCTCCACAGGCCCACTGGAGCCCGGCTCCCTGAGTGTTCCTGTAAGGAAACTGGTGCTAACGTGCTAGGAGTCCGGAAAGGCCTACCCTCGTGAAACTAAAGTAGCACAGCCCAAATGCCTCATGGAAGCTGCTGCCCACCAATCTTTCTGCACGGAAACCCAGGGCCGTAGTGAAAAGCCAGTGTTTGCGTTTCGGGTTCCCTTTAGCTCTAAAGCAGGGTCAGGCTTTCTTTGTGGAACTGTAGTTGAAAGTCAGCCTGCCGATGCAGGAGACACGGGTTCGTACCCCGATCCGGGAAGGTCCCACCCGCTGCCCTAGTGCCGCACCCGGGAGCCTTAGCCGCTGCACCTAAGCCTCAGGAGCCGGCGCTCCGCAACGGGAGAGGCCACAACCGTGAGAGGTGCGCGTACACCCAAATAAGGAAAGACACAGGGCAAGATGATATCCCACCCAGGAACCGGAGGCGCCCTGTTTCTGGGAGAAAAGTCAACTTCCTATCCGAGCCCTGCACGAAATGACTAGAATCCTGGAAGCACAAGTGTTTGGGCACAAGCTTCCAGGCTGCCCGAGTGGAATGGTCAACACTGGGGAGAAAAAGGCCTGTGCCCTCAGGCCCCCATTTCGAGGTTGACGGGAAGCATCAGTACCTATTGTTTCGAAAAATTCAAAAGAGACACATGGTACTCAGGGGGCCCTTCCCTAAAGCAGCTTCTCCATACAGCGTGTTCTGCGTTGTAGGGCGTGGCCTAAAGGAAAGAATGCCGTGGGTCAGCCTAGGGGCCCGTGCACCTTCCAAAAGCCGGCTGTGTTCCACGAAGAACTGATCTTTAGTTGCAGTGGAACCCAACCCGAGTTTCTCCTTGAGGTAGGGTGACTGCAGGTGACAGGACCTAGAAGGACTGCTAAGCAGAGTGTCTCTCTCAGTATCGCTCTGACAGGGCAATGAGGCCGACCGGCATTGAATGCTGGAAGTGCTACAACCGTGTTACTGAATCCGTCTGTGACCGGAGGCAGTCTAGCTCTCCGACGCACGAGTTCAATATGTTGCCCTACACTCAGCTACGGAGGGGTGCAGCTAAGGATCTTCGCGACTGGATGAGGCTCACCAGGCCACTAGGAGCCTGCAGTGACTCAGCGTTCTTAGGCAGAATCGTGTGCGGACGCGAGGGTCCTAGGAGGCCTTTACAGCTTACTGCCTTTAAAGTAAAGCAGAGCTGCGACGTGGGTCTCATAGAAGCTGCCGCACGCCTCCCCTTCTGCATGGCAGAGCAGGGCCACCCGTCGAGGCGAGTGTTCATGCTGAGTTTCCCTTTCGCTATAAAGCAGGGCAGGGGAAGCTCCCAGCCAGGAAGTCGTAGTACCCTATTTCTTTGGAGGCAACTCAGTTTCTACTCAGTGCCACGCCTGCCCTGACTAGTAAGCCGGCAAACGCACTATTCCCCGGAAGCGTCAAGGGCTCACGCAGGGCGCTTTCCAGCGGGGAAAACAAGGCTTGTGACATCAGGCCCCCCATTCGAGGTTGACGCACTGCGTAAGGACCTGTTATGCTGCCGAAGTCAGAAGAGACACAAGCTACCCACTGACCCCTTCCCGAAATCAACTTTTGTAGGCAGGGTGTTCGGCTTGTAGGGAACTGCCTAAATTTTCGAAAGCCCCAGATCGGCCTAGGGGCCTGGGCATCTTCCAAAAGCCTGCTGTGTTCCACGAAGAACTGTGCGTCAGTTGCAGTGGAACCCAGCCTGACTTTTTCCTTGGGTAAGGTGACTGCAGGTTTGAGGTCCGAGAAGGAGCGCTAAGCAGAGTGTTTTTCGAGGTAGAGCTCAGGTAAGGCAAGGGGAGCCAACTTCCTTGTCATGTTGCGCTGGATACAACCTTGTTTCAGAAGCTCTTGGAGAGCTGAGGAAATCTGCCTCTCCCAAGGAAGAGGGCAGTGTGTTGCCCTACACTCGGCATAAACAGGCGTACACCTAAGGGCCTTCGGGGCTGGATGAGGCTCAAGCGGGCCCCAGGAGCCTGGCGGTACTCAGTGTTCTTGCACTGACTCGGGTGCTGACACGACGCTCTTAGGACTCCTTAAAGGGGTACTACCGAAAACTTAAAGCAGAACAGCAAGGAATGCCTCGGGAAGGGTGCTGCACGCCTTCCAATCGGCACGGCCCACCAGGGCGATTTTCGAGTCTCGTGGGGACACTGAGTTTCCCTTTCGCCCTAGAGCAGGGCAGGGAAGCTTCCTCGGGAACTGGAAGCAGCCTGCTTCTTTCGAGAAAGCTCATTTGCCTCTCGCAGGCATGCCCGCAGGGACTAAACTCCCGGCAGCAAGAGTGTTTTTGACCTGCTGGACTGGCTAGGAACGTCTCTCTGAAGCTGTGGCAGAGCTGAGGATCTCCAGCTCTCCCAGGGAAGAGTGCAGTGTGTTGCGCTTCGCTCAGGAAACACAGGGGTGCGCTGAAGGACCTACGGGGCTGGGTGCTGCTCCACAGGCCCACTGGAGCCCGGCTCCCTGAGTGTTCCTGTAAGGAAACTGGTGCTAACGTGCTAGGAGTCCGGAAAGGCCTACCCTCGTGAAACTAAAGTAGCACAGCCCAAATGCCTCATGGAAGCTGCTGCCCACCAATCTTTCTGCACGGAAACCCAGGGCCGTAGTGAAAAGCCAGTGTTTGCGTTTCGGGTTCCCTTTAGCTCTAAAGCAGGGTCAGGCTTTCTTTGTGGAACTGTAGTTGAAAGTCAGCCTGCCGATGCAGGAGACACGGGTTCGTACCCCGATCCGGGAAGGTCCCACCGCTGCCCTAGTGCCGCACCCGGGAGCCTTAGCCGCTGCACCTAAGCCTCAGGAGCCGGCGCTCCGCAACGGGAGAGGCCACAACCGTGAGAGGTGCGCGTACACCCAAATAAGGAAAGACACAGGGCAAGATGATATCCCACCCAGGAACCGGAGGCGCCCTGTTTCTGGGAGAAAAGTCAACTTCCTATCCGAGCCCTGCACGAAATGACTAGAATCCTGGAAGCACAAGTGTTTGGGCACAAGCTTCCAGGCTGCCCGAGTGGAATGGTCAACACTGGGGAGAAAAAGGCCTGTGCCCTCAGGCCCCCATTTCGAGGTTGACGGGAAGCATCAGTACCTATTGTTTCGAAAAATTCAAAAGAGACACATGGTACTCAGGGGGCCCTTCCCTAAAGCAGCTTCTCCATACAGCGTGTTCTGCGTTGTAGGGCGTGGCTAAAGGAAAGAAGCCGTGGGTCAGCCTAGGGGCCCGTGCACCTTCCAAAAGCCGGCTGTGTTCCACGAAGAACTGATCTTTAGTTGCAGTGGAACCCAACCCGAGTTTCTCCTTGAGGTAGGGTGACTGCAGGTGACAGGACCTAGAAGGACTGCTAAGCAGAGTGTCTCTCTCAGTATCGCTCTGACAGGGCAATGAGGCCGACCGGCATTGAATGCTGGAAGTGCTACAACCGTGTTACTGAATCCGTCTGTGACCGGAGGCAGTCTAGCTCTCCGACGCACGAGTTCAATATGTTGCCCTACACTCAGCTACGGAGGGGTGCAGCTAAGGATCTTCGCGACTGGATGAGGCTCACCAGGCCACTAGGAGCCTGCAGTGACTCAGCGTTCTTAGGCAGAATCGTGTGCGGACGCGAGGGTCCTAGGAGGCCTTTACAGCTTACTGCCTTTAAAGTAAAGCAGAGCTGCGACGTGGGTCTCATAGAGCTGCCGCACGCCTCCCCCTTCTGCATGGCAGAGCAGGGCCACCCGTCGAGGCGAGTGTTCATGCTGAGTTTCCCTTTCGCTATAAAGCAGGGCAGGGGAAGCTCCCAGCCAGGAAGTCGTAGTACCCTATTTCTTTGGAGGCAACTCAGTTTCTACTCAGTGCCACGCCTGCCCTGACTAGTAAGCCGGCAAACGCACTATTCCCCGGAAGCGTCAAGGGCTCACGCAGGGCGCTTTTCAGCGGGAAAACAAGGCTTGTGACATCAGGCCCCCCATTCGAGGTTGACGCACTGCGTAAGGACCTGTTATGCTGCCGAAGTCAGAAGAGACACAAGCTACCCCACTGACCACCCGAAATCAACTTTTGTAGGCAGGGTGTTCGCTTGTAGGGAACTGCCTAAATTTTCGAAAGCCCCAGATCGGCCTAGGGGCCTGGGCATCTTCCAAAAGCCTGCTGTGTTCCACGAAGAACTGTGCGTCAGTTGCAGTGGAACCCAGCCTGACTTTTTCCTTGGGTAAGGTGACTGCAGTTTGAGGTCCGAGAAGAGCCGCTAAGCAGAGTGTTTTTCGAGGTAGAGCTCAGGTAAGGCAAGGGGAGCCAACTTCCTTGTCATGTTGCGCTGGATACAACCTTGTTTCAGAAGCTCTTGGAGAGCTGAGGAAATCTGCCTCTCCCAAGGAAAGAGGGCAGTGTGTTGCCCTACACTCGGCATAAACAGGCGTACACCTAAGGCCTTCGGGGCTGGATGAGGCTCAAGCGGGCCCCAGGAGCCTGGCGGTACTCAGTGTTCTTGCACTGACTCGGGTGCTGACACGACGCTCTTAGGACTCCTTAAAGGGGTACTACCGAAAACTTAAAGCAGAACAGCAAGGAATGCCTCGGGAAGGGTGCTGCACGCCTTCCAATCGGCACGGCCCACCAGGGCGATTTTCGAGTCTCGTGGGGACCTGAGTTTCCCTTTCGCCCTAGAGCAGGGCAGGGAAGCTCCTCGGGAACTGGAAGCAGCCTGCTTCTTTCGAGAAAGCTCATTTGCCTCTCGCAGGCATGCCCGCAGGGACTAAACTCCCGGCAGCAAGAGTGTTTTTGACCTGCTGGACTGGCTAGGAACGTCTCTCTGAAGCTGTGGCAGAGCTGAGGATCTCCAGCTCTCCCAGGGAAGAGTGCAGTGTGTTGCGCTTCGCTCAGGAAACACAGGGGTGCGCTGAAGGACCTACGGGGCTGGGTGCTGCTCCACAGGCCCACTGGAGCCCGGCTCCCTGAGTGTTCCTGTAAGGAAACTGGTGCTAACGTGCTAGGAGTCCGGAAAGGCCTACCCTCGTGAAACTAAAGTAGCACAGCCCAAATGCCTCATGGAAGCTGCTGCCCACCAATCTTTCTGCACGGAACCCAGGGCCGTAGTGAAAAGCAGTGTTTGCGTTTCGGGTTCCCTTTAGCTCTAAAGCAGGGTCAGGCTTTCTTTGTGGAACTGTAGTTGAAAGTCAGCCTGCCGATGCAGGAGACACGGGTTCGTACCCCGATCCGGGAAGGTCCCACCCGCTGCCCTAGTGCCGCACCCGGGAGCCTTAGCCGCTGCCACCTAAGCCCTCAGGAGCCGGCGCTCCGCAACGGGAGAGGCCACAACCGTGAGAGGTGCGCGTACACCCAAATAAGGAAAGACACAGGGCAAGATGATATCCCACCCAGGAACCGGAGGCGCCTGTTTCTGGGAGAAAAGTCAACTTCCTATCCGAGCCCTGCACGAAATGACTAGAATCCTGGAAGCACAAGTGTTTGGGCACAAGCTTCCAGGCTGCCCGAGTGGAATGGTCAACACTGGGGAGGAAAAAGGCCTGTGCCCTCAGGCCCCCATTTCGAGGTTGACGGGAAGCATCAGTACCTATTGTTTCGAAAAATTCAAAAGAGACACATGGTACTCAGGGGGCCCTTCCCTAAAGCAGCTTCTCCATACAGCGTGTTCTGCGTTGTAGGGCGTGGCCTAAAGGAAAAGAATGCCGTGGGTCAGCCTAGGGGCCCGTGCACCTTCCAAAAGCCGGCTGTGTTCCACGAAGAACTGATCTTTAGTTGCAGTGGAACCCAACCCGAGTTTCTCCTTGAGGTAGGGTGACTGCAGGTGACAGGACCTAGAAGGACTGCTAAGCAGAGTGTCTCTCTCAGTATCGCTCTGACAGGGCAATGAGGCCGACCGGCATTGAATGCTGGAAGTGCTACAACCGTGTTACTGAATCCGTCTGTGACCGGAGGCAGTCTAGCTCTCGACGCACGAGTTCAATATGTTGCCCTACACTCAGCTACGGAGGGGTGCAGCTAAGGATCTTCGCGACTGGATGAGGCTCACCAGGGCCACTAGGAGCCTGCAGTGACTCAGCGTTCTTAGGCAGAATCGTGTGCGGACGCGAGGGTCCTAGGAGGCCTTTACAGCTTACTGCC